>NW_026623019.1:5087055-5389639 GCF_023065955.2 Ursus arctos | reverse complement strand
GCTTATTAAGATGCATAATAGGTTAGGAATTTTTTTTCTAAAGAATATATATTTTAGGGGTTTCACAAATCTCTTGCAGTTGTAGAAGAGATTTCCTTTTGTTAGATTCTCATATACAAGGGAGAAATGAGAATAAATTGGTTAAAAACGTATGCTTGTTAATTTTATTCAAGAATGCCAGTAGAAAATTAATAATGTATGTCTTTAAGACGAATGAGAGATACATATTTTTAATTAAGTATAAAGCATTACTTGTTGTTACCGTCTTTTGTTTTAGTGCTACTCCAATGTGGAAACTATACCTAAAATATGGTGTGTGGGGGGGTTGTGTGTGTTATTTATACAAAGTTTAAAATAGTATTTCAGTTAAAAAGAAAAGTTTATTTTCAGTGTTATATGCTATTTTTTTAAACTTGTACTTAAGACTTTTGATTATCTATTTTTTGGAGCTGGCTTTGAAATGCAAATTATATAAGAAAAAAATGCCTCACACATAAAGTTTGAGATTTTTTTTGGTTGGAAGGAAGGAAAGGGAAGAAATGCTTTTTACATTAGCTTTAAAGCATTTTAGTAGTTACCAAATGCAGAAAACATTTAAAACGATAGTATATTAGATTTTAAATAAGATTTCTGATATTTTGATGAAAGTCGAATATAATTTTTGTTTAATTTGTGGACTCCTCAAGGATCTGTACACATAATGCAATTAAGAGATCTTCCGTGCTGCTGCTTTTCAAGTCAAAAGTAGCATATCATACAATATGCTTGATTTCAGAAACTTAAGTACTTAAAAGCAGATTTTTAAAGGTTTATAACATTTTGTTTGTTTTTAAAACAAAGGTATTAACTAGATTGCTTAAAATTTTTTTCTCTAAATGTTTCAGTTTTTAGTTTTAGAGAAAATAATCCCACATAAACATTCTGAAGTTTTTAGAGTGGGATGACTACCTTAGTGTAAAATTCTTAAGTTTGCAAGAGAATGATTATTCATTGAAGATTTGCGATGTTTTAGATTTTTATTCTGACTATACATAAGAAGTTACCCTGCAGCTCTTCACTTGGTTCTGCACCAGAAATAGGTAAGTAAGTATTGTACCAGTTAATGCCAAAATGTTTCTTTAAACTAATATTCTTTAGAAATGAGGGTAAAGATTTTCTTCGAATTCTGTAATTCTGTAAATATTTCAGTATATTAAGTTATACAATCTTTATATAAATAATTCCCTACATCCATGGCTACTTACTTTGGGAAATAGTCACTTCCTCACGTTACTATATGTATGCTGCCGGTCGCACTATACTTTGCTGTGGAAGAGTGCTTTCTTACAACTTAAGACTTCTGCTTTAAAGTCAAGTGGAATTTTTTATCACAGATATAACTTCTGATATTTAAATTTTATTTAAATACTTTATTGTGGACTAGACATAAGAAAGTACCTACAGTTCTCTACCTGGGGAGCCATTCTCCGTGGGAGTGGCATTACGTGGCCCGTTTATTGAGACTGTGTTGTTTTCTTTATTGTGCCTTTAGCATGTTTCCACAAAATTGAAATATTGGTGTAATAAATATTCAGAAGTTATTTTCTTTTTTATTGTCACCTAACCAAGGAAGTGGAGGTATACACACTGATACAGGGATATGCAGAGAAAGCCTTCTGTAAAAAATAGTAAACTTACCTTTTGATTTTTTAAGAAGTGGTTCCTAAGATTGTTAACAACTAATATGCTCCTTATGAACATCGCTGTATCCACTACAGTTCTGGCATTTAAATGATTTCTAATGAAAGCTTTTTTTTCTAATTTTCAGTATAACTTATTATAGATCTTTCGGTTTGCTGTATTAGAATAAATAACAACAGTAAGTATAAGTCAGCAGGATTATCCAAACAAACGACTAGGTTATATGTGATAAGCTTCCTTTTATTTAAGAAAAAAAATATCCGTGTATGGATCTGAGAAAATACTTGGCATTTACTCATCTATTTGGGTTGGCTGTACTTAATTTCACGGTAATTATTAGCACTAAGTGTTTCATGATGCTGACAGAAACATTTGGAGAGATTTCAGAATGACAAAGAATAGAATTTAAAAACTTTCATATTAATCAAATTCATGTAATATGCATACCAGATAACCTTTAACTTTTAATATGAATCAAACTTTTAGTACAATGCACATTATATCCTAAATATTAAAATATTTAATTTTGTAATCTTACCAATTTTGTTTTACTTTATCACAGTATGTTGTTTTTTAGATTAAGAAGAAGTTAATTTCTATTGTACTTACGCCATATGGGATTGCTTGGTTGGTGCAGACCCTAAAATACTGCTCTTTTTCAGCCTTCCAAATTTATAAGGAAATGCCTTATCTCCAGCTGAAACACCAGTCTTTATAAATATAGTTGTAAAAGTTGTTAATGATCATTATTCCATCATAAGTCCTTTTTGCCTAGCAAATTGCCTGACATCTTACTTTTAAAAGTAACTGTAGCAGGTTTATAATATAAGAGCATTAAAAGAGCTTTAAGAGTCCCTATTCAGCTACCCATATTCTTAGACTTTGTAAATGGTTTTAATTTTAATACTTGCCTAGGAAGCACGCCTTTACGTGCTATTTATTGGGGTCAAGCAGGTCAGCTTGGAGCAGTGTGAATAGAAGCTTAGCTTTTAGATCTGTTTGTAAACAACAAGAAACAGAGCAAAGACGGCATAGCAGGTATTACAGAAGCAGCAGGCAGCTGAGAAGGCAAATTATCAGTTGCAGATGATAAGACAGTATCAGAACAAGTACTAGAAACACAAAGGAAAGTATGCAATGGAAAGATTTTTTGATCAATTATCCTTTCAAAAACAGTTGTATACATAGATGAAAATGTTTAGATGCTTTTCACAGAAAAAATAATTAAGTGGATAGTATTTTTAATGAGTAAGTTTAGGTTTTTTTTATCTTTTTTATTTTTTAGTTTAAGTTCTTTGAGTTTTTAATTTTTTAAAAAAATATTTTATTCATTTAAGAGAGATAGAGAGAGAATCATCAGGGGAGGGGGCAGAGGGAGAGGGAGAAGCAGACTCCCAGCTGAGCAGGAGCCTGATGAATGTGGGATTCAGTCCCAGGACCCCAGGATCTGACCTGAGCCGAAGGCAGACGCTTAACCGGCTGAGCCACCCAGGCGTCCCAGTTTAGGTTCTTTTAAATGCTTGGAGTATATATGAATCCTAGAGTATGAATTTTCTAGTAGCATGAAGTATAAGATTCTGAGTCAGAATTTATTTACTGAAATTGAAAGTATTAGAGATTAAAGAAATCGTAGTAAAGAAAATGGATACAAAATGAGAAAGACGAATCTAACACTCAAGGCACTCAATTATGAAAATATCTATTTGAAATTTTCTTTTTTGACTACTTAAAATACACATATGCTTTCTTCTGCATAATAGTTTTGTTGAACGTTGCTGTAGCAATGAATCTTTATAGCTATCCCAAATTTTAAGTATATTAAAACAAAATTTATTATTTTTTAGTAGCATTTTTGACCCCTCGATTTTTGTTTGGAGGAAAAGTAAAAAGAAAATTGTTTGCAAAATCAAAGACTTCGCTTTGATTCTTAGGAACAAATAACTGAATTCACTAACACTTTTAATCTGCATAACCAAGGTGTCTCGGCCCTTGATGTGCAAACTGCTGGGTGGCTCAAAGCTAAATGACATATCGGAAGTGGTTTGTGTTAAATATTTGCACTTACTACTATTCAGAAAGCATTTTAAAAACAAAATAACAGTCACTATTTCCCATAAATTCTGCCAGAAGTTTTCTCTCTTTTTAAAAAATGTTTTATTTTATTTTTTATTTTTTGAAGATTTTTATTTAGTTATTTGTCAGAGTGAGCACAGGTAGGGGGAGGAGCAGGCAGAGGGAGAGGCAGCTTCCCCGCTGAGCAAGGGGCCTGATGTGGAACTCGATCTCAGGACCCTGAGATCATGACCTGAGCCAAAAGCAGATGCTTAACCACCTGAGCCAACTAGGCGTCCAGTCCATGTTTCCATCAGTAATTTTGAGGATAATTTGTATCTCCCGGTATCATTTTTTTTCCTTTCTGTTAGTGCAGTTTGTTGAATAGGTGTTCTTGATAATATGAGTAAAGGTATTGTTGACAATGAAAACTGAAACTGAATTTTACCTTTTTATTGAAGGACTTGGAAAAATGTTGAAATCTAGAACTCTGAATGCACCATTGTAAATTCTTTAAGAGGCCCCATTTATTTCTAAAACTATTATTATGGAGGAAGAATTTTTCAAAAATTGGGACTATTGTAGAGGACAGTTCTTTTCCTAAAAATGGTTTGTAAATCTGAGACCTAAGAAACAGTGAGTATATATTACTTTTTTACTTTAAATTTACTTATTTTAAATTTATTTTTAATTTACTATAATAAGTGTGTAAGATTACCATACAAATAACTCAATCAAATGCCAAAAGTACTTCGGCTCTAGTAATTACCTAGGTCATTTTCTTATAGTTCTCCAGCTTGCCATTTAACAGTCACATTCTTAGTGGAATTCTTTCTCCTCTCTTAAAAAAAAAAAAAAAAAAAAAGACTATATCCTCATTGTATATCACTTCAGATCTTCCTACATAAGTATTCACTTATCAGTACTAACATTGCAAGCTACCTTCTCCTTTGAAGTTGCATCAGGTAGTTCATGTTAATAGTTGTATTAGGGAAGCCATTACCTCTTAAGTATCTTGATAAAATCCTAAATCCCACTCATGTATCAAGAATAAAGAAGAGTAGATAAACTAGTTATGGATATAGGCAAAGGAATCCTGGATAACCTTATGTGAGGGTGAATCCTGATGGTATATCAACTTAGAATTCCCTGTTAAATAAACATTCAAACAAAACTAAGAGAAAAAAAAATTTAATTATGTTGCAGCTCTGAGAAGATTATCCCTAATCATGGTGTTTGGGGGATCTTAGTTTGGTGTGGCCCCAAACAATCTCAGATATAAAGGACCCGTAAGAAGGTATTTTGGGCCTGGACTTAGTATGAGAGTTAGAGTTGCATATACCACTTCTCTTTAGAACATGTTTTTTCAAGAGCTATCACCTCTAAGAGGATTAATACTGGTATTTGGGGGATGAAAAATCTTACTCTTTTTAAGTATAAAGCACAGAAATACATGCAGCACATGAACAGATATGCAGTGCTTTTAAAATTTCATGATGGAGAAGATGAGGGAGAAAATGGCTAAAAAGTTCCCCGGGGAGGGGAAAAGAGAAATAATACAAAGACAGTTGAGAAACATTGCTCTAGAAGGTACTCTTATGGACATGGGCCAAACCAGCACTACCTCAAAAACGACCTCAGGAAAGGGAAGATATGTCAGTGTCAGAACAGCTGAGCATATGAGATCTTTAAGCAAATATTCCAAATAGTGTATCTGAATTAAGAATTAGATGACATATAATCTTTCTAAAAAGTCATCTAATTTTAACCTCTCTAGAATTTAATGGTTTTTCCTTAACAGATATAAAAATTGGGTCTTCTTCAGTGGAGATAAATCCCTGAGTACCATTTTGTTGTCTTGTTTTTACATTTCACAATAAATAAGATTTAATAATCCTCTCAAAAAACTTAACAAGGTATTTTGATAATATGCAACATATTAACAATTTGTTTCTTGGTCAGACAAGGAGATAATAAAGTACTTTTTGATATTAAAACCATGTCCTGTTATTGTATATTAAAGTCAAAAATAAAATTTCTACACAGAAAAAAGAAAGAAACAAGCAATGCCAAGTAAAGATCATATTTATTCTATGAAATTTACCCAGAAGACAAAGTACACATTTTTGACTGAAAAATGCTACAGTTTTTGGTTTGGTTTGGTAGCCATCCTATTGGGTGTGAAGTGGTACAGCAACCTGGTTTTGATTTGCATTTCACTAATGATGAATGATGTTGGGCATCTTTTCACGTGCAATTTATTGGCCATTTGTGTATCTTTGGGGAAATGACTAAGTCCTTTGCCCATTTTAAAATTGAGTTTTGTGTTAAGTTATAGGAGTTCTTTGTATTCTGGATATTAACCCCTCATCAGGTATATAATTTACAAGTATTTTTTCCCATTCAGTGGGTTACCATTTTACTCTGTTGATTTGTGTCCTATGAAGCACAAAAGTTTTCAATTTTGATGTATTCCAATTTATCTCTTCTTTTGGTATCATATCCAAGAAATCATTGCCAAATCCAGTGTCGTGAAGCTTTTTCCCTATGTTTGCTTCCAAGTATTTTATAGCTTTGGCCCTTAACATTTTATGTCTTCAATCCATTTTGAGTTAATTTTTTCATATGGTGTGAGGTAAGGGTTCAACTTCATTTTTTTGCATGTCGATTTGCAGTTTTCCCAGCAACATTTGTGGAAGAGTGTCCTTTCCCCACTGAATGATCTTGGGGCACCCATGTTGAGAAATCATTTGACCATGTATGTGAGAGTTTATTTCTGTTTTATTCCAATAGTCTATATGTTTTTCTTTATGCCAGGACCATACTGTATTGATTATTAGTAGTTTTTATAGTTAAGTTTTGAAATCAGGAAGTGTGAGCCCTGCAACTTTGTTGTTCTTTTTCAAAATTGTTTTGGCTTTTTGGTGTCCCTTGAGATCCATATGAATTTTAAAATGGGTTTTTCTATTTCTGCAAAAGATAGATTTTTGATAGGGATTACATTAAATCTGTGTATCATTTTGGTACCCTCTTTGTGGATTATCTCATTTTATCCCTACACTTGGTAGGTACTATTATTTTTCTCATTTTAAGTGTGTGGAAACTGAAGTTTAGCAATATACAATAAATTCCAAGCCCCATGTTTAGAAGGAAGAAATGCTGCAGTTTGAACATAGGCAGTCTGACTCCAAAGCCAGAGTTCATAACCGTTTCACTATGTTGCCTTTCACCGCTTTGGCAGCACAGCTTTAAAGCAGCAATACACTTAGATAAGCTTTCTGCAGTGATCCATGGTTATATCGCCCAGGTGGCAAGATGACAAAATCATTTCAGTTCCCAGTAGAAACCATTTGAATATATTTTTAGCTGTGTTGCTACACATTCTACGCCCCAAACAAAAGAATTTAAGTGGACAACAATTTGATAAAAGTATAGAAAGTAACTCTTTGTGGAAGGAGCAGTATAAGAGACAATACTGCATTTTCCTAGATGATGAGAGAAAGTTGAGTGTAAATGAATTTTTTAAAAAGTTTGGACTGGATGAGCTTTGCCTTTGAGAGTACTCTGCCAAAAGACCAGGAAGTATTATTTAAATCGTACACTTTCAAGTCTAGACATATCTTTGGTTGCTTGAGGAACTGAACCATGTTTTCCAAAGTCACCATAATATTTGCTACATGAAGGAGGATTACTGGAGTGTGAGGAAAGAATCAGAGATTTAGATGAAACCATTTTGTAGCTGGGGAAGCTAAATCCAAAGCTGTTACCTTAACTTGCCCATGTCACAGACCTGGTCAGGAGCAAAGCCAGACAAGAGCCCAGGACTTGTGACTTTGATGCTTTTTATACTCAATGTGCTGAATTACCTTATTTTTAAAGAAACGTGCCAAGGTTGTAAACAAACCATAAACTATGTATTTAATCTTTTAACAGATCTTTTTTTGAGGACCTACAATGAACAAGGCACTATGCTGAACATTGTTGGTGAAAAAAATGTTCAGATGTATCCTCAAGGGATTTTTAATTGAGAAGGGACCAACAAGTATCTTTAGCATTAAAAAGACAACTTGCAAATATATCTAGGGAAAAACCCCAGAACAGTAAGTAGCAGCACATCTCTAAAAGGATGTTTCCTCTGATGAATTTGCAGTACAGGGATATCAGCGGTAGGTAAAAAATGAAGCCGCATCAGTTATGTATATAGTATAGCAAATAGATATTTAATATATTTGAATCAAATCAATAATCTGGAAAGTGTTAACCTACAACCAAGTTTGCAAAAGTATTTTTGTATCGTGGTGAATGATCAGAGAATTAGACCAAGTAAAGCCATATGTAAGAACTATTCACAGCTAGCAGTTCAGAACTCTGAGGCAGAACTTACCATATTTTCTGCAGAAAACAGCCTCCCTTCCTAATGTACTTAGTCATAATAATGACACCACAATTCCCTTAAGTCGTCAGAACTCAGAACCCCTGAGTAAAAACCTTTGATTATTTTTTTTTATCTCTTGCACTCTTTCCATTTTTCCTTCTCACTGCCTCCTTCACCAGTCTCTTCTTTTGTACTCCCTTATAACTTCATGTCTAGACTATCGTAATAACCTACTTAGTCTTCCTATCTTCTCTCAGTCCTGCATGTCACTGTCAGGTCATTCTTCCCATAACAAAGTTTTATTTTTTTTTTAATTTTTTTAAAAGATTATATTTTATTTATTTACTTGACAGAGAGACAGCCAGCAAGAGAGGGAACACAAGCAGGGGGAGTGGGAGTGGAAGAAGCAGGCTCCCAGCAGAGGAGCCTGATGTGGGGCTCAGTCCCAGGACTCTGGAATCACGCCCTGAGCCAAAGGCAGACGCTTAACGACTGAGCCACCCAGGCGCCCCAGTAACAAAGTTTTAACCGTTACCACTTTTCTGCTCCAGCCTCCCCATTTCCTGTAGCATGGAGTCTATCACCTCAGACTGTCACCAGAGGCAAAGCCATATTTTAACATCAAAAGGGAATCTGATGTAGGGCTTGCCCTATTGGCTGGTGAGGAAGAAAGTACTTCCCTCCCCACCCTTTTTAAAGACACTATCCTTTGACCACCTTTCCACTTCTCTCCTGGTATTATTTTCACACTGCTTTCACTAGCATCTTTTTTTCTTTTTAAAAAATTTTTATTTAAGTTCAGTTTAGTTAACATATAGTATATTAGCAATTTCAGGGGTAGAATTTAGTGATTTATCAGTTGCATACAACACCCAGTGCTCATTACATCCAAGTGTGTCCTCCTTAATGCCCATCACCCAGTTACCCCATCGCCCCACCCATCTCCCCTCATGCAACCCTCAGTGTGTTTCCTACAGTTAAGAGTCTCTTATGGTTTGCCTCCCTTTGTTTTCATCTTATTTTTCCTTCCCTTCTGCTATGTTCATTTGTTTTGTTTCTTAAATTCCACATATGAGTGAAATCATATGGTATTTGTCTTTCTCTGACTTAATTTTGCTTAGCATAATACCCTCTAGTTCCAGCCACGTCATTCCAATTGCAAGATTTCATTCTTTTTGATGGCTGAGTAACATCCCTTTGTGTTTATATATCACATCTTCTTTATCCATTCATCAGTTGGTGGACATCTGGGCTCTTTCCATATTTGGGCTATTGTGGACATTGCTTCTATAAACATTGGGGTGCATGTGAACCTTTGAGTCACTATGATTGTATCCTTTGGATAAATACCTAGAAGTGCAGTTGCTAGGTGATAGGGTAGTTCTATTTTTGACTTTTTGAGAACCTCCATAGTTTGCATTCCCACCAACAGTGTAAGAAGGTTCCCCTTTCTTCCCCTCCTTGCCAACACCTGTTGTATCCGGAGTTGTTCATTTTAACCATTCTGACTGGTGTGAGATAGTATCTCATTGTGGTTTTGATTTGTATTTCCCTGACGTCAAGTGATGTTGAGCATTTTTTTTCATGTGTGTGTTGGCCATTTGGATGTCTTCATTGGAGAAGTGTCTGTTCATGTCTTTTGCCCATTTCTTGACTGAATTTTTTGGGTTTTGGGTATTGAGTTTGGAAAGTTCTTTATAGATTTTGGGTACTAGCTTTTTATCTGATAAGACATTTACAAATATCTTTTCCCATTCTGTTGGTTGTCTTTTGGCTTTGTAGACTGTTTCCTTTGCTGTGCAAAAGCTTTTTATCTTGATGAAATCCCAATAGTTCATTTTTGCCCTTGTTTCTCTTGCCTTTAGAGATGTGTCTAGCAAGAAGTTGCTGCAGCCAAGGTCAAAGAGGTTGCTGTGTGTGTTCTCCTCTAGGATTTTGATGGATTCCAGTCTCACATTTAGGTCTTTCATCCATTTTGAGTCTATTTTTGTGTGTGGTGTAAGAAAGTGGTTCAGTTTCATTCATCTGTCTGTGGCTGTCCAATTTTCCCAACACCATTTGTTGAAGAGACTGTCTTTTTTCCATTGGATATTCTTTCCTCCTTTGTTTTTTTTTTTTTTTAAAGATTTTATTTATTTATTCGACAGAGATAGAGACAGCCAGAGAGAGAGGGAACACAAGCAGGGGGAGTGGGAGAGGAAGAAGCAGGCTCATAGCAGAGGAGCCTGATGTGGGGCTCGATCCCACAACGCAGGGATCACGCCCTGAGCCAAAGGCAGACACTTAACCGCTGTGCCACCCAGGCACCCCTCTTTCCTCCTTTGTTGAAGATTACTTGGCCATAGAGTTAAGGGTCCATTTCTGGGTTCTCTATTCTGTTATGTGTCTGTCTCTGTGCCAGAATCATACTGTCTTGTTTGATTACAGCTTTGTAATACAGCTTGAGGTCTGAAATTGTGATGCTTTCAGCTTTGGTTTTCTTTTTCAACATTCCTTTGGCTATTAGGAGTCTTTTTCTGGTTCCATACAAATTTTAGGATTGTTTGTTCCAGCTCTGCGAAAAGTGCTTGATGGTATTTTGATAGGGATTGCTATGAATGTGTAGATTTCTTTGGGTAGCAGACATTTTAGCAATGTTTGTTCTTCAAATCCATGAGCATGGATTGTTTTCCATTTCTTTGTGTTTTCCTCAATTTCATTCATAAGTGTTTTACAATTTTCAGAGTACAGATCTTCGCTTTGGTTAGGTTTATTCCTAGGTTATCTTACGGTTTTTGGTGCAGTTGTAAATGGGATCAGTTCCTTGATTTCTCTTTCTTCTGGCTCATTGTTAGTATATAGAAATGCACCTGACTTCTGTGCGCTGATTTTACATCCTATGACTTTGCTGAATTCCTGTATCAGTTCTAGCAATTTTTTGGTGGAACCTTTCAGGTTTTCTACATAGAGTATCATGTCGTCTGCGAAGAGTGAAATTTTGACTTCTTTGCCAATTTGAATGCCTTTTTTCCTTTTTTGTTGTCTGATTGCTGAGGCTAGGACTTCAAGTACTATGTTGAACAACAGTTTTACCATATTCTTAACAACCGTTATGTCAACATACTTTAAATTATTGAAAAAGTACCACGTTTCAGGAGAATTATGCCCAGGAGGGATAACTCTCTCTCTGCTCCCCTTATAAACCAGGCTTCTGTCTGTCATTCCAAGACCTTCAACATGTGTTCCAAACTGCCTTACCTAGATTTGTTTCTTCTTACTCCTCAACAGTAACTTTCCAATCCAGCCAAACTGGTTTATTCACCACTCATTCCCTAAAAGTGTCTTGTATTAGACTAGAGAGTTATGGATAGAAATGGAAAGAAGTAGAAACAGATCCAACTGATGGATTGGATGGGAGGGGTGACAGAAAAGAACAAATCAAGGATGTTTCCTTGGTTTTGGTTTGATGGGTGAGCTATTTACTTATGGAGGAGGAAGGAGTTTAGACAGAATTCCCTTTGGGACATGTTGAGATGCCTATTATATTTCTAAGTAGAGATGTCACATAGGTAATCATTTAAAATAACGGATATAGTTAAGGTAACTTAAGGAAGTGTTTTTAGAGAACGGAAGCAAATAGAGGATCAGGTTCTGAGACAATCTAACATTTAGAGGTTAGATAGAGGATGAGTCAGCAAAGAAAGACAGAGTGGTCAGTGAAAGAGGAAAACAAGCAGAGTGGAGTTTCATGAAAGCAAGAGAAATGTGTTTTAAGTGGGAAAACGTGGTCAGTCTTTTTTTTTTTTTTTCAAGAGAGGGGTGGGGAGGGGCAGAGGGAAAGAGAGAATCTTTAGCAAGGGGCCTCCATCTCACACCCCTGAGATCATGACCCGAGCTGAAATCAAGAGTCAGATGCTTCGCTGAGCCACCCAGGTGCCCCGTGGTCAGTCATTTTGAATGTTATTTACTGAAGCACCGAGTAATAGGAGTTTTGTTCACTCACCATTGTAATTGGCCTTAGTGAACTGATGGTACATTCAGTATAGGTGGAGGACAGCTTCCAGACTGGATTGGGCTGAAGAGGTTATAAGGTTGGTAAGGAATTAAAGACAGTAAGTGTAGATTACCATTTGAGAAGTTTTGCCATGAAGGGGAACAGGAAAATAAAGTGATAGTGGGCAAGAAAATAAGATTCTTGGTTTTTATTTGGGAGATATTACATCAAGTTTATATGCTGATGGAGTGAGCCATAAAGAAAGAGAAAGACTGATGGGGGTGCAAATTATAAAGGGAGGAAAATTTTGAATGGGATCCAGAGCACAAGAGAGAAATGAGTCTTTAATACGTCAGGGACACTTCTCCACCCGAGGGAAGATTGTACAAGGCGGTAAATATAGGTTTGTAGATTTGGTAGTAGAAACATGAGAGCATTTTCCTGTGATTAACTCTGTATTCTACTGAAGTTTGAAGTGAAACTACTAACCAAAACTGGTAATTTCATGGTACACCCATGTCTGGTTTGATTACTATATTTTTTTTAAAGATGTATTTATTTATTTTAGAGAGAGCATGTGCACGGGAGTTTGGGGGGTGCAGAGGGAGAGAATCTCAAGCAGGCTTCCTGCTGAGTGTGGAGCCCGATACGGGGCTCAATCTCACGATCCCTGAGATCGTGACCTGAGCTGCAGTCACGAGTCAGACACTTAACTGACTGAGCCGCCCAGGCGCTGCTCTTCTTTCTTTTTGATTACCTTGAAAGATAATTGGGATGAGCAGAGCCATCCATCCCTCGCCTTCCAGTGCTGCTGTCCTTCATTCTATTTTTCCCACCCCAATGGCCATGGCCATTCTTGGCATTTCCTATGAGTGATGGTATCTCATCATGGCAGACCATAGACATAATGAGCTTCAAGGCTATCACAAGAAAAGATGGTGGAACACAAGAAGATCAACAACTATCTTAAATAGTTAAGGGAACTTAAAAGGAGTTACCAGTCAGTATGAATAGCCTGAAAATGATCCAAAGGACATTCAATCACCCAAATCTTGGCAAACTGGGTGAAGTACCTAAGAAGTTAACCGAAGAAAAATTCATTGTTAAATGAACCAAGATATGTTGTTTGTTGTCATTGTCAGCTTGAAAAAATTAAGCTGAAGTCAGGAACAAGAGTTGTTTTGTTTGTGATTACATTGATATTTGCCAAGATCCACTGGTTTACAGCATGTCTCATAAGGACCTAGGGAATATTTCTTCTTGTGACGTGGAGGGGTTATCAGAACAGATCAGAGAATTCAGAGACTGTAGAACTACCTCTTACAAACCTAGAATTATTTCAGCTTAGGGATATCTACAAAAGGCTGTTTGTTATATGGGCCAACAGTTAAGGAAAACACTAATAGCAAGAGCTGCTGTTAGCCAGCTGGAATGCGAATTTCTTAGTATCCAATTCTATTGTAGACAAGTACATGGATGAAAGTGCACATTTGATCAGAGAAATGTTTACACCAAGAATCATCAGTCATGCATCATTTTTATGGATTAAAAAAAGATGCCATTGGTGGATACTGGTTTCCTAGAAGTACTTCAGCTGATGGATTCAGAGAACTTTATGCAGTTACACAAATGGATGGATATGATCCTCTGCACAGTTAAAATAATCATGACGACAAACAAGTACAGTGGATCCTGCTTTGGTGTCTCCAGATAAATAGAAAAGATTCACATTAATTTATTTATAAGCAAGGTTAGATATCTTGAAAATCTATGGAGGCACCATTACAAAGCATTTACAAAGCCTTCAGATGGCTCTAATGGAGCAGACCTGAAAAATGTTTGCACTGAACCAGGCATATTTACAATTCATGCTGATCATGAGTTTGTAGTACAGAAAGACTTCATGAAAGCAATCAGAAGTAGCTGATTTTAAGTAGCTAGGGTCTAAATTAGACTACAAACCTGATTTCTAAGAAGCTAGAATATAAAGTGAACTACAGATTTTTGATGGCTGCATGACACATTGGCTTAATGTAAAAATCGGTTGAAAATGTATGCAATGGCAATAATCTTATTAAATGTGTATGAATAAATTTAAAACAAAGTAATAAAAATATGTGGTTCGTAATAGATGTAGAAGTAAAAGGATATAGCACAAATAGAAGAAAAGACAAGACGGGGAGTTAAGTATACTGCTGACAAGGTCTTAAACTGCTTGTGAAGTGATACTATTTGAAGGTAATCTGTGATAAAGATGCATATTGTAAACTCTAGGGTAACCACTAAATATCAAAATTAAAAATTAAGAGAAATAGCTAACAGCTAACTAATAGAAGTGATAAAATGGAATTATTAAAGAAAAGTCAACCCAATAGAATGCAAGGAGAAAAAAGAACAGAAATCAAATAGGACAAATAAAAAATAGCAGGAACATAATAGATTTAAACCCAAACCATATTGATAATTATATTAATCAATTATCTAAACATTCCAAAAAGATATATGTTGTCAAATGTAATGAAAATGCAAGAACGAAGTACATGCTGTTCACAAGGAACCAACTTGAAATATAAAGATGAAGATACTTTTTTAGCCAAAAGTAAAAGAGTGGAAAAATCATATATAATGGAAATGCTAATCAGTAAGTTGGGAGTGGCTGTATTAATATCAGGAATATTACCAATGATAAAGGGAGACCTAATAACCAAAAGCAATTCATGCCATGCACCTAGTATCAGCATTTTGAAATACATGAAATATAAATAACCTAAAAGGATAAATAGACAAATACACAATTCCAGACATTTCAACACTTCTACTAATTGGCAGAACAAGAAGAACACAAGATCAGTAAATACATAGAACATTGCAATCAGCCAACTTGACCTAATTGACATTTACAGAACACTCCACCAAACAACAGCAGAATATATACATTCATGTCAAGTACAGATAAAATAATCATCAAGATGAAGCATATGCTGGGCCATAAAACAATTCTCAAGAAATTTTAAAAGATTGATATTCTTCTCTGTCAACAGCATAATTCAAGACATCAATAAAAGGAAGATATTTGGTACATGCTGTGAAACATAAGAAACTTGAAAACAAACTGAGTCAAAGAAAAAATACAAGAGAAAATGGAAAATATTTTGTAGGGGCAACTGGCTGGCTTGGTGGAGTACGTGACTCTTAATCTCAGGGTCATGAGTTCAAGTCCCACACTGGGCGTGGAGCCTGCTGAAAATACTTGTATATATATTGTAATGAATGAAAATAGAAATACATATGCAGGTAAGCTGTGATTATTTATAGCCTTAGATTCTTCTACTAAAAAGGAAGAAAGGTCTAAAGAACTTCAGAAACTAGAAAACAAAGGAAATTAAATTCAAGTAAGTAAAGAGGAGGAAATAAAGCTAGAAGTATAACAAGACAAAACAAAAAATCAATAGGGAATACCAGTGAAGGCAAAAGCTGCTACTCTGAAAATATCAATAAGATTGATAAACCTCAGGTAGAATTATCCAGAGAAAAATTTTAAAAGGACATAAATTACCAAAATCAGTAATAAACAAGGGGCTATTATTCATATCCTACAGACATTTAAAGGATAATGAAGGAAATATGAAGTTTATGCCAATAAATATGATGAAGAACTTAGACTCAACTAATTTCTTGAAAGAAAAAAATGCCAAAACAGACCCAAAAGTTTATAGTTAAAAACTTGAGGCAAAATAACTTCACTGTGAATTTTATCAAACAAAGAAGAAATAATCTTACACAGATTCTTTTTTTTTTTAAAGATTTATTTTAGAGAGAGCATGCGTATGTGTGGTGGGAGGGGCAGAGGATCAGACTTCCCACTGAGCACAGAGCCCAACAGGGGGCTCAGTCTTAGAACCCTGAGATCATGACCTGGCTGAAATCAAGAGTCAAATGTTCAACTGACTGAGCCACCCAGGCGCCCTCTACACAGATCCTTTATGGAAAAAGAGGAGCAAACACTTCCCAGCTACCTTCGTGAGGCTCCCATTACTCTAATACCAGGACCAGAAAAAGACATAAGAAGAAGACTATACACCAATATTCCTTATAAATATCGACAGAAAAACCCTTCGCTAGTTGCATATAGATCCAGGAAAAAGGAAAAAAAAACATTAATATATCAACAGATTCTTCAGATTTTCCCTTGGAATACTACCAGGTTTAACTCTCAAAAAATCAATCCATGAAATACATGATATTGACAAGATAAAGAAGAAAACCTATATAATCATCTCAATATATGCAGAAAAAGCATTGAACAAAATTCAACACTCATGATAAAATCTCTCAGTAAACTGGGAATAGACTGGAACTTTTTCAATCAGATAAAGTGCATCTGCAAAAATCAAGCTAACATCACACTAGTGGTTAAAGAATGAATGCTTTCCTCCTGGTACTGGAACAAGGCAAGTACATTTACTCTTATCTACGTTGTACTGGAGGTCCTAGGCAAGGCACTGAGGCAAGAAAACAGAAATAAAAGACATCATATCAGAAAAGGAAAAAATAAAACTGCCTCTATCCATAGATGACAAAATTATGTAGAAAAATCCAAAGCAATTTCAAAAAAAAAAAAAAAGAAAAAGAAAAAAAAAGCTACTAGACCCATTAAGGGTCTAGTAATCCTGCAATAATATTGTAGGATGGATGGCCAAAATACAAAAGTTTACTATTTCTATATACTAGCAACAATTAAAAAGTAAATTTATTAAAAATACCACTTAAAATAGCATAGAAATAAAATACTTAGGGATACATTTAACAAGATATTTATAAGTATTATACCCTAAAAACTACAAAATAGTGTTGAAATTAAAGAAGACCAAAAAATGGTCTACACTGTTGTAGTTTTTAGGGTGCAATACTTACAAATAACTTGTTAAATGTATCCCTAAGTATTTTATTTCTAAGTGGAAAGACATACCATGTTCATAGATTAGAAAACTCAATTTTCCTCAAAATGATCTGTAGATTCAGTGCAGTACCAATCACAATCTCAGCAGAATTTTGTAAAAATTAACAAAGTTCTAAAATTTATATGGAAATAGCAAGAACCAAGAACAGCTAATACAATTTTTAAAAAAGAAGACAAAGGTAGGAGAACTTAAACTACCTGACTTTAAGACTTAAAATAAGGCCATAGTAATAAGACAGTGTGATATTGGCATAAGGATGAATGTATAGATGAATGAAACAATATGATATCAGAAATTAACCCACTCATATATATGGTCAATTGATTTTTGTAAGTTATGCCAAGGTGGGCTGGATGACAGAACAGTCTTAAAATTAATGTACTGGTAACTACTGGTTAGCCATTTGGAAAAAAATAAACCGTGGCCTCTTTTTTCACCATACACAAAAATGAATTCAAATGGATCATAGACCTAACATGAAAGCTGAAACTATAAAAGTTCTAGAAGAAAATTTAGAATATCTTAAACTTGGAAAAGGCAAAGATTAGTTAGTTACACAATGCAAAATACCCCTGTTATAAGAGAAAAACATAAATTGATCTTCATCAAAATTAAAAATTTATCTTTTAAAGATTCTTTAAGGAGGATCTGGGTGGCTCAGTCAGTTAAGTTTCTGCCTTCAGCTCAGGTCATGATCCCAGGGTCCTGGGATGGAGTCTCTCGATGGGCTCCCTGCTTATCAGGGAGTCTGCTTCTCCCTCTCCCTCTGCCCTTCCCCCCACTTGTGTGCTCTCTCTCTCAAATAAATAAACTAAAAAAAATACTTTAAGGAAATGAAAAAGCAAGTCAGAGTAGGAGAAGATATTTGCATTTCATATATCTGACAAAGCACTCATATCAAGAATTTATGAAGACCTCTTACAATTCATTAATTAAACTAAAAACAGGCAAAAGATTTGTACAAACACAAAAGAAGATGCATGAATGAAAAATAAGCATATGAAAAGAGGCTCAACATCATTAGTCATGAGGAAATGCAAATTAAAACCACAGTAAGCTAGCACAACACTCACGAGAATAGCTAAAATTAAAAAGACTATGTCAAGATATATGTAAGTCAGGATTCACATAGTCTTTTTCACTTTATGGCTAAGTATATTCGAAAGCCAGATTTGTAAAAAACATAAACATAAAAATTTGAAAGACTGATAATACTAAGTGTTGGTGAAAAGATGGAGCAACTGGATCTCAGAAAAAGCACTTGACAATTTCTTATGAAGTTAAATATACACTTATATGCCACAGCATTGCCACTCCTACATGTTTATGCAAGAGAAATAAAAACATGCTCACAGTAAAACTTGTACATGAGTGTTCATAGCAGCCTTAGTCCTAATACAATGGGATGCTATGCAAAAAGCGAAAGGAACAAAGTACTGATGCAACAATACTGATGTATCTCAGAAAACTTATGCTGAGTGAAATGAGCCAGACCTAAGAGTATGTACTGTAGGACTCCATTTATATTAAATTTTACAAAAGGAAAGACATCCATAATGATAACGGTAATCTGGGCCTGGATTGACTTGCAAATGGGCAAGCCATAACTAATCATTTAGAGTTTCCTTTTAAGATGAAATTGTTTACCACCATCCTTGCCCTAAAACAATTCAAAACCACTTTCTGAAACACTGTCAGGGGCTTTATCATTCAAGCCCACCCAAGAAAACAGAAACCACATCAGGTATTTTAACAGTAAATTTAATATAAAATGTTAGACTTGCATTAGAGGACTGAAAAAGAAAAAAGTCAAATAGTAAGATAACACAAATTAAAAACAAAAACGAAAAACTACAACTTTAGGAAGCAGCTACCATGCCTACACAAAGGAAAGAATTTGAGGTTATCAAAACCTAGAAGCTTGGAGGAAGGGCACTATGGAGCTGGGAGCAGATCTCTGCCTGCCCAGCTGGTGCTGGTACTGCGGGAGCTTGGGGGAGGGCCCCCCAGAGATGGGACTCAGACCTTTGAGGAAGGGGCATCAGACACCTGGGATTGGTATTTCTGAGGGAAGGGGATGAAGCTGGTTGTGGAAGTTGAGGACAAAACAAGCAAAGCTGTCACTACCAGTAGGCAGAAATGCTGTTGGGTGATGCTGAAAGAAACAGGGAGCAAGAGGGGAAGGGTCCTCTCTAGTGCCCCACTGGCAGAATCTAACAGGAAGCCAGCTGGTAAAGGAAAAGTGTGGTTTACAGGATCCAAGTCTCAGCATCACAAAGCAGAATAAAGAACAGGAGATTTAGGGCTGGAAGCCAATACAGAAGTCAAAACAAAGGCCAAATAAATGGCCTGAGCTCCAAACAAAAATATGTGGATAATTTCTGTTCATGATTTTATTGACATCAGGAGTATTGAACAAGATGCTAGGATTAAATCTTGATCCAGCTCTATCACTAACTGGCAAGTAACTGAACATAAAGGAGACTCAATAAGGTGCTTAATATCAAAGTATCTCAGCTTTCTTTCATTTTTTCCTGCTTCAGGATTGCTCTAAGGAGTCCATAAGAAAAATGTGAGTGTTCTATGCAAATGCACAAAATCATTGTTAGCACAATTATAAATATTAAAGGATAGGCATTAAACCAAAAAACTAATATATACCCTAACATACAAATTATTGAAGTGTGTAGGGAAGTATTCAGCTATGCAAATAGCACACTTGGTTAATCTCATGCTTTTTTTTTTTAAGAGTGGGGAGAGGGAGAATCTCAAGCAGGCTCCACACCCAGCATGGGTCTCGATTTCACAACACTGAGATGATGACCTCAGCTGAAATCAAGAGTTGGATGCTTAACTGACTGAGCCACCCAGGTGCCCCAATCTCATGCCTTTCTAATTTTGACTTTTGATGTGTGTATATCAGTAAACTAATAAACTGTATTTTTATTTTTAAACTACAGGGACAAACCTATAATTCAAAGCGGGCTCAAGTGCACTGCTGCATTCTAGCCTAAGCACAGGCAGTTCTTAGTGGTGCGTTTCCATCTACCACGAAACCGTGATGTAATCTGTCATTTTGTATCTAGGCAGGCGGCTCCCCATATTTAGAAAGACAACTGAATGTAGACTACCCAGGAACTGGTAAAAAAGTTCAGACATATTTATTAAGGCATTTTAAGTGTATACGATAATAGATACATGTGAAAAAGAACCTTTGTCCTAAGAAATAACAGCGCCAAATAGGAATAAAAGTTTTAATTGTAAAGAACATTACAGTACATATTTGAGAAAGAAACTAGAGAAAGATTTCAAATGATGCTTACCTCCTATCAATGGTGGAAAGTAAGAATTCCACTTTGAATTCTTTGGAATAAGTTTTTCTCTAATTTGTACCATTAAAAATATTTCACATGTGGACAGAAAGTGGAAAAATACACCACGAACTTAGTGTTACAACATCTTATTGAGTTGAAATATGCAGGCACATAAGTCATAGGATTTTGACAGTATTCCATAGGACTATTACCAGTGGTTCTCGACCTTTAACCGACTTCAGAATGAGCTGGAGGGCCTGTAACAACGCAGATCACTGAGCCCCACACCCAGGGTTTCTGATTCAGCAAGTCTGGGTGGACTTGAGAACTGCATTTCTAACAAGTTCCCAGGTGCTGCTGACACTGCTAGCTAGGTCAGCACTCTATTCTGACGAAGCCAAAACAGAGTATCACATTATATCAGTACCTTCAAAGCAGTGTATCTTGGAGAGATTTTGCAAGTTAGAGACATTCCCTGAACTCTCTTTAAGTCCTCAGTAGAAACAGAAGATTTCTGACCAGTTACTAAAATAAAACTCAAGGAATTAAAAGAGTACGTACTATCACAGTATAAGGGCTCCTACTAGGAGTGGTAGCTGGTTAGTTATTTTTAAGATGGTGGGACAGACTCACTGGCATACTGGAGTGAGCTTAATAGTCACCGGGCATTAGTCTGTGTGTCATAGAGATGGAATGCAGAACATACCATAATCTATTTAAATGCAGCCTGAGAGAGTTCCAAGCACCTCCAGTAACATCTTCAAATATAAAAATATATGAAAAATTGGGGTTAACAAAATTACCAAAGATTCCTATTATTACCGTAAAGTATTGCTAAGTACCTGCAAATACTTTCAGATGGTGTTCACAGCAAAGAACCTACAAGGACAATTACCAAAAATAAAGTAAAATAAATATATTAAGCTTTTATTAAGTTAGTATAATTCCTATGATGGTTAGTATATCTCAGTCACAAATGATGGGACTTGTTTCTGTAAGTTTTTATATTCAACGTATGGAAAACATGCGATGCTGAGTTCTTCTATTGTACATCCTTTAAGACAACACTTTTCTGAGTATCCTCTGCGTTTTCTTTGGGGATGATTCCCCCAAAACACATTGCGTAAGGTTTTAATTTTGTTTGTATCTTTCTTCTGAAATTCTGAAATTTCATGAATATACTGATTGGTATCTTGTGATGAGGAAAATTCTCTTGTCTTATCAGGTGGCAAGTTGGCCCTTATATATCTATACTCAGGCAGTGGTGACATCTCCAAACTGTTAATCGCTTCTTCCTCAGAGGCAGAAGTAGAGACTGTTGAGAGACAAGAAAAAAATCCTACTTTATTAAAATCTTCCTTTAGATGAAAAGTTAATCATAATACTAGAATACTAAAGTCCACTAATTATTTTTTTTAAGATTTATTTATTTATTTGAGAGAGAGAGAGCATGAGCATACCAGCGTGGGGAGGGGCAGAGGGAGAGGGAGAGAATCTCAAGCAGACTCCGTGCTGAGTGCGGAGCCTGATGCAGGGCTTGATCTCACAATGCTGAGATCATGACCAGAGCAGAAACCAAGAGTTGGAAGCTCAACCGATTGTGCCACCCAGGGGCCCCTAAAGTCTGCTAATTATTAAAAAACAAGTAATTACATTTTGAATAATAAAATGGTTTTCAAAAGCAATGTATATATCTTAACTAAAATGGTTTTAAGTAGTGTTTTCCTATAAAAAAGCTTAAAAATTTTTGCACATTTTTTATGCAAAGACATTTTTTATTGAGATATCATTCACATGTCATAAAATTCAGTATTTTAAAGCATACAATTCAGTGTTTTTTAGTATATTCACAAGGTTATGCAACCATCACCACTATCTAATTCCAGAACATTGGTGTCAGCCCCAAGAGAAGCCCCATACCCGTGAACAGTCATTCCTGTTTCCCTCTTCCTCCAGCCTCGGGCAACCACTGACTTACTTTTCATTTCTAAGTATTTGCCTATTTTGGAAATGAAATCATACCACACACATGTGGCCATTTATATCTGATTTCTTTCACATATCTATGTTGTAGCATGTATCAGCATTTTATTCCTTTTATGCCTGAATAGTTTTCCATTGTATGGATATATCACATTTTGTTGATACATTTATCAGTTGATGGACATTTGGGTTGTTTCTACCTTTTGGCTATTATGAATAGTGCTGCTGTGAATATTCACATACAAGTTTTTGTGTGAAAATATGTCTGTAATTTTCTTGGGTATAAATCTAGTAGTAGAACTGCCAGATCTTAAGGTTAATTTGTTTAATTTTCTGAGAAACCATTTTCCACAGTGACTACATCATTTTATAGTCCCACCATTGATATATTAGGATTTGAGTTGCTCCACACCCTCATTAACACTTGAGTTTTCCATTTTTGATCATGGCCATCCTAGTGGATGGGAGGTGATATCCCACTGTGGTTTTGATTTGCATTTACCTACTGACAAATGATGTTGAGCATCTCTTTGTGTGCTTATTGTAGATCCTCTTTGTAGAAATGTCTATTCAAATCCTTTGCCCATTTCTACTTGGGTTACAGTAGTCCCCCCTTATTGGCAGTTTCTCTTTCCCTGCTGTCTGTTCCCTGCAGTCAACTCTGGTCTGGAAGCAGATGATCCCCCTTCTGACAGAACATCAGACGGTCAGTAGTAGCCTAATGCTATGTCACAATGACTATGTTATTAACCTCACTTCATCTCAGCACATAGGCATTTTATTATTTCACATCACCACAAGAAGGGTGAGGACAGATAACATATTTTGAGAGACAGAGAACACATTCATGTAACTTTTATTACAGTGTATTATTATAATTGTTATATTTTATTATTGTTGATATCTTACTGTGCCTTATTTATAAATTAACCTTTATTGTAGGTATGCATGTATAGGAAAAAACAACATATGCAAGGTTTGGTACTTACTATCCCTGGTTTCAGGTATCCACGAGGGGTCTTGAAGTATATACCCTGCAGATAAGGGGGAACTACTGTATTTGTCTTTTTTTGCATATTTTATAACCATTTTGTTTGTTGTTGAATTATGAAGAGTTGAAGAAGTGGCGATATGCTCAATGAACTGACTGCTATTACACTGCTCTTAACTTATTCAGTATTACTGGAAAGAAATTAAAATAAATTCAGAAGGTAATTACTTGGAGGCTTTTTGGATTTCCGTCATTGCCCTTGCCTATCTACTGTCCCTTCTAGGAGGATACATTTGCCTGTAACCACTGCTATAGAGCCAGCCCTTAGACAGCCATGCTCTGAACTATAAGACCACCCTACAGCCACAGTTGAACCGTGACTACAGGTTGTTACTACCTGACCCCAAAGAAATCAATGTACTATGGTGGCCAGCAATCCATGCCATGTGAAAACATGAGTTGGCCCAATCAATGTCCTCTCTCTGAAGATAGAACTAAGAAGTAGTGAGAAACAGAACTGAAAGGGTACTATGAAGCTTGTCATGACAAGCTAAAGTCATAAAGAAACATATATTGGAGGAGAAAAGATTCAGAGAGGGAGAGAAAAAGAGAGAAGGTGGTTTTTAAAGCTGATGTGATTCCTCAGGCTTTCCAGAGACTTTCAAAGTTCTTTCCTAGATCTTGTTTCTGTAATAGCTATATCCCCCACCATTTTTTCTCGAAATTATTTAGGTGAATCCCTGTACCTTGTAGTTAGAGTCCTTTTAGAACACTATTTACTAACTTTGTATTTAAAATGTGTAAGCTGAATTGTGGAACATTAACACTTTAGGATAGATATTAAAGATACTGAATGCTAAGTCATCTAAGACAGATATAAATATGTGATGAATTAAGATGTGTCATAATTAATAGAGTACACGGGAAAAAGTAAATTAGACTGTGCAGGCAAATTGAAAAAAGAGCTTCCTGTTGGGATGTGCCATGTTCTGTTACTCAAAGGGTAAAAAAAGACAATAAAAAGGAAACTTTTACATGAATGAAGGCAGCTAAAGACCAATTAATGAAAACTATATGTCAAACTGGGGAGGTAGAGAGAAACAAGCTCTACTCACCAGAAAACAGGAAAGGTTAAACATGAGCATTCAGATCTATGAATTTGAAAAAGAACAACAAAGAGGACCCACAGTAGTAAGAAGGTAAGAAATCAGTGAAATACAGAACCAAAACACTATAAATGTTTAGAAACCCAAAACTTGGTTCTTTAAAAGGATTAATAAAATAAATACAACCCTAGCCAGACTAATCAAGAAAGAAGAGATGAAAAGGAACAACAAAAAAGAACAACAAATAAAACTGAGTATTTAAAATAAATGAATATTATGAGTGTTATATATTTAAAAATCAAGATGAAATGGATGAATCCTTAGAAAAATACAAGATGCCTTTATTGGCACAGAAAATTTAAAAAGACAGACATAGATGATTTTAGAGGTAGGGTCTACCTGCTTTTCAAGAACAGTAAGTTCTAATCACATACAGGTTGTTCCAAGAAAAGAGGAAAAGAGCAAAAGCTGCCCAGCATATTTTATGAACCTAGTATATTCTTTATTCCAAAACTAGGTAAGAACAATATGATTTAAAAAAAAAACACTCATGTGAGCCCATTTACTTATAAATGTTTATTTGGAAGTCCTAAAAAAGATATTAGTTAACTGAATCCATAAACATATTTTACAAATATATTAAGAAAGTGTTTATTCCAAAAATGCAAAGATAGGTCAAGATGCCCAAATCTATCAGTCCAATTTACCACATGACTAGATTCCCATACTCTCAATCGGGTTTGCTTTCTACTTTATAAGAAAATGAAAGCAATCATAAGAGAACTTGCATTTGGGCCCTTCACTATTTTTTTTTATTCTTTTAACATCTGTACCCATACATTCTGCCTTCCTACCTATTTACATAGGTGAACTATTCACTCTAAAGCCAGTTCCTCCATTTAGGGACCATATCTCTTCTCCTCTTGCCGACTCCAGGGCATCACTCCAGCAATGCTCTCTATACCCTTCATCATCAACTCTTCACTCCTATAAGCAAAAAAATGTTATTTCTCCCACTTAAAAAAAAGCCAAAACCACTCCTCTTGGCCCTGTTTACCTTGCCAGTTACCATCCTGCTTGTTTTCTCCCCTCTGTAGCAAAACTCCTTGACTGTTTTCTAGTACTGATTAATTCCTCTTCTCTCCTTCTGCCTTGAACCCTCTCTAATCAGGCTTATGTTCCATCGTTGCCCCAAAACTTCTCTTTTCAAGGTCACGAATGATCTCTATATTACTAAACTGAACAACCAATTCTCATCTTATCTGACTCATCAGAAACATTCCTTCTTGATACACTTTCTTAACTTCGTTTCTAGGACACCACATTCTTCCCACCTGTCTATTTGTTTCTTTTCTATCTGCTTTGCAATACTTCCTCCAACTGTTTAATGCTGATGTCTCCCGGGGCTCAGTCCTTGGCACTCCTCTCTATGTATACTTCTCTTGGTGATCTCATCCAGTCTTATGGCTCCGACAATCATCTATACACCTACGACTCCTAAATTCCTATCTTTAAGTGAGATTATTTCCATAACCCAGATTCACATATATCCTTCTTCCTACTCATCGTCTCCACTTCAGTGTCTCAAACTCAACATGTTCAAAACTCCATCCGAGTTTATCAGACCTCAGTTGATAGAAACCCTATCCTTCCAGATGTTTAAAGCAAAAACTTTGGGATCACATTAAAAATATATATTAGAATCATTTTTGACTTCTCTTTTTTCTCATATTTCACATAAAATCTGTCCAAATATATCTGGAATAAAACAATTTCCACTACCACCACTGCTCCTGTCTCATCCGGCTGCTATCACCTCTACTACCGCACCCCCAGAGCAAGCTTCCGCTTCTGCTCTTGCCTCCCTATAGCTTGTCCTCAATGCAGTAGCCAGAGTGATGCCTTTAAAATGTCAATTAATGTCACTCCCGGCTCCACGCACATGTGCTATCTTGGTCTCTCTCTCTCTCTAAAAAATAAATCTTTGAAAAATACCATTTATGTATATCTTAAAAAATCATGCACAGGAAAAAAATGCACAATCTGCCAAAAAACAAAAAATAAAAACACATAATAAACACTTTGGAATTGTTGCCTATGAGAGGAGAACAGGAGTAGAAAAAGGAGATATGTGAAGACTAATCATATTTTTTTTAAGATTTTATTTATGTGAGAGAGAGAACAAGCAGGGGGAGGGGCAGAGGGAAAGGGAAAAGCAGACTCCCCACTGAGCAGGGAGCCCAATGTGGGACTCGATCCCAGGACCCTGAGTTCATGACTTGAGCCGAAGGCAGATGCTTAACTGAGCCACCCAGCGGCCCCAAGACTAATCATCTTCTAACACACTGTGTAATGTACTTATGCTTACTATCTATCTTCACTATTCTATAAGCTTCAGGAGGGCAGAAGTCTTCACTGCTACCTGAGTAAAACTCTTCACTCTTATACTCCAAGCACCAAGAAAAATACCCAGCATGTGATAGGCATTCAAATTTTGCTGAATTAATATATAAAGAAAGGGGTCCTGCATAGCCCATTTGTGATAACGATATCTAAAAAACAAGAATAGATGTGTAGGGAATATGACTGATCCAACTGGAATAGGGGTTATGGATTATGAAAAGCTGGTGATGAAGCATTAATGATTTCACCTGGCACTAAGAGCTAGGAAGCACCATACTCAGCCAGAATTTAGAAATATAATGGGGTAGGTCTTGGAGACATAGCCCATATCCTTAAGGATCCACTATCAAGAAGCACACAATTTCAGATTCAAGTTATATATGAGTAGTTCTGAAAAACATTTTAAAATATCAGTGCACTAAACTATCTTTTCCTGTGTCAGACTCAAATAGATAATCAGAAGATTAAAATTGTTGATAATTGACTTGATCTAACATAGAAATGTATCTTGCTAGTACAAGCTAATAAAAGTTAACTTTTCAGCCACATTCAAATGAAAAAGAAATGGCATAATTATATATTCTATATTGAGAACATGTACCTCTTCTCTATGACTTCTAATTATTCATTGGAAATTAACAGGATATATTGAATGTTATCTTTCCCTATAGGTCAATAATTTTTTAATTAAATTTTTTAAAGATTTTATTTATTTAATTGAGAGAGAGGAGAGAGTGAGTACAAGTGGGGTAGGGGTGCAGAGGGAGAGGCAGACTGTCGCTGAGCAGGGAGGCTGAGGCAGGTTCCATCCCAGGACTCTGAGATCACGACCTGAGCCAAAGGCAGACACCTAACCAAATAACCCACCCAGGTGCCACTAGGTCAATAATTTTTAAAAATTTACCACAAATACATATTGATAACTTAAATCCATTTTTCATTCTTCCACACATTGTAAAACGACTATGGCTTTATGGCCACATGACATTTCCACTTTAGAAAACTGTCCTTTACATAGTTGCCACAGTAACATGTTTCATTGGTATGACAATTCTAGAATGCTGTAAGATACATTTTTATTTCCTACAAATCTTGTTTCACTGCAGCTCTCTCCTCATTGAATTAATGACACTTATCTCTCCAGGGAAGTGTGAATAACACCTAAAGCAAAGCAGTCATTAATCAGCTCTGAGTTTCAGTTTATGTGCTACTGAAGCAAGCACAGCTTTGAGTTTTAAAGTTGGTTCTTATAAAAATTAATAGTCTCCAGAGCAGGCTTTGTTGAGAAAAGGGATTCTAGGCTCTTTTTAAATAACAAACTCAAGCTTGGATGTCTGAATGTAAAATTTTGACTACGGTATAGGTAGTGAGAGCAGCATCAGGTCTCTCTGGGAGCTTGCAAAAACGAAGACGCTCAGGGCCCCACCCACTGAATCACAACCTGTACATTAACAGTATTCCCCAGGTGAATCATATGCACATGAAAGTGTGAGAATCGCTGAAATAAAGTACAAGTGGATGACTGGGGGGAGACGCTTCTTCCATTATAAAAGCAAAATAAAGTAAGTTTATATGTAGGTAGGTTTGATGGTAGAAAATGATCAAGAATCAGTCTGATGGTTTCCATTCTTTGTCTTTCAAAGTTTTCATTCCCTTAGCAGCAATAGAAGAATGGAGTAAGTTCCATTCATTCATTGGTTCATTTAGTAAGTTAAAATGAGTGCCTATAATGTGGGAGGCAATTTTAGTTTGTCTCCGTCATCTACATCGGGTGTTTTTTGGCATGATAGTCCACTCCTTTCCTTAATTTCAGAAATCTTGCCTTTTGCAAAATTTGTCCAAATCAAATTAAAGTAATTGAATGACTTTAAAATACAATAATTTCAATGACACTATGCTATGGACAGCCTATAGAAAGTGCATTTTCTTTTAAAATGACAAACCATGTTGGTACTAAAATGTAAATATACAGTTAGAAGGTAACAATGAATCTGAAACAGGAATATTCTTCCTAAAGACTGCTTAAAAGCATTAAGTATACATTCAATATATATTAAGCAATACTGTGTTCTAGGCCTTCTGCAAGGCGTTTCAGATAAAAACATGCATGAAATAGAGGCGCCTGGGTGGCTCAGTCGTTAGGCATCTGCCTTCGGCTCAGGGCGTGATCCCGGTGTTCCGGGATCCCGCCCCCGCATCGGGCTCCTCCCCTGCGAGCCTGCTTTCTTCCTCTCCCACTCCCCCTGCTTGTGTTCCCTTTCTCGCTGTCTCTCTGTCAAATAACTAAATAAAAAATATTTTTAAAAAATACATGCATGAAATAAGCCCTATAATATGGTCTGGTATACAGGACTGGCCTTAAGGGAGAGACTTTTTGCGCACACAGACCCAGCACTGAGGAGGACCTTGCATTTTCTTTAACGCTCTGTTGTCAAGTCTTGAAATTCTCAAAAATTTCATCTTGTAAGTGAAGTGTTAAGTACATGAGCTTTTAAGTGAAATCTGTTGGGAGAATAGACCATGTGTATGAGCAGAGGAGATAACATACAAAGAAAGGGGGGGAGGAAGCTTTATATTTTAGTACCTTTATTGGCCCTTTCCTGCTTTTGAACAAGGGGCCCTGCATTTTTGTTCCGCACCTGGGTTGGGCCAATTATGCGGCTGGTCCTGATGATGGTCAAGTAGATCTATCTATGTGTTAGATATTGTGGTAGACAGAATGGAGTGAGTAGCTATGAAGGGGTCAGTGGTGACTTCACAGGGAAAATGAAACCTCAGAGGCTCCGAAGGACAAAGTGGGGTTTGCCAGGTGACAAGTGAACTCAGATGGTTAAGGGTCTGCCTTCTGCTCAGGTCATGATCCCAGGGTCCTGAGATCCAGCCCCACATTCCTCTCCCTGCTCAGCGGGGAGTCTGTTTCTCCTCCCACTCCTTGGGTCCTGCTCCCCCTGCTCATGCTCTCTCTTTGTCTCTCTCTCTGAAATAAATAAAATATTTAAAACAAACAAAAACAGCAACAAAAACAAGTGTACTCCAGAAAAGGAAAGCTAAGGAAGAAGCCGCATTCTTACA
The DNA here is from genome assembly GCF_023065955.2 of Ursus arctos. NCBI lineage: Eukaryota > Metazoa > Chordata > Mammalia > Carnivora > Ursidae > Ursus > Ursus arctos. Next base: position 5,359,729 of record NW_026623019.1, on the reverse strand, counting down.
TAAATGTATACATTTATATGTGTACACTTATTTCGTCTAGGTTTTTTAAAAAAGCTTCATTGAGGTTTTCCCTAACCGCGATATATCGGCTTATAAAAATTCTTATTTATCTGTGTACTAGGCACAAATTCCATTTCCTGGGGAAACTCACCATCTGGCACAGCAGATTGGGGTAAAAGAAAGTACAAGGATGAGCAAACATGCCTTCGGTTTATGTATTTACCTGGGTTAGTGCCTCTCGCCCAAGCCGGGAAAGTGGTTTGGGAGCTTTCCAACCGGTCTGGGATGAAGGTTTCAATCTCGTTGTCCTGGGGAAACAGTGGCGGCATGGGGGTTTCCTCTTCGAAGTAGCTCCAATTGACATTGCCACAGAGTTTTACTATTTCCTTCAGGAGGTGCCTGCCGCACAGCCTCCTGGCTCTGCTGATTTCGCTCAGCTCACGGGAGAACCGAACTAACAGGAGCCCCAGCGACAGCAGACACACGCAGAGGAGCCGCGGCATCCCTGGGCCCCCGCCGCCAAGTCCACCGCGCGGTCTAACTGTCGCGGGTCCCGCTCCTCCCAGCACCTGCCCCCTCCCGCCAGGTCCGAGCTGCGCACGCGCGCCTGGCAGTCTGGCGAGCGCGTGCGGACCTCGCGAGAACGCCCAGGCGCGAGGCGGGAGGCGCGAGGTGCGAGATGGCCGCGAGCTGGCTTTTTGAGCTCCCCCGGGGTCCTCAGAGCATGGTAGGTAGCGGGCTCCAGTTCTTGAAATCCTTGATTCGTTTTCTCTGCCCTCCCCACTAAGGAAGCGCATCCGAGACCTGTGGTGCCCACTTTAACCGGTAAAATCAGAAAAGGTGTTGCTCCTCATAGCGGAGTGCATTTCCCGCCCGTTTGCCTGGTTGGTAATGGGGCGTCGCTTCCTCAGAAACATCTTTTTTCGTTTACCCCCTGATGTACATCGCGGGAGGTTCGTTCAAGTTTATTGGTGCGCGTGTTTGATAACCTCTTCCAGCAAGTCCCCAAGCGCCCTGCAGGCACAGCCAGGCCGGTGTTTGAGCCCCGGGGCAGCTCGGGGGCCCCGCGCGCCGTCGGTATCGGAGGGGCTGGAGCCTGGACGCGCTGGAAGGCGCTGGAAGGTGCGCGTCTCAGCCCGATTCAGAGCGCGCTCGGGAGATGCCCGCCCGCTCCCCGGAGAGCAATGGCCCTGAGCCTCGATCTCTGGACCCGGAGCAGTAGCTGGGATGCTGACCTGCTACGGTCGGCGATAGAGGAGACAGGACTGTCTGTAACTAGCTTATGACAGGGACCCCGCGGGTTTGCCTCTTAAGAATCCCAGCATTTTGCTAAACCAGGAGGGAAGGGAGAGGGAAGTGCGCGCGGTGGGGACGGGTGGCTTGGTCGTTTTGGAGATCTGATTGGTGCCTTGGTTCGGGAGGACGCACTAGCGGCCACCAGGGGGCAGTCGGGGGCTGCTCGGGGAGGAGGCGTGATTCCCCGCGGGGGCGGGGGTGTCCAAGCCCGGTGGAGGCCCGCGCGCGTCCCTGTGGTGTCGGAAAGGTCTCCTGCTCCTTTCTGCCGTCCGCCTCCGGGTCTTCGTCTCCGTGGTCCGTTTCCCCAGCGTTAGCCTGCTGCCCAGTGGCACCCAGGAGCGCTGTTCAGTTAGCTGGACTTGGAGTTTTTCAAAGGCCAACGTGATTTGATTAGAACGATGGCATTACCTTCCTTAAAACACAGCCACTGTCCAAATTGTGGTGCGCTGTGAGTTGCAGCCAGAGCTCCACCGGGGGAGCCCTGTGAGAACGGAAAAAATTCCTTATGTGGAGAGGAAGACTTGAAACAGTTCTGCTGACCTCTAGTGAGGGAGGCAAGCACTTGAATTGAGGGGACCACTCAGGCTCGGGTGGTAGGTGTCTCGGTGGGGAGCCGCAGGAAACTATGGGGACTGAATGCTTTGGTGCTAAGACCCTGGTTTCAAACACAGCATAATGGGGGAGCTCTGTTAGAATAGTGTCTGACGCTAGATTCCCAAACCAGTGACAGAATTGGATTTATATTGGTTTGTTAAAACTAAAGAAGAGGGGCTCCCGTGACTGGGTGACTCTTGAACTCAGGGTCGTGAGTTCAAGCCCCACGTTGGGCGTGGAGCGTACTTCAAAACAAAACAAAACAAAGTCTAAAGAAGCTGGGTATTTCTTGCACAGCAAAAACTGTGCTTGCAAATTTGTACCTGTTAACACAAGGACACATATTCTTTTAGGAATAAGAAAGGAATGGCTTATATCTCACACAGGCAGGTAAAGGGGTTATGTTTTGGGGGCACTTTTCCATCTATAATGGAGGAGAAAGTAGGCTAGGAAAAGTGTGTGTGGAAGATGAGAGTAACTGAGTCATTGGATGGTGGTGAAAGACCTCAGTGTCGTCAGTTCAATGTGACAAGAGAACTAGTGGGGTGGAGAGGCGACCTTGGAGCAAATGGAGCTCTGGAATTGACAATGAGCAGTGTGCTGGAGTACAAATAAGATGAATGGAAGTGGTAAAATCAGGAAGGTTCCATGGTGAAAGTGTAGCTCTTGAAAAATCTTGACTTTCTCCCTGAAGAGTTGCATTCTATCAGTCTCTGCTTCCTCAGTGAGAAAAAGCTCTTTAAGGTGACCTCAGGGAGTACCATGATGACCCTCAGAGGCTTGGTTGTGATTAGACACGTCTCAGGATTTGGGATACAGGAATTGGTGTCTTCATCTCTTGTAATTCTGACTAAAACTAAGATGATACCATGCTGGTTTACCATTCTAACAAATGTTCATATCATTTCACAGGTTATTTTGTGTACATAAATGTTCTGTAAATTCTAAAATGGTGAGCCTGAATGTGTTCCTTTACCAATCTAGCTCTTTTCTAAGATAAAACATTAAGCTTCTTATTCAGTTATCTAATTGACTATCCATTTATGTTGCTTAAAAATACTTACTTGAATCTCTTAAAAACATGAAAGTACTCTAACTTGAAAAATAATTGCATTTATTTGCGCCCCCAAATCCAAATGTATTTGGTAATGAACCTGACTGTTTTCAAACATGATTTCAATAAGACAAAGAAGTCACTTGGGGTCAAATAGAAAACTGAAAGGTTTGTGGTTTAATGTTAACATGGTCTACATTGGCAAGATCAATTAAAACTTTTTATTACTTTTGTATGTACCTGGTGTTAGGTGTGTATAAAATGAGTTATGTTGGTGAAATAATTAAGCTTTTTATAATCACTAGGAAGTTAATAAGGTTAAAATGCAATTGGTGCAATGATAGCATTAATTAAAAAAAAACAGATTCTTTAGCGTTAAAGGGTTGATTTTTGAGAGGAAACATTGTAGAGAGATTATGTACTATTTACAGAGCAAATGAAGAATGTAAACACTAATAATGATTTCTCATGTTCTAGTAATCAGTCATGATTGATTTGTGTTTTATTTTTAATGATTTTTTATTATGTTAGTCACCATGCAGTACATCCCCGGTTTCCGATGTAAGGCTCGATGATTCATTAGTTGTGTATAACACCCAGTGCACCATGCAAGCCAGTCATGATTGATTTGGACATTGATAAATGCATCGTGGAGAATATACATGAAGATAGGTGAAAAATCAACAATTACTGTATATTGTGCATATTTTCAGAAAACTTTTGTTACAACCTTTTTTTTTTTTTAACAACATAATTATATTGATAACTGCCTTCTCCTTTTGTTGGGAAAGCAGTACCTCCCTCAAAGATGACTGCTTGTCAGTGTTGTCTTCAGCTCTGGTGGCAAATTAGGAATATTCTGTGACATCATTTTAAGGTTCCTGTATGTTGGCTAATGGAAGGTGACAAGATTTTCTTTTAAGTTTAAAAAGACAGGTGGGAGGTGTGAAAAAACATGTCAAGGAGAATCAGGAAAATTATAAAATTTTGTGTAGGCCAAATGTAAACAGTTGCCTCAAGATAATTTAAGTTACAACAGAATCAACAAGTGTCCTAATGTCTAAACAGCTTCCTTATAGTTGGGCAGTGTGACCTAGTACAGTATTACCAAGGTTCTCTTGCCTCTGACTAATCCTAGGACTGTGCTAAAGCTTGCACAGTGATACTTTGAACTTCCCTGACACTATTTTGATAGATTACTACTTCCATCTGCATGTGTTGCGTGGGGCTGAGCCCAGGCAGCCAGTGAGGTCTTGAGCAAGGCCCTGTAGGCTGCCCTTCACATTGGTGGGCCGCAGCCAACAGGAGGTGCAGACCAGCAGGGGCAGGAGCTCTCACTCGTAGCAGCTCTTCCTAGATGTTGGAGAACCTCTTATGGTGTTTCTCACACATAATCATCATGATATCTAGGAATTCGATGTCACGTATTCACCTTTTCATTGTTTACGCACTAGGCCATGCTCTCTCTAAAGAGTTGCCTCAGCAGCAGGTGAGATCAAAACAGGTCCAGCATCCTGGACTTGGTCTCTCCAGCCTTTCTCTAGAGACTGCAGCTGCTGTTGCCTACTGCCTTCATCTGTGTCCCTATCCTGGGTTTCAGAATACTCTCCCTTCCTGGCTCCAGGTCGCTTTTATAGCACTTGGCTTAACATTCAGGTCTTGAGTCAAGGGTCCCAGCTCCACCCCTTTCCCCAACAGCTTGCAAAAACTTTGCTTTCTCAACACTTTCACCCTCTGCACCCCCTTCTCACATCCCCTTACTCTTTGTGCTCTCAGTATTCTTCTACTCCTTGCTTGTTTTAAAATTTGAATTTACATCTTCTTCTTCCCTCCTTTACAAATATTTTTATGCTTACTTAAATATTTTTGGTTTTTAATGTCATCTTATTTAAATATATGTTATGGTTATTATAGAAAATATAGTTAAAAAATAAAATTGGGGGCACCTGGGTGTCTCAGTCGGTTATGCGTCTACCTTTGGCTCAGGTCATGATCTCAACAAGCCCTGCATTGTGCTCTCTTCTCAGCGGGGAGCTTGCTTCTCCCTCTCCCTCTGCATCTCCCCCTGCTTGTGCTCTCTCTCTCTGTCTCACTCTTTCTGTCAAATAAATAAAACCTAAAAAAAAAATAAAAAAATAAAATTGACCTGTAAACTCATTAGCTAGAGATTGTCTTGGTTTAACACTTACTGTATAACCTATTATTTTTCCAGATTACCCCATTTATTTCTATTTCATCTTCAAGCAGTAAAAAATGCACAATGATTAGATTGATTTCTATACTGCCTTGTACATCCATTGTTCACAAAAGAAAACTGATGATATTTAAACCAAGTTCTATGAAAAGTACTAAAATTCCCCAAATATCACTTTAGGTTTGTACAATAATGTATAAAGTTTACATGGACTTTTCCATTCCTTATTGCAGAGGGCTGGAATCCTAAGCTTAGTAGGAACTTCTGCTCTCTTGAGATCCTGATAAGGATTAGGAAAACACATGAACCTCTGGTGTTGTCTCTTAAGTCTTAGCACTGGATCAAAGATCTTATAGTTGTAGGTAATCAGACTGTTACCACTTTCTACCAATTTCTTGTTTTCTTTTGACTTTTCAGGGTGATTGGTGAGTTGTTACCAGCTATCTGGATATTTTTTTATTTGAAATTGTAATTGTTATCTCTAGATACTGGAAAACACAGACACACACAGAGACACACACACACGACAAAGAAAAATCGATAGGATTTCACAATCCCAGGAAGGATATGCTGGTAACACATATACATGTAAGAACCTTGTATCTTTATGATGGACTTATGGTATTCTATGTTTATTGTATTTTGTGATTAGGTTTTTAATCGCTTTTTAAACATTTTAAAATTTAAATTCAATTTAATTAACATACACTGTATTATTAGTTTCAGGGGTAGAGTTTAGTGATTCATCAGTTGCATACAACACCCAGTGCTCATTACTTCAAGTGCCCTCCTTAATGCCCATCACCCAGTAACCCCAACTCCCACCCACCTCCCCTCCAGCAACCCTCAGTTTGTTTCCTGTAGTTAACAGAGCCTCTTATGCATTTTTCCCCTCTGTTTTTCTCTTATTTTACTTTTCCTTCCCTTCCCCTAGGTTCACCTGTTTTGTTTCTTAAATTCCACATATGAATGAAATAATATGGTACTTGTCTTTCTCTAATTGCTTTATTTCAGTTAGCGTAATACCCTCTAGTTCCATCCATGTGGTTGCAAATAACAAATTTCATTCTTTTTGATGGCTAAGTAATATTCCATTGTGTATATATACCACCTCTTCTTTATCCATTCATCAGTTAATGGACATCTGGGTTTGATTTTTAAATTTTTAAATTAAATGGGGAAATGGGCTGGGGGAAATGGGATCATTAGATGATTCGCAAGATATACATAAACTTGTAAATACAAATAAGATCACATGTTTATAAACCTAATTTATTTGTGTTCAAAATCTAGTCAGAATAGATCTCTTCCACCCAGATAAGCCTGAGGGCTTGATGGAAGTTATAGTACTTTTGAAATAAACTAATAAATACTCTCAGTTTCCAATAAAAATATGTAATTAGGGGGCGCCTGGGTGGCACAGCGGTTAAGCGTCTGCCTTCGGCTCAGGGCGTGATTCCGGCGTTATGGGATCGAGCCCCACATCAGGCTCCTCCACTATGAGCCTGCTTCTTCCTCTCCCACTCCCCCTGCTTGTGTTCCCTCTCTCGCTGGCTGTCTCTATCTCTGTCAAATAAATAAATAAAATCTTTTAAAAAAATATGTAATTAGGTCCCTCATAATTGGAGTAAGGCCATCTGTCAAATACTGGGCATTGTGTAACTTCACATAATATCTGTCTAGAGCTATGGGATAGTCAGACTAGTCACTTTGGATACATTTTCATTATGACAAGCAGTTTGGAGGAGGCTTTTAAAAACTGAGGTTTTGAAGGTATTTTTATGGGTTGACTAACTTCGGATAATAGGCCATGTGCAATAATGTTTTATAAAGTAATTGTTTAGAAATGAATTTCCAGGTGTCTTTTCATATCATGCTGAAAATTCTTTAAACCATTGTTTTCTGTTTCATGTGTTCTAGATATTAACCCTTGTATAATTTTATCCCATTTTGTGACTTTTTATTTCATTCTCTTGATAGTGTCCTTTGATACACAAATGTTGAAAAATTTTTTCTCTGAAATTTACTTCTTTGTATAATTAACATACAATGTTATATTAGTGTCAGGTGTACAACAGTTTTTTAAAGTTTATTATATTATGTTAGTCACCATACAGTACATCATTAGGTTTTGATGTAATGTTCCATGATTCATTGTTAGGTGTACAACGTATTAATTTGACAATTCTATACATTACTCAGTGCTATTCAGGATAAGTGTAGTCACCATCTCTGACCATACAATGTTATTACAATATTATTGACTATTCCCTCTACTGTACTTTACATCTCCATGACTTATTTATTATCTGACTGGAAGTTTGTACTTCTTAATATCCTTTGTCTATTTTGCCCTATAGCCCTTCCTGCTACCTCTCTGGCAACCAACAGTTTGTTCGTTGTATTCATGGGTCTCTTTCTGCTCTGTTTGTTCTGTTTTTTTTAGATTCCACATATCAGTTAAATGATAAGGTGTTTGTCTTTCTCTGTCTGACTTATTTCATTTAGCATAATACCCTCTAGATGCATCTGTATTGTCACAAATAGCAAGATCTCATCCTTTTTTTTTTTTTGATTGGGTAATATTCCATTGGGGGTGTGTGTGTGTGTATATCACCTCTTCTTTATCTATTCATCTATCAGTGGATACTTGAGTTGCTTCCATATCTTGGCTATTATAAATAATACTGCAATAAATATAGGGATGCATATATCTTTTTGAATTACTGTTTTTGTTTTCTTTGGGTAAATACCTAGTAGTGGAATTACTGGATCATATGGTATTTCCATCTTTAATTTTTTTGAGGAATTTTCGTACTGTTTTCTACAGTGGCTGTACCAATTTCCATTCCCACTGTAGTCCATGAGGGTTTCCTTTTCTCCACATCTTCACTGGCACTTGTTATTTATTGTCTTTTTGATACTAGTCATTCTGACTGGTGTGAGATGACATCTCATTGTGGTTTTGATGTACATCTCCTTGATGATAGTGATATTGAGCATCTTTTCATGTGTGTATTGGCCATCTGTATGTCTTTGGGAAAATGTCTATTCAGGTCCTGTGCCCATTTTTAAATTGGAATGTTTGTTTGTTTTGGTGTTGTATAAGTTCCTTATATATTTTTGATATTAACCTCTTAATCGGATATATCATTTGCAAATATCTTCTCCCCTTCAGTAGGTTGCCTTTTTGTTTTGTTGATGGTTTCTTTGCTGTACAAAACCCTTTTATTTTGGTGTAGTCCCAATAGTTTATGTTTGCTTTTGTTTCCCTTGCCTGAGGAAACATATCCATAAATATGTTGCTCAGGGCAATGTCCAAGAGAACAAATGTTTTAAATTTTGATCAGGTCCATTATATCTGTTTTCTTTTGTTGTCTGTGCTTTTGGTGTGATATCTATGAAATCATTGCCACATCCAGTGTCAACCAGATTTTCTCCTAATAATTTTATTTTTAGCTCTTACATTTAGGTCTCTGACATATTTTAGTTAAATTTTATGTACCATGTGAGGTCAGTGTCCAGGTCCTTCTTTTGCAGGTGGGTATCCAGTTTTCCCAGCCCACCACTAGTTGACAATATTGTCCTTTCCCTATTAAATGATCTTGGCACCCTTTTCAAAAACCATTTGACCAAACCAAGAGTTTATTCTGGGCTCTCTGTTCTGTTCCATTGATTTATATGACTGTCCTTTTGTCAGTACCTCACCATTTTGATTACTGAAGCTGAAGCTCTGTAGAAAGTTTTGAAATCAGGCTTAAGGAAAAAAGAAATTTCTTCTTATTTATCTTAGTTCTATTTTTGCAAAAAAGTCATTGACATTTTGATAGGGATGACACTGAACCTGTACATCACTTTGGATAGTATTGACTTCACAATAGTATTAAGACTTCTGATCCACAAACATATATTTGTTTTCATTTATTTCTGCTTTCTTTAATTCTTTTAACAATGTTTTGTAGGTTTCTTCTTGTTTAAGTCATTTCTAAGTGTTGTATTGTTTTTGATGCTCTTGTGAATGGAATTGTCTTCTCCATTGCATTTATGGATGTTCATTGTTAGCGTATATAAATATAGACTGTTTTTGTATGTTGATTTTGTATACTGATACTTTATTGAAATTGTTTATTAGCTCTAGCAGTTTTGTGGAATCTTTAGGTATTTCTTTGTATAAGATCATATCATCTTCAGGCAGAGAATATTTTATTTATTCTTTTCCAATCTACATGCCTTTTTTTTTCCTTTCTCTTATCTAATTTTTCCAGCTACTATATTGAATTGAAAGGGTGAGAGTGATCTTTTCCTTTTTCCTGATCTTAGGGGATAAACTTTCAGTCCTTCACTATTGAGAATGATGTTAAGTTAGATTTTTCATACATAGTATTCATCATGTTGAGGAAGAGTTTTTCTATTCCTAGTTGGTTAGTTGTTGTTTTTTTTATCATGAAATGATATTGAATTTTGTCAAATTCTTTTATGCCATGTTCCCCCATCATTCTATTAATGTGGTATATTACGTTAATTGATTTTTGTATGTTGAACTGTCATTACATTCCAGGAATAAATCTCAGTTAGTCATGAGGGATCCTTTCAGTATTCTGTGGAATTCAGTTTGCTGTTTTTTGTTGAGGATTTTGTCATCAATATCCATAAAGGATATTGGTCTGTAGTGTTCTTTTCTATGTAGTGTCTTTGGCTTTGGTATCAGAGTAATGTTGGTCCCTGCAAATGAGTTAGGAAGTGTTCAACCTCTTCAATATTTTAGAAAAATTTGAGAAGGTTTGGTTTTAATTCTTCTTTAAATGTTTGGTAGAATTCACCAGTGAAACCATTTTGTTCTGGGCTTTTTTGTTGTTGTTGGTGGTGGTGCCAGATTTTGATTACTGATTCAGTATCCTTACTAGGTATAGAGTTACTGAGATTTTCTATTTCTTCATGATTGTTTTTGGTAGATTAGTTTGCTTCTAAGAATATATTCATTTCATCTTGTTATCCCCTTTTTGTGCATATAATAGTTAATAGTATTCTGTTACAATACCTTTTACTACAGTAAATACCTTGTACAATACCTTGTACAATCAATAGCATTATCCCAAGTTTCATTTCTGATTTTAGTAAGTGGAGTCTTCTCGTTCTTCTTTAATCAATCTGCTGAGTGTTTGTCACTTTTGTTGATCTTTTCAACAAAAATTAAAATATCCAACTTTTGTGGTTGAGTTATCTATTTTTCCACTGAATTTTATCAGTGTTTGCTTCATATATTTTGGGGCTCTGGAGATTGTTACAGGTATGTTTGTAACTGTTATATATTCTTAATTAATAAGTACTTTTCTTAATATTTAATGTTCTCATTGTTGCTTGTAACAGTTTTTGACTAGAAATCTATTTTATTTGATATGAGTATAGAGTCTCAGTGTACTCAGTCTGCTAAACAAAACATCACAGACTGGGTGGCTTAAAAACAACATTTCTGTCTCACTGTTCCAGAAGCTGAAAGTCTGAATTCAGGGTGCTAGCATGGTTCAGTTCTGGTGAAGGCTCTGCTGGTTTCAGACTGTCAACTCCTTGCTGTGTTCTCACACAGTGGAAGGGGCTAGGGAGCTCTGTGGGGTTTCTTTTATAAAAAATATTAATCCCTTTCATGAGTGTTACACTATCATGACCTAAGCACCTCCCCCAAAGCCCTATTTCTTAATACCATCACATAGAGGATCAAGATTTCAACATAAGAATTTCGAAGGGCACACAAACTTTCAGGCCATAGCATACAGCAGTTCTAGCTCTCTTTGGTTGATGTTTATCATCTTTTAACTTTCAACCTATTTGTGTCTTTAGATTTAAAGTGAGTTTATTATAGACTGGATATACTTACATTATATTTACTCATTCATTCGGCCAGTCTCAGCCTTTTGAATGAAAAGTTTTATCCATTTATATTTAAAATATTACTGATAAGGAAAAGCTTACTTTTTCCATATTTCTATTTCTTTTCTGTATGTCATAAAGCTCTTTTGTCCCTATTTGCTTCATTACTGCCTTATTTCCTGTTGATTTTTTTTGTAATGATATATGTTCATTTACTTCTCATTTTCTTTTGTGTATATTCTATACATATTTTTTTTTGTGCTCACCATGGGGACTGCAGACAATGTAGTACTGAAATTGCATCTAATTTTAATTGATATCAATTTAACTTCAAATCCATACAAAATTTCTACTTCTATACAAATCCATTCTTGCAATTTTATATAATTGATGTCACAAATCACCTCTTTTTACATTGTGTACACAGTACCATGCTTTTGTAATTATTTTTATGTCTGTGTCTTTTAAATCCTATATAAAACGAAAAAAGGAATTTCAAACTACAATTACAGCAATACTGGTTTTTATATCTGCCTATGTGTTTACTTTTAAGAGAGATTTTTATTTCTTAATATGCTTTTGAGTTATATCAAGTATGTTTTTATTTTGACCTGAAGGCCTCCCTTTAGCATTTTTTTAGGGCAGATGTTGTGGTAGTAAATTCCCTCAACTTCTGCTTATCTGAGATGCCTCATTTTTTCTTTTACTTTCAAAGGACAATTGGATGGACATGGAAGTCTTGGTTGACAGTTTTATCTTCAGCACTTTATTTTTTTTAAATTTTTTATTATGTTATGTTAGTCACCATACAGTACATCCTTAGTTTTTGATGTAGTGTTTCATGATACATTGTTTGCATATAACACCCAGTGCTCCATGCAATATGTGCCCTCCTTAATACCCATCACTGGCCTATCCCAGTCCTCCACCCGCCTCCCGTCTGAGGGACTCAGTTTGTTTCCCAGAGTCCATAGTGTATCATGGTTCATTCCCCCTTATGTTTGCCCCTCCTTCATTCTTCTCCTCCTTCTCCTACCGATCTCCCTGCTATTTCTTTTTTTTTTTTTTTAATGTTCTCCCATTCTTTTAAGTTACCTTTCGAGATTTTTTTTTAAAGATTTTATTTATTTATTCGACAGAGATAGAGACAGCCAGCGAGAGAGGGAACACAAGCAGGGGGAGTGGGAGAGGAAGAAGCAGGCTCATAGCAGAGGAGCCTGACGTGGGGCTCGATCCCAGAACGCCAGGATCACGCCCTGAGCCGAGGGCAGACGCTTAACCGCTGTGCCACCCAGGTGCCCCTCCCTGCTATTTCTTATGTTCCATAAATGAGTGAAACCATATGATAATTGTCTTTCTCTGTTTGACTTATTTCACTTAGCATAATCTCCTCCAGTCCCGTCCATGTTGCTGTAAATGTTGGGTATGTTCTTTCTGATGGCTAATATTCCATTGTATATATGGACCATGTCTTCTTTATCCATTTGTCTGCTGAATGGCATCTCAGCTTCTTCCACAATTTAGCTATTGTGGACAATGCTGCTATGAACATTGGGGTGCATATGGCCCTTCTCTTCACTACGTCTGTCTCTTTGGGGTAAATACCCAGTAGTGCAATGGCTGGATCATAGGGAAGCTCTATTTTTAACTTTTTGGTCCAGGGACCTCCACACTGTTTTCCAAAGTGGCTGTACCAACTTGCATTCCCACCAACAGTGTAAGAGGGATCCCCTTTCTCCACATCCTCTCCAACATTTGTTGTTTCTTGCCTTGTCCATTTTTGCCATTCTAACTGGCGTAAGGTGGTGTCTCAATGTGGTTTTGATTTGAATTTCCCTGCTGGCTAATGATTTTGAACATTTTTTCATGTGTCTGTTAGCCATTTGTATGTCTTCATTGGAAAAGTGTCTGTTCATATCTTCTGCCCATTTTTTGATTTGGTTATTTGTTTCTCATGTATTGAGTTTGAGAAATTCTTTGTAGATCTTGGATACCAGTCTTTTATCTGTAGTGTCATTTGCGAATATATTGTCCCATTCCGTGGGCTGCCTCTTAGTTTTTTTGACTGTTTCCTTGGCTGTGCAGAAGCTTTTTATCTTGATGAAGTCCCACAAGTTCAGTTTTTCTTTTGTTTCTCTTGCCTTTGGAGATGTGTCATGAAAAAAGTTGCAGTGGCCGATGTCAAAGAGGTTGCAGCCTATGTTCTCCTCTATGATTTTGATGGATTCCTGTCTCACATCGAGGTCTTTCATCCATTTGGAGTTTATCTTTGTGTATGGTGTGAGAGAGTGGTCAAGTTTCATTCTTTTACATGTAGCTGTCCAATTTTCCCAGCACCAATTATTGAAGAGACTGTCTTTTTTCCACTGGATGTTTTTTTCCTGCTTTGTCAAAGATTAGTTGCCCAAAGAGCCAAGGGTCCATTGCTGGGTTCTCTATTCTGTTCCATTGGTCTATGTGTCTGTTTTCTGTGCCAGTACCATACTGTCTTTGTGATCACAGCTTTGTAGTAGAGCTTGAAATCCGGCAATGTGATGCCCCCAGCTTTGTTTTTCCTTTTCAACAATTCCTTGGCGATTCGGGGCCTTTTCTGGTTCCACACAAATTTAAGGGCTGTTTGTTCCAGTTCTTTGAAAACTGTCATTGGTATTTTGATCGGGATGGCATTGAAAGTGTAGATTGCTCTGGGTAGCATAGACATTTTAACTATGTTTATTCTTCCGATCCATGAGCATGGAATAGTTTTCCATCTTTTTGTATCTTCTTCAATGTCTTTCAAGAGTGTTTTGTAGTTTCTAGAATATAGGTCCTTTACGTCTCTAGTTAAGTTAATTCTGAGATAACGTATGATTTTTGGTGCTATTGTAAATGGAATCGATTCCCTAATTTCTCTTTCTTCAGTCTCACTGTTCGTGTATAGAAATGCCACTCATTTCTGAGTATTGATTTTGTATACCACCGCATTACTGAATTGCTCTATAAGCTCTAGTAGTTTGGGGGTGGAGTCTTTTGGGGTTTTCCACATAGAGTATCATGTCATTTGCAAAGAGAGACAGTTCGACTTCTTCTTTGCCGATTTGAATACCTTTTATCCCTTTTTGTTGTCTGATTGCTGTTGCAAGGACTTCTCATACTATGTTGAATAATAATGGCGAGAGTGGACATCCTTGTCGTGTTCCTGATCTTAAGGGAAAGGCTTTCAGCTTTTCCCCACTGAGAATGATATTCACTGTAGGCTTTTCATGGATGGTTTTTATGAAATTGAGGAATGTACCCTCTATCCCTACACTCTGAAAGGTTTTAATCAGGAAAGGATGCTGTATTTTGTCAAATGCTTTTTCTGCATCAATTGAGAGGATTATATGGTTCTTGACTCTTTTCTTGTTGATATGATCTATCACACTGATTGATTTGCGAATGTTGAACTATGCTTGCATCCCAGGGATGAATCCCACTTGTTCATGATGGGTAATCCTTTTAAAGTACTGTTGGATCCTATTAGCTAGGATCTTGTTGAGAATTTTGGCGTCCATATTCATCAGGGATATCGGTCTGTAATTCTCCTTTTTGATGGGGTCTTTGCCAGGTTTGGGGATCAAGGTAATACTGGCCTCATAGAATGAGTGTCGTAGTTTTCCTTTTGTTTCTATTTTTTGAAACAGGTTCAGGAGAATAGGTATTATTTCTTCTCTGAAAGTTTGGTAGAATTCCCTGGGGAATCCGTCCGGCCCTGGACTCTTGTTTTTCGGGAGGTTTTTGATCACTGCTTCAACCTCTTCAAAATTAATTGGTCTGTTTAAAAAATAAATGTCTTGGGGCGCCTGGGTAGCACAGCGGTTAATCGTCTGCCTTCGGCTCAGGGCGTGATCCTGGCATTACGGGATCGAGTCCCACATCAGGCTCTTCCGCTATGAGCCTGCTTCTTCCTCTCCCACTCCCCCTGCTTGTGTTCCCTCTCTCGCTGGCTGTCTCTCTCTGTCGAATAAATAAATAAAATCTTAAAAAAATAAATAAATAAATAAATAAATAAAAAATAAATGTCTTCCTGTTTCAGTCTTGGTAGTTTATAGGTTTCCAGGAAGGCATCCATTTCTTCCAGGTTGTTTAATGTATTGGCATAAAGCTGTTGATAAAAGTTTCTAATGATACTTCCTATTTCATTGGTGTTGGTTGTGACCTCTCCCCTTTCATTCATAATTTTATTAATTTGGGTCCTTTCTCTATTCTTTTGAATAAGTCTGGCCAATGGCTTATCGATCTTATTTATTCTCTCAAAGAACCAGCTTCTAGTTCTGTTGATCTGTTCTACTATGCTCCTGGTTTCTAATTCATTGATCTCTGCTCTAATCTTGATCAACTGCTTTCTTGTGCGTGGGTTAGGCCTGTTCTGTTCTAGCTCCACCTTCTTGAGGTGAGAATATAAAAACTGCATTTTAGATTTTTCTGTTCTTTTGAGTGAGGCTTGGATGGTATGTATTTTCCCTTAAGACTGCCTTTGCAGTGTCCCATAGGTTTTTGACCAATGTGTTTTCATTTTTGTTGGTCTCCAAAAATTGTTTGATCTCCTTCTTAATTACCTGGCTTACCCAATCATTCTTAAGCCAGATGGTTCTTGGTTTCCAAGTGTTTGTGTTTCTTCCAAATTTTTCCTTGTGATTGAGTTCCAGTTTCAAAGCATTGTGGTCTGAGAATATGCAGGGAATAATCTCAGTCTTTTGGTATCAGTTGAGACCTGTTTTGTGACCCAGTATATGGTCTATTCTGGAGAAAGTTCCATGTGCATTCAAAAAGAATGAGTATTCTGTTGTTCTGGAGTGTAGTGTTCTGTATATATCTATGAGGTCCATCTGGTCCAGTATGTCATTCAATGCTCTTGTTTCTTTGTTGATTTTCTGCTTAGGTGATCTGTCTATTGCTGAGAGCAGAGTTTTGAGTTCCCCTAGTATTAACATATTACTGTGTCTCTTTATTCTGGTTAAGAGTTGGCTTGTGTATCTAGCTACTCCCCTGTTGGGGATATAGATATTTATAATTGTCATATCCACTTGTTGGATACATCCTTTAAGAATAATATAGTGTCCTTCTCTATCTCTAACTACAGTCTTTAGTATAAAATCTAATCTGTCTGATAGGAGAATTGCTACACCAGCTTTCTTTTGAGATCCATTGGCATGAAAAATGGTTCTCCATCCCTTCACTTTCAGTCTGGATGTATCTTTAGGTTCAAAATGAATATCTTGTAGACAGCATATGGATCGGTCATGTCTTTTTAATCCAATCTGCAACCCTGTGGTGTTTTATGGGAGCATTTAGGCCATTCACATTCAGAGTGATTATTGAGAGATATGATTTTAATGATGTCATGTTGCCTGTGAAGTCTTTGTTTCTATAGATTGTAAATTTCTGTTCTGTATCACTCTTGAGGCCTTTTTACCTTTATAGAAGCCCCCCTTAATATCCATGTATGGCTGATTTGGTGGTTACAAATTCCTTCAGTTTCTGCCAGTCTTGGAAGGTCCTTGTCTCTCCATCAATTCTGAATGACAGCCTTGCTGGATAAAGGATCCTTGGCTGCATGTTCTTCTCAGATAGAGCTTTGAAAATACCTTGCCAACCCTTCCTGGCTTGCCAGGTCTCTGCAGACGGGTCTGACGTTATTCTAATATTTTTCCCTCTGCAGGTAAGGATTTTCTTCCCCCCTGGCCGCTTTCAAGATTGTATCGTTGGGGGGCGCCTGGGTGGCACAGCGGTTAAGCGTCTGCCTTCGGCTCAGGGCGTGATCCCAGCGTTATGGGATCGAGCCCCATATCAGGCTCCTCTGCTATGAGCCTGCTTCTTCCTCTCCCACTCCCCCTGCTTGTGTTCCCTCTCTCACTGGCTGTCTCTATCTCTGTCGAATAAATAAATAAAATCTTTAAAAAAAAAAAAGATTGTATCGTTGGATCTATGATTTGCGAATTACACTATGACGTGACATGGCGTAGGCCTGTCTCATTGATCTTGGGAAAGGTCCTCTTTGCCTCTTGGACATGAATGCTTGTTTCCTTTGCTAGGTTAGGGGAGTTCTCAGCTATAATTTGTTCAAATATCTCTTCTAGACTCTTTCTTTCTCCACCCCCTCCGGGATGCTGATGATTCTGACATTGGAACGTTTCATTGAGTCAGTAATCTCCCGTAATCTACATTCTTGAGATTGGATTTTTTTGACCCAAGTTTCTGTTTTAACTTTCTCTTCTACCATCCCATCTTCTAGTTCATTAATTCGTTCTTCTGCCTCATTTACCCTGGCCGTCAGTGTATGTAGTTGAGACTGCATTTGATTCATAGCATTTTTAATTTCTGCCAGATTCGCTCTCATCTCCGCCCTTAGAGATTCTATGTTCTTGTTAATATTTTCATTAATATTTTTTTCAATCCTACACATCATCTTGACCATTGTTACTCTGAACTCCATTTCTGACAATTTGGTTATATCCATATCCATCAGTTCTGTGGCAGAGGCTACAGTCTCTGTCTCCTTTCTTTGCTGAGGGTTTCTCCTCCTCATCATTCTGATGAGAAGAGATTGCGGGGATGCACAGAGTCCAAGTTATTGACCAGGACCCAGGCAGTGTGCGCTTGCTTTATAGGACCTTAGGGATGTGGGCTTCTTGATTTTTCAGCCTGCCTTCTGGGGGAGGGGCCTGCCGCACTGATATTCAGGCAACCCTGTTTGGGTAGAGTCACCCCGTCCCCTGTGAGGGGGGATGAGGTTGGGCACAATGTGAACCGATATTTCCAGGCTTTTGTTCTCTGGCGGCTTTCCATGGTGGTTTTCTGTACCTCTTCTGAGCATCAGAGCAGCAGTGGCTGTATCCTAGCCTCTGTCTCAGAACAGAGAGATTGCAGTCCGCTCTCCCCTGAGCTCTCCTGGCCACTTGAACTCTGTTTCCATCGGTGATGCTAAGAACCCTGCAGCCTCCCGGGATGTGCGCCCCACAGCCCCTCTCCCAGCCCTTGTTTCCAGGGCCGGCAGGTCTCTGTCCTTTGTGCTTCTAACACCGCCAGCCGCCCCCAGTTCCCGTGCCTGCTCCCGAGCTCCGTTTCAGTGTGGTTCATGTGCGCTCTTAAGCGCCAGTTTTCCGTCTGGTTGCATGTGCGCTCCCAAGCTCCTGGTTTCAGTCTAGTTCAAGTGTGCGCTCCGGATCTCAGGTTTTCAGTTTGGACGCGTGCATGCTCCCGAGCTCCCAGTTTCAGTCGGTTCCAGTGAGTGCTCCGAAGCTCCGCTTTTCAGTCTCGTAGCGCACGCATTCCCGGGGTCACAGTCTCAGTCTGCTTCCTTGCGGGTGCTGGTCTGTGAGTCCAGCCGGCTCCCCAGTGCAGGTGGCTACGTATCCATTCACCTATTGAAGGACATCTTGGTTGCATCTAAGATTTGGCAATTATGAATAAAGATGCTACAGATATTTGTGTGCATGTTTTCGTGTGGACATAAGCTTTCAACTCCTTGGGTAAATATCAAGGAACACAATTACTAGATCGTGTGGTAAGAATATGTACTTTTGAAAAAACTTAAACTGTTTGCCAAAGTGGCTGTCCCATTTTGCATTCCCACCAGCAATGAATTACAGGTCCTGCTACTTACTTCATATCCTCACCAGCATTTGATATCGTAAGTGTTCTGGATTTTTCCCATTCTAATAGGCGTGCAACAGTATCTCATTGTTTTAATTTGAAATTCCCTAATGATATATGATGTTGAGCATCTTTTCATATCCATCTTATCAGCCAGCAGTATATTATTTGGTGGAAATGTCTGTTCATATCTTTTGCTAATTTCTTAATCGGTCTCTTTGTTTTCTTTTTGTTGAATTTTAAGAGTGCTTGTACACTTTGGATACCAGTCTTTATCAGAAACATGTTTATACATCTATAGCTTGTTTCATTTTCCAACGAGTGTCTTTCACAGAAAAGAAGGCTCACGTTTTAATAAAGTCCAACGTACCAATTTTTACTTTCATGAATCATGTTTTAGTATTATATCTAAAAGGTCACTGATGATTCATTCACATGTAGAATTTAAGAAATAAAACAAATGAAGAAAAAAGAGACAAAGAAACAGACTTTTAACTACAAAGAGCAAACTGATGGTTACCAGAGGAGAGACTGTTGGAGGAGTGGGGAAAATATGTGATGGGGATTAAGGATTACAGAGTACATTTAACTCACTGAGCAGTTAGTTAGTAATTCACAGAATTGTTGAACCACTGTAGTGTTCACCTGAAACTAATATATCACTGTACATTAATTATACTGGAATTAAATAAATAAATAAAAAATTTTAAGAAAAATATAAAAATAAAAGACCATGGCAAACCCACATCACTTGGATTTTCTGCTATGTTATATTCTAGGATTTTTATAGTTTTGCATTTTTTATAATGATTTTTTATTTACTATTTTTTTAAATGATTTTTTATTATATTATGTTAGTCACCATACAGCACATCCCTAGTTTTTGATGTAAAGTTCCATGATTCATTACTTGCATTTTTATGGTAAAATACAAATTACATAAAATTTACCATTTTAGCTATTTTTAAGTGTATACTTTATTGGCATAAAGTGCATTCACACTGTTGTACAACTGTCACTACTATCCAAGTCTAGAACTTTTTCATTATCTCATACTGAACCTCTGTACTCATTAAACAAGAACTCCCCATTCCACCACTGTGAGCCCCTCATAACTATTACTCTACTCTCTGTCACTATGAAATTGGGTATTCCAGATACCTCATATAAGTGGAATTATATAATATTTGTCCTTCTGTGTCTGGCTTATTTCACTTACCATAATGTTTTTATAGTTCACCCACATGTAGCATGTATCAGAAGTTCATTCTGTTTTATGGTATAATAATGTTTCATTGTATATATACCACATTTTCTTTATCCACTCATCCATTAAGGTCATTTGGGTTCTTTCCACCTTTTGGCTTTTGTGAATAATGCTGCTTATGAACATGAGTATACAGATATCTGTTTGAGTACCTGCTTTCAATTATTTTGAGCATATACCTAGGAGGGGAATGATTGGATCATATGCTCATCCTATTTTTAACTTTTTGAGGAACCATCATACTGACTTCCACAGAAGCTGTACCATTTTACATTCCCATTAGCAGTGCACAGGTTTTTCAATTTCTTCACATCCTTGCCAACCCTTGTTATTTTCCTTTTGGAATAACAGCCACTCTAATGAATGTGAAGTAGGATCTCACTGCGCTTCTGATTTGCATTTACGTAATCACCAGTGATACTTAGCATATTTATATGTGCTTATTGGCCATCTTCTTTGGAGAAACGTCTATTCAAGTCATTCACCTATTTTAATTGGGTTATTTGTTTTTGTGTTGTTGAGTTGCAGGAGACTTCTTTATATATTCTAAATGTTACACCTTTTCTTATATGCAATTTGAAAATATTTTCTTCCATTCCAGTGAATAGTCTTTTCACTCTGTTGATAGTCTTTTGTTGCATAAAGGATTTTAAGTCTGATGTAATTAAATTTACCCATTTTTATTTTGTTTCTGTGCTTTTGGTGTTACATCCAAGAAATCATTCCATTGGAATTCAATCCAATGCTTTTGGTGCTTTTAGTGTTACATCTAAGAAATCATTCCATTGGGAATCAACCCAATGTCATAAAATTTTTATCCTGTGTTTTCCTCTAAGAGATTTACAGTCTTAGTTCTTAGATTTAGGTCTTTGATCCGTTTGAGTTAATTTTTGTGGACAGTATAAGGTAAAGGTCAAACTTCTTCTATTTGCATGTGGAAATCCAGTTTTTATCCACTGTTTGTTGAAAAAAAAAGTCATTTCCCCATTGAATGGTTTTGGTGTCCTTGTCAAAAATAACTTGAACATATACGTGAGCGTTTATTTCTGTGCTCAGTATTCCATTCCTTTGATCTATATGTCGTTCTAATGTCACTACCACACTATTTGATTACTATAGCTTTACACCCAGTTTTGAAATCAATAAATACAAGACCTCCAATTCTGTTTTGTTTTTTTTTTTCAAAATTGTTTTGGCTATTCAGGGTCCCTTGAGATCATGTATAAATCTCAGGATGTGTTTTTCTTCTTTGCAAAAAAACATTATTGGGATTTTGATAGGGATTGCACTGACTCTGCAGATTGCTTTGGGTAGTATTGACATTGAACAACACTAAGTCTTTCAACCTAATGAATATGGGCTCTCTTTCCACTTAGTTATGTCTTCTTTAATTTCTTTCAGGAATGTTTTGTAGCTTCCATTATACAAATCTTTTCATCCTTGGTTAAGCTTATTCCTAAATATTACATTCTTTTTGAAGCTATTTTAATTGAAACTGTTTTATTAAAAGCTAGTTTGACTGCTGACCCTACCCACCTATGAGCTTGCAGAGTACAGGATTCTCAACAGCACAGGGACCAAATCCTGTCCAGTGCACCCACAGCAGGCAAAGTAGGTCATTGCAGCCAACTGAACTGAAGGCAAATGCAGCTCAGGCACAACAGTAGGATGTATGAAGCCCAACAGAAGACACCCCTGGAGCACCTGGTTCTGGTGACCAGGGGACATTGTGCTACAGGGAACCACAGGATTCCTTCTACACAAGGCCACTACTTTCAAGACCAGAAGTAGCTAACCTCCCTAAATACATAGAAACAAACACAGAAAGTCCGAGGAGATGAGGAATATGTCCCAAATGAAAGACTAGGACAAAATAACAGAAAAGAGCTAAATGAAATGAAGATAAACAATATGCCTGATAAAGAATTCAAAGTAATGGCCATAAAAATAATCACTGGACTTGAGAAAAGTATAAACGGTTTTAGTGAAAACTTCAACAGAGGTAGAAAACATAAAAGAGAACCAGTCAGAGATAAAGAATTCAGTAATTGAAATAAAAAATACACTAGCGGGAATCAACAGCAGATTATAGAATGCAAAGCAGATCAATGATTTGGAACACAGGGTAATGGAAAGCAACCAAGCTAAACAGCAAAAGGAAAACAAGAATTTTTTAAAAATGACGATAGGTTAAGGGAACTCAGTGAAGTCATCAAGTGTAATAACATTCGCATTACAGAGATTCCCAGAAAAAGAATAGAAAGAAAAGGGGACAGAAAATGTATTTGAAGATCTATAGCTGAAAATTTCCCTAATCTGGGGAAAGAAACAGACAGCTAAACCCAGGAAGCCCAGAGAGGAGGCCCTAACAAGATTAATCCATCAAGGTCCACACCAAGACCTATAATAATTAAAATGGCAAAAAAGTAATGACAGAGAATTTTAAAAGCAGCAAGAGAAAACAGTTACACAAAGGGGAAACTCAACAAGACTATCAGCTGACTTTTCAGCAGAAACTTTTCAGGTCAGAAGGGAATGACAAGATATATTCAAAGTGCTAAAGGGAAAAAACCTGCAACCAACAAGATTGTCAATCAGAATAAAAGGAAAGACGAAGAGTTCCCAGAGAAACAAAAGCTAAAGGAGTTCACCACCACAAAACCAGCCTTGCAAGAATCATTAAAGGGAATTCTGAGGGGGGGGGGAAGGCCATAATTAGAAGAAAATTATGAAAGGAAGAAGTTTCTCAGGTAAATGCAAATATATAATAAAGGTAGTAAAATAATTATTTATAAAACCAGTACATAGGTTGAAACACAAAAGTAGTAAAATCAATTATATCTACAAAAATCAGTCAAGGGAATACACAAAATAAAAGGATGCAAAATATGATATCACATATGTAAAATGTGGAGAGGTGAGGAAAAACTTTGTGTTTTTAGAATGTGCTCAAACTTAAGCAACCATTAACTCACAATAGAATGTTATATACAACATAATAAAAAATTTTTTAAAAAAGAATGCTACATACATAAGATGCTATATTTGAACCTAATGATAACCACAAATAAAAAACCTACAATAGGTACACAAGAAATAAAGAGAAAGGAATCCAAGCACAATACTAAAGAAAACCATCAAATCACAGGAAGAAAGCAAGAAAAGAAGAAAGGAACAATGAAGAACTACAAAAACAACCACAACAGGGGAGTCTGATTCTCCCTCTCCCTCTGCCTGTCACTACCTCTGCTTGTGCTCTCTATCTCTCTCTCTCTGTCAAATAAATAAATAAAATCTTAAAAAAAAAAACCCACAACAAGTAATGTACTGGTAACAAGTACACACCTATTAATAATTATTTTAAATGTAAAGGGTCTGGGGCTTCTGCTCTCTCTCTCAAATAAATAAAAGCTTTAAAAATAAATAAGTAAGTAAATAGGGGCACCTGGGTGGCTCAGTCGGTTGAGATCTGCTGTCGGCTCATGTCATGATCCCAGGGTCCTGGGATTGAACCCCACATCAGGCTCCCTGCTCCAAACGGAGCTTGCTTCTCCCTCTTCCTCTGCGTGCTGCTTCCCCTGCTTGTACACTGTCTAATAAATAAATAAAATCTTTAAAATAAAATAAATAAAATATAAATAAGTAAATAAATAAATAAATGTATGTATGTATGTAAAAGGTCTAAATGCTCCAATAAAAAGACATAGGGTAGTGGAATGGATAAAAAAATAATACTGTATACTATATGCTGTATACAACAGATTCACTTCAGACCTAAAGACACATGTAGACTGAAAGTGGAGGCCTGGAAAAGTACATACCATGCCAATGCAAGCAAAAACAAACAAAAAACAAACACAAACCACAAAACCCAAGGTAGCAATACTTATACCAGACAAAAGAGACTTTAAAAGAAAGATTATAGCTAGAGATAAAGGAGGACACTACATAGTGATAATGAGAAAAATCCCACAAGAAGATATAACAATTGTAAATATCCATGCACCCAAAATAGGAGCACCTAAATACATGTCAGTTATGAACAGACATAAAGAGAGGCATTAACAGTAATGCAATAATAGAGAATTTTAGCACCCCACTCACACCAATGGATAGACCATCTGGACAGAAAATCAACAAGGAAATACTGGCTTTAAATGACACATTAGACCAAATAGACCTAACAGATCTATACAGAATATTCCACCTAAAACAGCAGAATATACATTATTTTCAAGTGCACATAGAACATTCTCCAGGATAGATCACATGATAAGCCACAAAACAAGTCTCAATAAATTCAAGAAGATTGGCCAGTTGATGTGATGGATTACATTAAATGATTTTCAAATCTTGAACCAGCCTTCCATTCTGCTCAGTGGGGAGTCTGCTTCTCCCTCTGCCCCTCCCCACCCTACTCAGTCATGGTGTATTCTTACTTTTAAACATTGTTGTATTTGATTTGTTAATATTTTGATGAGGATTTTTACAACTATGACCATGAAAAATATTAGTCTGTAGTTTTTTTGTGATATAATGTCTTTTTTTGGTTTTGGTACTAGGGCAATGATGGCCTTACAGAATGATTTAGGAAGTATATACTCTCTACCTTTCAAAAGAGATTATAGAGAATTGCTAAAATGTCTTTCTTAAATGTAGTAGAATTCCCCAGTGAACCTATCTAGGCCGCTGCTTTCTGTTGGAAGGTTATTAATTATTGTTTCAACTTCTTTAATGGATATAGGTGTATTCAGATCCTGTTTCTTCTTTTTAAAATTTTAAGTTTTAATTCCCGTTAATTGACCTGTGCTGTTATATTAATTTCAGGTATACAGTATGGCGATTCAACAATTTCATACATCCCCTGCTGCTCATCGTGACAAGTGCACTCTTTAATCCCCATAACTTATTTAACCTATTCCCTCCACCCTTCTTCCCTCTGGTAGCCATCAGTTTGTTCTCTATAATTGAGAATGTGTTTCTTGATTTACTTCTATTTTTCCCTTTGCTTGTTTTGTCAAAATTCCACATATAAGTGAAATATGGTATTTCTTTTTCTGACTTATTTCACTTAGCAATATACTCTGTAGCTCCAACCAGGTTGTTGCCAATGGCAAAATTTCATTCTTTTTTATGGCTGAATAATATTCCACATCTTTTTTTAATCCATTCATCAGTCAGTGGATATATGGGCTGCTTCCATATCTTGGCCATTGTAAATATTGCTGCTATAAACATAGGGGTGCATATATCCCTTTGATTTAGTGGTTTTGTATTCCTTGGATAAATACCCCGTACTGCAACTCCTGGATCACAGGGTATTTGATTTTTAACTTTTTGAGGAACCTCCATACTGTGTTCCACAGTGGCTGCATAAGCTTCCATTCCCACCAAAAGTGCATGAGTATTCCTTTTTCTCCACATCCTCGCCAACATCTGTTGCTTTTTGTGTTGTTGATTCTAGCCATTCTGTCAGGTATAAGGTGATATCGCATTGTAGTTTTTTAAAATTAATTAATTAATTTTTTTAAAGTTCCATGATTTATTACTTGCGTATAACACCCAGTGCACCATGCAATACATGCCCTCCTTAATACCCATCACCAGCCTATCCCATTCCCACCCCGCCCTGAAGCCCTCAGTTTGTTTCCCAGAGTCCATAGTCTCTCATGGTTCATTCTCCCTTCTTTTTATTCCCCTTCCTTCTTCCCTTTCTTCTCCTACCTATTTTCCTACTTCTTATGTTCCATAAATGAGTGAAACCATATGATAATTGACTTTCTCTGCTTGACTTATTTCGCTTAGCATTATCTCCTCCAGTCCCGTCCATGTTGCTGCAAATGTTGTGAAATCATTCTTTTTGATGGCTGAGTAATATTCCATTGTATATATGGACCACCTCTTCTTAATCCAGTCATCTGTTGAAGGGCATTCCACATTTTAGCTATTGTGGACAATGCTGCTATGAACATTGGGGTGCATATGGCCCTTCTCTTCACTACGTCTGTCTCTTTGGGGTAAATACCCAGTAGTGCAATGGCTGGATCATAGGGAAGCTCTATTTTTAACTTTTTAACGGACCTCCACACTGTTTTCCAAAGTGGCTGTACCAACTTGCATTCCCACCAAGAGTGTAAGAGGGATCCCCTATCTCCACGTCCTCTTCAACATTTGTTGATTCTTGCCTTGTCCATTTTTGCCATTCTAACTGGCATAAGGTAGTGTCTCAATGTGGTTTTGATTTGAATTTCCCTGCTGGCTAATGATTTTGAACATTTTTTCATGAGTCTGTTAGCCATTTGTATGTCTTCATTGGAAAAGTGTCTGTTCATATCTTCTGCCCATTTTTTGATTTAATTATTTGTTTCCCGTGTATTGAGTTTGAGAAGTTCTTTGTAGATCTTGGATTCAAAATAGTACTAGAAGTCCTTGCAACAGCAGTCAGACAACAAAAAGGGATAAAAGGTATCCAAATCAGCAAAGAAGAAGTCGAACTGTCTCTCTTTGCAAATGACATGATACTCTATGTGGAAAACCCCAAAAGACTCCACCCCCAAACTACTAGAACTTATAGAGCAATTCAGTAATGTGGTGGTATACAAAATCAATACTCAGAAATGAGTGGCATTTCTATACACGAACAGTGAGACTGAAGAAAGAGAAATTAGGGAATCGATTCCATTTACAATAGCACCAAAAATCATACGTTATCTCAGAATTAACTTAACCAGAGACGTAAAGGACCTATATTCTAGAAACTACAAAACACTCTTGAAAGACATTGAAGAAGATACAAAAAGATGGAAAACTATTCCATGCTCATGGATCGGAAGAATAAACATAGTTAAAATGTCTATGCTACCCAGAGCAATCTACACTTTCAATGCCATCCCGATCAAAATACCAATGACAGTTTTCAAAGAACTGGAACAAACAGCCCTTAAATTTGTGTGGAACCAGAAAAGGCCCCGAATCGCCAAGGAATTGTTGAAAAGGAAAAACAAAGCTGGGGGCATCACATTGCCGGATTTCAAGCTCTACTACAAAGCTGTGATCACAAAGACAGTATGGTACTGGCACAAAAACAGACACATAGACCAATGGAACAGAATAGAGAACCCAGCAATGGACCCTTGGCTCTTTGGGCAACTAATCTTTGACAAAGCAGGAAAAAAACATCCAGTGGAAAAAAGACAGTCTCTCCAATAAATGGTGCTGGGAAAATTGGACAGCTACATGTAAAAGAATGAAACTTGACCACTCTCTCATACCATACACAAAGATAAACTCCAAATGGATGAAAGACCTCGACGTGAGACAGGAATCCATCAAAATCATAGAGGAGAACATAGGCTGCAACCTCTTTGACATCGGCCACTGCAACTTTTTTCATGACGCATCTCCAAAGGCAAGAGAAACAAAAGAAAAACTGAACTTGTGGGACTTCATCAAGATAAAAAGCTTCTGCACAGCCAAGGAAACAGTCAAAAAAACTAAGAGGCAGCCCGCGGAATGGGACAATATATTCGCAAATGACACTACAGATAAAAGACTGGTATCCAAGATCTACAAAGAATTTCTCAAACTCAACACATGAGAAACAAATAACCAAATCAAAAAATGGGCAGAAGATATGAACAGACACTTTTCCAATGAAGACATACAAATGGCTAACAGACACATGAAAAAATGTTCAAAATCATTAGCCAGCAGGGAAATTCAAATCAAAACCACATTGAGACACCACCTTACGCCAGTTAGAATGGCAAAAATGGACAAGGCAGGAAACAACAAATGTTGGAGAGGATGTGGAGAAAGGGGATCCCTCCTACATTGTTGGTGGGAATGCAAGTTGGTACAGCCACTTTGGAAAACAGTGTGGAGGTCCCTGGACCAAAAAGTTAAAAATAGAGCTTCCCTATGATCCAGCCATTGCACTACTGGGTATTTACCCCAAAGAGACAGACGTAGTGAAGAGAAGGGCCATATGCACCCCAATGTTCATAGCAGCATTGTCCACAATAGCTAAATTGTGGAAGAAGCTGAGATGCCATTCAGCAGACAAATGGATAAAGACGACGTGGTCCATATATACAATGGAATATTAGCCATCAGAAAGAACAATTACCCAACATTTAACAGCAACATGGACAGGACTGGAGGAGATTATGCTAAGTGAAATAAGTCAAGCAGAGAAAGACAATTATCATATGGTTTCACTCATTTATGGAACATAAGAAATAGGGAGATCGATAGGAGAAGGAAGGGAAGAATGAAGGGGGTGCAAAAAGAAGGGGGAATGAACCATGATACACTATGGACTCTGGGAAACAAACTGAGGGCCTCAGAGGGGAGGGGGGTAGGGGACTAGGATAGGCCAGTGATGGGTATTAAGGAGGGCACATATTGCATGGAGCACTGGGTGTTATACGCAAACAATGAATCATGGAACACTACATCAAAAACTAAGGATGTACTGTATGGTGACTAACATAACATAATAAAAAATTATTAAAAAAATAAATAAAAATAAAAAAATAGGTGAAGGATAAACTGATGTATCTATACAATGGATTGTTATTTAGTGCTATCAAGAAATGGGCTATCGAGGCTTGAAAAGACATGGAAGAATGTTAAAGGTGTATTACTAAGTAAAAGAAGATAATCTGAAAAGGCTGTGTGATAACTCTATGAGTTTCTAGACAGTCAAAACTGTGGAGAAAGTAAAAAGATTATTGGTTGGTTGCCAGGGACATGAGGGGAGGAAGGGATGAATAGATGTAGCAGAAGGGATTTTCAGGGCAAGGAAACTGTTGTGCACAACACTTTAAGGATGGGTACGCGTTATATAGATTTGTCAAAACCCTACGATGTACAACACCAAGTGTGAACCATAATGTAGACTGTGGGCTTTGCTTGATAATGATACGTCACTGGTAGTTCATAATCATAATAAATGTCCCAAGTATAACAAATGTACAAATGGTGGCTGAGGTTGATAGGGGAAAGGGAATCTATAAGAACTTCTGTACTTTCCACTCAAATTTGCTGTGATCCTAAAACTGATGTAAAAATCAGTTAATTTTTTTAAAAAAACATAGAATGTACAACACAAAGAATGAAACCTAAGAAACTGTAGACTTTTGTAATAATAAATAATAATTATAATAATATGTCTTTATTGGTTCATCAGTTGATGCAACTGAACCACACTAATGCAAGATGAATAATAGGAGAAACTTTTTGCGAGCAAGGGGTAGATGAGAATGGTCTGTACTTTTTGCTATATTTTTCTGTAAACTGAAAATTGCTTTGTATTTGCTTTGGTATCACATATACAAAAATTGGTATGAAAATTGCTTTAAAAATTAATGTCAATTAATTAAAAATATAAATATATGTTTTCAGTCGAAACGAAAGAAACAAAGATACTTTTTTAAAGAGAAAAAATAAATGTGCCCATGCATATAGCTGCTAAGTGCTGGAATTCAGTTCATACCCATGTCTACTAGATTCCAAAGACCTCTTTCTTTTCTGGTGATATTTCTTGGATCCAACTCTGGTTGGAGTTAATCTTTTTTAAATTCAATTAGCCAACGTATAGTACATCATTATGGACTTAATCTTAATAGTTAAGGCTAATAAAGATTAATGTCTTTGAAACAGTCATTGTAGGTACAAGAACAGAAAGCATGAGTGAAGGTATAGGTTGATTACTTCAGTCTTCTTTCTAGACCCTTTTCCCTGGCTTACCTCAACTCTCTAGGCTATAAGTGAATCTAGAAATGATTTCCCAAGTCTCTAGCAGGGTCCATGTATCACAGTTCTGGCCAATACAACATAAGCACACATGTGGAGGTTTCTGGCAGTCTTGCTTTTCTGATCCAGACAGTAAGCCTTCTTCTCTTCCTTTCTTTTCCTGCCTAAAGTATGCACTGAGATCCAGAGGTGCAGCAGCTGTCTTGGGACCATGAGGTGAGCAGCCTAAGGAGGAAGACTTGTATACTCAGCATAGCTGTCCGGAAATGTGTGAGGAGGCTGCATTCAGGATTGGATATTTAGTCCATAGGCTTCTTTGAAGCCACCATTATAGGGTTTTGTTATTTACAAAGAACACAATCCTAATTGATACACATATACAAAGAGTAAATTCTTTTATATGAGAAATAAATTAAGCATACAACCATGAGTTTCTCATGAGAATTTTAGTAGGACTTTGGTAACACAAGAATTAGATATCTTAAAGGTGTTAACTGATTATTTGAGTGTGTATGGTAGATGGTTAGCCATAGATTGTCTTTGTACCCCTTTAAATGTGGTCATATTATCAGAGGTAATGAATTCAGATTCTGGGACCAGGAACCCTGCCTCCAGGCCTTTTTTGAAAGAGCATATGAGGGATAGGGGTTAGGGCAGGGTCTGGGGAGATACCTTATGTGTCTGGGAATGCCTTTTCATTCTGATGGGGCTGTAAATTTCCTGGGTACTGCTCTTGTTCTCCTTTTTTGGAGTTTGCATTTCGGATAGCATTCTTCCTGGCTTTGTCCAAGGTGGCTTATGGCCTGTGAGGTTCTGCAGCCACTTATGAAGTTTTACAAGGTGGCCTTGGTTAGGACTTAATATACCTTAAAGACCTCATTATGATTAACCATTATGGAGTTTGAAATTGGGGAGAATTTTTTAAAATTCTGTTTTTAGATATTTGATAGAGATTAACTCGCTATTTAAGTTTTCTATAAATGCTGCCTAGAAATGTATGTGTATGTGAGTCAAAGGAACTAGCTAAATACCAAGATACTTGTTAATTTACTTTTCTCACAAGTTTTCATATCATTTCACAGCTATTTTGTTATAGAAATGGTTTGTAAATTCTCAAATAATAAACATAAGGTTTGTTCCCTTGCTAAATCAGTTCTTCTGTAATATATGACACTCAGTTGTTTATTCTCTTCTATATATCTATTCATTTTTTTCCTTAAACATAATTTACTTTTAGTGTCTTAGATGATAGAATTAGGAGAAGAACCCTACTTCAGGGGCGCCTGGGTAGCGCAGTCGTTAAAGCGTCTGCCTTCGGCTCAGGGCGTGATCCTGGCGTACCGGGATCGAGTCCCACATCAGGCTCCTCTGCTATGAGCCTGCTTCTTCCTCTCCCACTCCCCCTGCTGTGTTCCCTCTCTCGCTGGCTGTCTCTCTCTGTCAAATAAATAAATAAAATCTTTAAAAAAAAAAAAAAAAAGAGAAGAACCCTACTTCAAAAAATACTTGAGTTTATATGGCCCCAACTCAATTAAATGGATTTAGTGTCCAGTATGATTATTTGCAATTAATAGTTCAATAAGACACAAAAATCTTTTAAAATCTATTAGAAAAGTCCAAGTTTTGTGACTCTTTATATATCCAATCTGAATTAATATCAATAAAAACATTTTGGTCCATTTTGTGTACCAAAATGGCATTGTGTAAGTTATTTTTTATTTTTATTTCTTGCTATTGTGTTTAATATTAAGTAGTGAAATAACATTTGGGCATTAAATCTGGAGAAAAAAGAGTGGGTGACAGATTATAATATATCAAATACAAATTTTAAAAATAGGCTTATCCTTTCTTCATTAGTGCAAAGCAAAGTGTTTTACTAAGCTATAAAAATTTTTTTGAGTTATTGTGTGTGGCTAAAATGATAAAGATTGTGTCACCCTAAGTTAACAGCATTAAAAAAGCAATAATAATTATACCATTAATAAAAAAGGCAAAAATAGTTTTTGGAATAAAAAGTATTATTAGCAGAAACTATAATAATACAAGGAATAGTTTGTTACACACCAAATGAAAAGCCCAAACACTAAATGATGATTTCTCATATTTTAGTAATCAGTGGGGTGACAAAGCCATCAGTGAATGTGTCATAAAGAATCATGTAAACAGTAGATGAAATACACAATACTTCCATCTCAGCATATTGAAGAAAGCTCTTTTCTGGTGCAACCTACATTACAGCAC
Source organism: Ursus arctos (assembly GCF_023065955.2). Taxonomy (NCBI): domain Eukaryota; kingdom Metazoa; phylum Chordata; class Mammalia; order Carnivora; family Ursidae; genus Ursus; species Ursus arctos. The sequence goes on along the minus strand of NW_026623019.1, from coordinate 5,327,845 downwards.
TTTTCACTGTAGTTTACATACTGTCTCTTTTTTCGGGAATGTTTATCTAAGCCTGAGTTTTCTAATTCTGAAAGACTTTTGTCTTTAGCTTCATTTTGTCCAATAAGAATAATTTCCTTCAATTCTTTCAAGGTAAGATTTGGATCTTCCAGTACAAGTTGTAGCTCTTGTAATGATGACTGCCTCCCAGACAGTGCTGCCTTCAGCTCCTGTGACAAATTAGGAATGTGTTCCAATATTGTATTTAAGGTTTTTGTATTGATGACGGAGGATGACACAAGTTCTAAAAGGGGAGAAGGGAGAGAGAAAAATACTCAAGTCAAAGAACATCAGGAAAACAATAAAATTTTGGATAGACATAAAGGAAAGCATTGTCTTAATAGAATTAAACATCAAAACAGAATCAACAAATATCCTGATTAAACAACTTTGAGTATTATAGTTGGGTGGCTTAAAATTACTACAGCATCACCAAGATTCTGCTTTATCCCACAGACTTTCTGTCATCTTTCTTTATGCTTTCATCCTAGCAGTTTTGACTCCCTGATTTCTGAAGTCATCTTGGTCATTGAAAACACCCAGTTTGACCACAGATGAATTTTTCTTACCTGGGTAATTTTCTTTTGTTACTAACTTCTGAGTTATTATAGTAATCCTATCAAATATTCCATGGGGGCAAATTACTGGTTCCGGATAAAGTTAAAAAGGCAGAATTTTCAACTGCTCTCATCTAAACGTCAGGAGATAACCAGTCTCTGATGTCCCTCAGACATCTGTTAAATAGATGTAAATAGATCTTTTTTCCCCAGAGTATTAACTTCAAATAAAACTATACTTTAGGACTTTATCTTTCCTCCTAGCGCTCCTTCTCATTCAAGTTCTAAGCTGACAGATGAGAATTTATACCATTTTTGGTAGTCAGAAGTTTTTGCATTTTCCTTCAGTAAGATATCCTAAGTTTAATTCAACCTCTTCATAAAATTCCCCCTGCTTTAATTTAAATTTTCTATAGTTGGGGCCTTATTGAATACAGAGAAAAGCTAATAGTAACTTTCCATGTACTTAAAGCCAGTTAATTAATTAGGCAAAACATTTGTAGTTTTTGTTGTGTTTATTCATAGCCTTTTTTTTTTTTTTGCATTCTTTTTCATCTGTGGATGGACATATAAGGTGTTTTGAGATCTTGGCTATTGTGAATAGTGCTACAATGAATGTGGGAGAGGCAATATCTCTTCAAGATCCTGATTTCACTTATTTTAGATGAATATACAGAAGTGGGATTGCTGGATCATATGGTATTTTTTTTTTTTGAGGAATCTCCATGGTGTTTCCCATAGTGCTGCACCATTTTGCTTTGCCTTCCCAGCAACAGTATACAAGGGTTCTAGTTTTTCCACATCCTGAATAATACTTGTTGTTTTTTAGGTGGGGAGGGACAGAGGGAGAGAGAGAATGTCAAGAGACTCCACACCCAGCACGGAGGCTCATCTCATAACGTTGAGATCATGACCTGAGCCAAAATCAAGAGTGGGACACTTAACTGACTGAGCCACTCAGGGGCCTGTCTTTTTTTTTTTTTTTTTTTAATAATAGCTATCCTGACAGCTGTGAAATGATACCTGTGGTTTTGATTTCCATTTCCCTGATGATTAATGATATAGAGCTTCTTCTCTTATACCTGTTGGCCATTGTATGTCTTCTATGCAAAAACGTCTATTCAAGTCTTCAGCCCATTTTCTAATTGGATTATTGCCTTTTTTGCTATTGAGTTGTAGGAGTTCCTTACATATGTGGGAAATTAAACCCTTAGCAGATACATGATTTTCAAAGGTTTTCTCCTATTCCATAGGCTGCCTTTTCACTCTGATTATTTCCTTTGCCCTTCAGAAGCTTTTTGGTTTGATGTAGTTCCTCTTTTTTACTACTGCTTTTGTTGCTTGTGCTGCACTCATTTATTAAAAGTATTTTTTAAACTTAACTCGAAACATTTTGCAATCAACAACAACTTTACCTTCTCAAGTCTAAATAAAAGATAATATTCTAATTGACTTGAAGTCATACAAACATCTTAACCACTGTATTTTGGACTAAAATTTCACTACATAGACCTCTTTTAGTTCAAAATATCTGTCTTATTTTTTAAAAGGGGTGCAATGAGTGTTATTTCTGCACACGTTGTAGGAAAAAATGGTTAGTTAACAATTTAATAATATGAAAACAAAAACTAACAATAGAGGTTTTAAACTCATGAGTCATAAATTATTGACATATACTTCCAAAATATTCTTAACTAGTAATTTAAACATTTTTCTTGATCTTCACTTGCAGGCAATATTATGGTAGGTTATTTATAATTAAATTATGTACTGGATAGCTGTTAAGAGTGTTCTTCAAAAATACTTTAAAATCACAGTACTCCTACAGAAATAAAAATCTGGCTAAATAGCTATATATAAATGTGATCAAAAAAACATTTTTAAGCAACAATTTGGAAACAACGTAAATGTCCACTAAGAATGGTTAAAACCTAAATGTCCACTAAGAATGGTTAAATATATATGGTAGATTTATGATATAGAATACTATAAAGAAGTTTTAAATTATGTTTTTGGAGAATAACAATGTGAGAAACTGCTCACAATATAATGTTAAGTGAAAGTCAGAAGATACATGTACACATTTCCAAATTTTTTTTTAAAGATTTTATTTTTAAGTAATCTGCAACCAAGGTGGGGCTCAAACATACAACCCTGAGATCAAGAGTCACATGCTCTACGCACTGAGCCAGCCCGGTGCCCCTACATATCTCATTAACATTGCTTTCCAGTTCCTCATTTAATATAGATATTTTTATTTTCTCATTAAATTCACATATTTTTTCAAAATCTTTAATATCTATGAGTGTTTTTCATTTTTCTTATTATATTTATGTATCTGTTTCAGTCTTTAATATGAACATATACTATTTATTCAGAAAAAGTGAATAAAGGAAACACAATGCAATCTCGTCATTCCTACTTTGAATCAGTAAATCCCTCAACTTTGTAGTCCTCTTATAATATTATATAAGAATTCTGTAAGAACTTGCATTAAATAAATTGGTCTCTGACCAACAGTGTAGAAAAAGTAAAGGGAATAGCTTTATAATCAGCTTTAAATCCCATAAAAGAGAAGCAAATGGTGGTTAGTGTACACAATAATTTTATATGAGGGTCACTTATATACAGGATGGATAGGCTATAAAATATAGTTGTGATATATCATAAATTGCATATATGTTGTGAAACATAAAACACTAAGTTATTCATAATTGAGTTTGCATTTTCTGAATTTAATATGACCCATTGCACTGCTTAGAATAGCGTGTCTGTGAAAATTTGCATTCTACTTACACTTAGCTTCCAGTTTGTCTTTATAAATAGTTTATTACTAACGAAGTTGTTTTTGTTTTGTTTTCTAAACCATTCCAGATTTGAGCTGTACTCAATTCTGCAGCTTCCAAATGCTTGAAGCATCAATCAGGTTTTCAGCTGAGAACTTCCCTTGGGCAAACTTCCCTTGACTCTAGGTCCCTTCAGTCTCTCCTGTAGATTAGGCCCTTTTCTTTCTCTTCAATCCCTTATCTCATAAATGAACTTCAAGGTCCAGTGCAAAAAGGATGGGAGGCTAGGCTCTCCCCTTTGGTGAAGTTTACGAATAAAAATAAAATTAAAAGAGGAAATTTTTGATGGTGTGGGCCACAGCCCAGCCTTTTTGCAAAGGAGTAGAGTGGTTAATAAGCCCCTTCGTGTTTACCACTCCAGGACCCTCTCAGTGGTCTCCCATGCCCTTTGGCACTCAAACCAGCGCACACATCACTGCCTCTAGCTCTCTCAAGTCTAGATGGCCTGTTCAGTTGCCCCAGCCCCCAGCACGACCGAAAGGCCCGCGGACTTGACTCGGGGGTCCAGCCCGAATGGGTCCCATCTCCAGCGGGTCTTTGGGTAACCAACATCCTCTGTGGCTCCCCCTCTCCCCATCTGGATCATCCGGATTGCCAGGAGGTGAAGGGCTCCGAGTGCCTCTCAGGAGAGGCCTTCGTTGTTCCCGCTGCTTTCCCTACCTCTGGTGAGATCCGCGGTGAGACCTTACTAGAAAAGCAAATTACAAGGGAAAACTCGAAACTTTCAGGCATCAGCAGCCTCAGAGTCAGGGCTAAGCGCGGGAAGCCCGAACCGTCTGGAGCCAGGGAGTGCGGGTGCCGTTCTAAATGTCGGCGGTCCGCCGACAACCAATAATAGGAAGTACGGAGCGGTGGGGGGCGGGGCGCTCACCTGTAGGTGATTCAGGTGCCTGCCGAGGTTCCCGCACTTGCTGGAGAGCCTTTTCTCCCCAGGAGACCGAGCCGCAGATCCAGATACGTTGGCGGACTAACTCGCGGCCGCATGCCTTAATTATGTCGTTGTCATTACGGGCTGGGATCTCACTGGGAAATTGGCTCAGTAGCAGCCAGATTCTCGCCAGGTGGGACAAGTACTGTTGTGGCATCTTGGACCAGATTGCTTCTGCTCTGGGTGTTTTTCCTCTAGGACTGCAGCCGCTGTCGCCCACCGGTCTCTGCCTCTGTTCCAATCCTGGACTCAGGCTGCTGTCCTGGCCAGGTTTCATCAAGCTTTTATAGCCCTCGGACGACCACTTAGACCTGAGTCAATTGTCCAAGCTCCACCCCTTTCTCCACCCACCTCATTGGAATTCTCTCCCCCCACTTCTGCCCCCTCTTATCTCCCCACCTTTCACCCTTGACAACTTTCCTCTGTTTGCCCATCTTTCTGTTCTTGGAACAGTTGTATATGTTTTTCTTTTCTTACCCTTAAACTGTTTTGTATACTTAGGTAAAGTTAGTCAGTATTTGAAGTTTTCCTTTATTATAAAGTTAGGCATGGCCCTTACACTAAATTATATCAAGAAAAATAAAATTGAAATCACCCATATTATTTCACAATTCAGTCTTCTATCATGAACATTTGTTGCATAACCTAATCTAAATAAGTTAATTAGTATAGTATCTGATATATCAATCCATAAAGATATAATGAATGAATGGATAAATTAACAAAAGAGAGAGAACTGATGACTTTTATCTAAATCCTGGTAAAAGTATTAAAATTCTCAATGCATCACTTTAAGCTTGTACAGTATCTTAATTTACAGCGCACTTTCTCTACTGACTTTCCTTTGGCTCTTCTGGGAGATAGTTGGATTGTAACCAGTTACTTGAATATTTTAGTTTTAGGTTGTGTTGTTTCTATATCCCTAGAGACTAGAGAGAACACACACACACACACACACACACACACACACACACAGAGAAACAAACCCCCTCCCCTTCCAAAAAAAAGATCCTGCAATTCTAGAAAGAATATTTTGGTAATACAGGCTACAGCACAAACATCAGGTTTATTTATTTTTTTTACTGTACTCTGTTTACTGTATTTAGTGAGGTAATTTTTAACAGCTCCTAATTTAACAGTTTGAGATAATATGCTCATTAAACAATCTCTCTGGATGGACATTAACTTTTAAGTGTAAATAGGTTCATTTTTTTCAATAACTTATTTACTTGTGTTCATAATGTACCGAGATTACCTCAGTTCTACCAGGTAAATTAGAGATTTGGAGGAAGTTAGGGTAGCTTTGATTAAAGTAATAACTCAACAATCACAAATACAGCTATGGGATAGAATAAGTCTAATTTCTAGATTGTTTCTAATTTCAATAGGACCCACTTGGCATTTGTCAGATGCTAAGCATTGCATAATTAAAACAACAATAACAAAACAAAACAACAACAACAACAAAAAAACCCAACCAACCCTGACCAAAGCAATGAGAGGGTCAGAGGTAGTGCTTTTACACAGGTTTTTGCTAAGATAAGCAGTTTGGGAGAGCCTTCTCAAAACTGAGGTTTGAAGGTTTTTTTGTGGGTTCACAGTTATTGCAAAAAATAATCCATTTTCAAGGCTGCCCTCCAAAGTAATTGCTTGTGTAAAATGTAAGTTTCCGGGGGGGGCAGTAGGTGGTGTGCACTAAAACTGCAGTAGGAGACTGATAATCAGCCTCCTGTGACCATCTCAGTTGACCTCAAGGAGAAATCAAATACAGGAAGAACCAGAAAACCAGTTAAGCAGGGCCATGCAAGCAAAATTTTTAGACAATCAGATATGATAGAAACATGTATTAAGATGATCTAAGGGTCTTTCACATGTCTGTGTGGAAATCAGAAAACCTTAATTGTTACAACCATAGCAAATTATATCTTGTGACTTGTCTTTGTGCTTGTGGCTTGAAGAACTGCTTCCAAGCACGCATACCCCTTTCTTTTGCATACATAATTCCCTGTATCTAATAAGCTTCGGGGCAATTCTGCAGAGCAATCGGAAAGACCATTTCCTGGGCTACAGTCCTCAGTAAAACAAAGGACAAAAGCACTTTGAGGTTGGTTTTCTTTCAGTCAACAGTGGGATTTTTGCTTTACCTGTGTAATCTTATAGAGTCCTTGTAGCTGTCCAGTGAAATGGCCATTTTCCCATTTTATGGAGAGAAGAAGTTGAGAGTACTCAAGTAACGTGTTCAACTGTCCAGCACATGTGCCAGATGTGGGCTTACCCTACTGTTAAGAGTAACAGACAAATGCAGGGTTCACAGGCTTTGTAGGCACAACTAAAAGGCATTTCATGCTGTTAAAACAAACAACAACAAAACCCTAAGAAACTTTTTAAAAGAGAAGAACCAAATGTATGCCATACACATGTCTGGTTAATGCTGGAGCCGTGATTTCTACCCATGTCTCCTGGATTCCAAATCCCTCTTTCTCTGGTTCTACTGTGTCCAGCCCCAACTGGAATTAATCTGCATGGTGAAGGTTAATAGACAAACATTAATGCCTTTAAGACAGTCATTTTAGGTACAAAGGAGTAAGTGAAACTATGGATTGATTCAACTTAGGCCGTAAGTTGTAGAAATGATTTCCCAAGTCTCCTGCTGGTAGCAGGGTCCATGTGTCACAGTTCTGGCCAATACAACATAAGCACAAATGTGGACGTTTCTGGCAAAGCCTTGCTTTTCTGATCCAGACAGTAAGCCTTCTTCTGTTCCTTTCTTTTCCTGCCTAAAGTACACACTGAGATCCAGAGGTGCAGCAGCTGTCTTGGGACCATGAGGTGAGCAGCATAAGGAGGAAGACCGTATATTCAGCACAGCTGACTAGAGAGGTGTAAGTAGCCTGCTGGTTATCATTCAGATGCTAAACAGTGTTGATGGCTTATTCCCTCGGCTTGTTTAAGGCCCCTGTCACAGGGTTTCTTGTTGTTATTTACAGAGAAAACAATCCTAGTTGATATATGTATGTCTAAGTGGAGTAGTTTTTTATATGAAAAACAAGCTTACATTCATTAGTTTCTCATGAGGTTTTAGTCATAATTCAGTAGCACTTGAGTTAGATATTTGAAAGATTGAAGTAATCATTTGAGTGCTTTTACAAGATGGTTTACCACAGATTATCTTTGTACCTCTTAAAAGCCAGTTATGTAAGAAGCAGTGAATGTACATTCTGGGACCAGGAGACCTACTTCCAGGGATTTTGCGGAAGATGTGGTGAGGGACTTGGGCCAGGGCAAGTTCTGTGGAATTGCTTTTTGTGTCTGGGGCTGCATCTTTGTCCTATCCAGGCTGTAAATTTCCTGGGGACTGCCCTTGTTCTTCTGGGTTGGATCTCCATTTCATAGAACTTTGCCCCAAGTGACAGACAACCTCTGAGGTTCTACAGCCCCTTATTGAATTCCCTTGCTCATGGTCTCCTTCCTGCACTCCACTCCATCTAACCTCCACTCCATCCAGTTGGGGTCAGCCTGTGCTTCTAAGAGAAACTCACTTTTTTAAAGACATGAGACTCTGCTCTTCTATTTTTTCACCACTAATCTCCTTCTAGCAGCTTTACGTCTTGTAGCAAACTCTCACTGTTTTCTCTGATGTGTCAGTAGCAAACAGTCCCACTCAGTCCCCATGATAATCAGTGCTGCTTCAGATCTATTTTTGTTTGTATATTTCTTCCATCATTTCATTGTGATCTGGTGAAGGAGGAGAGGTAAACCCTTGTATTTTTTTTAAGCCTAGTGATCAGAAATCAGTGCTGACTATATATCTCATCGACAACCTTGGGACCAATCTAGATGTTTGTGCTTTTACTTCAGGTTATCATGCTGTTTTATCAAGAAGACTGAAATAAAAAATGAAGGGAAATTAGGATCTTCAGAAAGTTCTCTTATCAGCAAATCTTTGGGAAATCTCTTGGCTAAGAGATTAGAAAAGATAAATAACTTCAATATTTTCTTATTCTCCTCAAATAATAGATGTGCTAAGGGAATGTTCAGAAAGAATTATGCCACTGGATGGATAATTCTTGTGAACAGATATCTTAGTTTTGTTCACTGATGATACATGCTTGTCATGTAGTAGGCACTCAATAATAGGTCCCCAAATATGCTATTGCTCACCATAAATGTTGATATATTGGGTCAGAAATTAAGGCCCAACTTTATATGCTGCCTTGACATCTGGTGAAACAGGGACGGACTTAAATGTCCTAACCACAAGTCCCCCACCCTGCTTGCTCCCATGGTGGAGTCTGGCTCCCCTGGCCAAACAGCTCTACTCAAGAGGACCAGGCACAGTTCTTTCTTATCCCTCAGTAGTGGGTTTCATTTTCCTGCCAGCTCATGGAATTATGCAAAGAAGCCAATCGCATTGTCTCACAGTAACCAGGGGTTACCTCAGCCTCTTGCTACTACAAGGCCTTACTCCTACAGCCCTGGTTGTTGGCTCTGTTCTGAGTTCAGCGCCCATTTAGCCTTCTGTGGCATGCAGTGTCCTACCCTGAGCTGCAAGTGTATGTGACTAATAAACTGCTGCCAGTCTCATATGTCCAGTGTTGGGTGTCAAATGTTGTATGTGGCATCCCTATAGCCATGGGGCAGAATTTCCTCCCTCACCAATGGGGTGAATAGGAGGCAATTAAAACATCTGGATTGTGAACAAGGTGGCCCATTCATGACCAAGGACACCTGGCCAGCTTTAACTCTTCTTGGCTAACTAACTGGTTCCATGATATGGCAAAGGCCCCCTGAGACAGAGCTACCAATTACTGCAGGCTTGTGCTTTGGGTACATTTTTTGTCTTTGTCAATATTGCCATCTCTCCCTAACCTAAAATGCTCTCATCCCCAAGACAAGAATTGTTGTTAATTGACTATACCACAGCTTGACATGTTGTTGGGTTTGGCCTGTATTTGGCAGGTGGTCTTTGAGTCTCTTACCTGTAAAGGCAGACACAGCTAGCTTTAACTGTTTGGCTCTTGACTGCCACTTACCAAGGGTCCAGCTAGAACAATGTGGTCACTGCATCTAGCCTGGTGACCATCACTGGCAGCTTGGGGGCAGCCATGTGAATATTGTTTGTGATTGTGCCTCCCTGAGATAGGCTCAGAGTTGGCCCTCTGTGAGTTTTATGAAAAAGAAGGAGACCAACGTCCTGGGGAGAATTAAGCATAGCACCCCAGTTGCAGGTCTATGGCCAGTTGCTTATGAGAAAAGGAAAGGGAAAGGAGCATTTGGTATAAGCTCCTGCCAGAACACCAGAGGATAACTAATTCCGCTGCTCTTCTAATATAAAATCCCTAGCCAATGTACCCGGGTTTTGCTTAGTGTTGCTGATTACCAGCATATCAAGGGCTAATCTGGCAATCATAGAGTTTGATGACTCCCCCATAGGCCATAGACAAAATGACCTTATTGTATGTGGGCCCTGATCCTAGGGAGGTTGACTGGCATTCCCTGGAGGAAAAGGTGGTTGCCCATAAGGCTGGTTGCCAGGCTTCTGAACTTTTCCCATAACCACCCGCGCTATGAGTAATCGGATCAAGACAAACTAAAAGCCATGACTTTTTGCAGTTAGAAATATGTAATATTTTGAGAGAAATTGTATATAGAGAGCAAGAGAGATGCAGAAAGAAAACCAATAGGTGGGGTGCTGTGATTCATATACTTAAGAGCAGACAGTACAGCAGGACCCTTAAGTACCTCTCCTGCTGCTGATTCCTATGCTTCTTTCATAACAAAGATCCTGATCCTCAGGGCTATAGGGAAAAACACCTATGGCATCCCTGTGGCACAGCAAAAGAGTTAATTCAAACTTCCTTAAACCCCGTAAAGCAACTATTGCTATGGGGGTTGCCCCTAAGCCTGATGATACTGGTTTGAAATTCTGGAAGAAGAAATTTATAAATAAGCATAGGGTAGAGAGGACACCCCCTGCTATCAAATTATATTTAGTGGCCAACCAGAAAAGGGATACAGAGGAAGAAAGAGAAGGAAGGAAGGAAGAAACCAACAAACAAACCTGACTATAAGGGAAGGGGAAAAAAAAGAAAAAAAAAAAAAAAAACCTGAAACAAAGACCCATATTTAGACTCAATTGGAAGTCCAGACTTTACTAAAATAATGTAAGTGGCAAAGAAATAAAGACTTATTGATTGGCTCTTGAACCTCTACAGCACAGATTCTGAATTAATTTTAACATCTGCTGAAATGTACCAATTGCTACCAATTGGACATGATACTAGACCCACATTAAAGGTACACCTGGGGCTCCCACTACATATTAACATGGTATCCACTATAATCCTCAGAGGTTACTACATATGAAATTAGAGAACAAATAGGTATGTCTCACCTTAACCACTAGGACTGTTGTTTTACCTAAGTTACCCATTGCACCCATTGCTCTAAAATAGATTTTAGTGAGCATAGATATTCTGACACAATAAATGATACATTAAAATAAAGAAAATAAAGTCTTTGGTACTTACCAATTGGCTTGACAAAATGGGACCCCATTAACCCATCTGTACATTTTTTTTACAAACTCTTGGACTATTGTGTAAGACTTGCCCCACGGTACTCCTTATCCCCATTATTCATAATCTAGAATGTTTTCTTCATTAAGATGACTGATTCTTCGGATTAGCCAATGGCCTATGGCTCCTACACCCAACCTGGGCCTTTACCCCAACCCAAAGTTTCCCCAGCATTGCAGCACATTAGAATTGCCTGGGGAGCTTTAGGAAATCCTAATGTTATGTTGCATGCCAAAACAATTAAATCAGTGTATCCTGGTGTGGGAACCAGGCATCAGTATTTTTGAAGATCTCTAGTTGTCTACAGTGTGCCAAATAGTTGACAAACTACCATGTAGCCACTGCCCAAACACTCTGGTGAAAGATTTTAGGAATAATGCCATTTAATTTGTTACTTATGCAACCCTGAAGAAACCAATAAATTAAAAATTCCTAAATATACCAGTCTTTAGCATAAGTGGGTGTTATGCAATACTTAAGATGTATTGTAAAGAGCTAATGTCAGTATTATAAGGATATGCTAATATGGTAGAAAACAGATGTGTATGTATGGAAAAAGAATGTATTTTGTAACTTGTCTAAAGTTCTAGCCATTGTTTTATAGAAACACATTAATTACTTCAATCTTATATCTAGGGAACACATGTGAAAAATTAATACAAAGATGTTCAGTCATGACTATTGAACCCAAATAATCATACTTTATTCCTTCCTACTTGATTTTCAATATTAACCTTTTATTGTGCAAGGACATCATATGTCACTTATAATTTGCATATATTCGAAGAGATTAACAAGTTATGTTTTATATTTACTTGTATCTGGCTCAATAGATCAATCTTGAAACAGCTCAGAATAATCCTTACTAACTCTTCTCAAACAATTCTCAAGCATGTATTAGCACGCCAGAGAGGACATATTAAAGCTTTAGAAGTACATATAATTCTGTTGATATTTAAGAAGTATTGTTTTCCTAGAAGCAAGTTTGACAGAATTTTTTTAATTCTTTTTTTTAAAGATTTTATTTATTTGAGAGAGAGAGAGCAGGGTGAAAGGCAGAGGGAGAGGGAGTGAAAGAATCCCAGGCAGACTCCCCGCTGAGCAGGGAGTCCAATGCAGGACTTGATCCCAGGACTCTGGGCTGGTTGACCTGAGCCAAAGGCAGACACTTAACCGCCTGAGCCACCCAGGCGCCCAAGTTTGAACAGAATTGTAAATTGCCTTTCTTATAAAGTGAAGATTGCTTAATTCTACTTTTTTGGTTAACATTGGCTGATAGATGTGAGCAGCTGTATTTTTTTTTTTTTTTTTGAAAAGTAAGGGTGGTACCCAAAAGCATTAACAAAATGAATCATCCTGAACTAAGCTGACTGCAGTGGAGAAGAAAATTGATTAAAAATCTAGGGTGAGTTGTATGCCTCTACAGGATTATGAACTCTCTTCATCCATGATTCAGTGGTTTCTAACAAGTGACTTACTGATTTTTGATGAGGGTGTTTTCCTGCTGTTAGGTGTGTGTAGACTATCTGCTCATTTCATTACAGTGAATGAAGAGACCTTCTTCTTACTTGCCTCCAGAGTGGTTACATTGAACCCAATAACCAGCTGTTTAGAATGCCTAGGACCACTTCCCTAAAGGTACAATTTTCTCCGAAAACCCTATTTTCCTACTTTCAGGTTTTCTTGTCCACAGGTCCAGATATCTCAGATAATTCTGGATTTTCCAGAACAGCCCGGATTTCAGTTTTATTCTTTTCAGTAAATACTAATTGTTTAAAACATCACTAAATGTTATTTGAATTTTTATACCTTTTCTTCTGAAGTATCACCTAAATGCACTGAGCAGATATGACCCCTGATCACATCACTTTCCCCAGTTTTATTTCTCAAATATGTTCATTGTGTCCATAGAAAATGAATAGTCATTTTCTGACAAATAGGATATACAATCAACTGATAAACAGAGAAGGGTTTGCAGTCAAATGTTTCTCCTTTGTAAAATAGAACTCATCAAGTTTTGGGCACCTGGGTGGCTCAGTCGTTAAGTGTCTGCCTTCAGTTCAGGTCCTGATCCCAGGGTCCTGGGATCGAGCCCCACATCAGGCTACCCACTAAGCAGGAAGCCTGCTTCTCCCTCTTCCACTCCCCCTGCTTGTGTTCCCTCTCTTGCTGTCTCTCTCTGTCAAATAAATAAATAAAATCTTAAAAAAAAAAAAACCTCATCAAGTTTTATAGTAGAGTGAAAATAGCAATAGACATGGGATACACTTGGGAGAATGTCAGTAAACACAGAACAGTATTATTAGGAAATACTAAGTGCTTGTTATCTGCCAAATACTTGGTCTATATTATCTCATTTTATCCTCCTCAGCAACCCTCTAAGCTGGCTAATATTAGTACCACCAAACTACCAGAGAGGTGATAGAAGAACAGAGATTCAGTCACATGCTCAGGTCTGGTGAGCAGTTGGAATGAAGGTTCATACTGAGACTCTGTCTGCAGAGCGTGGGCTCTTAACCCTTGGATGCTGAGCACAGTTTCCTGAGAAATTTTGTAAACATGAATTTATTTTTCCCACCCAACAATCATGTTACACGTAATAATGAAAACGTAATATAAGCTGAGTACCTCTTAAATTGGCATTTTATGCTGCTAGCATCACTAACAATCTTTCAAAAATCATCTGTTAATTTTGTATACCTGGAAAGCTAAAAAGTGATGGTTATTTATCACTCTTGAGGAAAAAAATATACATTCCAAAGTTAGAAAAGAGTCTAAATGATTAGACTGTAAATTCAAAGCAGTGGTTCTCAACTAGGAATGATTTGGAGACATCTTTGATTGTCCAGTCAAGATGGTGGGGGGGGTTGCTATTGGCATCTAGTGGGTAGAGCCCAGGAATGCTGGTAAACATCCTGCAATGACAATGCATGGAACAGCCCCCACCACAATGAATTTATCTGGCCCCAAGTGTCCTGAGGTTAAGAAGCCCTGGATTACATTATTAAAATTATATACTATTGAACACTATTAGAATTATCCAAGTAATTACAAATGCTGAAATGTCAAGCATTTAATAAATTTATGAGGTTAATGGCCTGGCATATTGAGTCTAATAGTATATTTTGGTGAGTTCTAAAATATATTGCTTTTATGCTGGTATTTAGACTCATTTCTTAATTAATTGGCAGAGTGCTAGATACTTAGATATTTCAGGAGCCAACATACTTCTTCAGAGTGTCTGCATCCCATATAGAAACTGGTTGATAGGGATGAGTGGGTGGCTCAGTTTGTTGAGCTTCCAGCTCTTAGATTCCAGTTGGGTCATGATCTCAGCGTTGTGGGATCTATCGGCCACATCAGGCTCTGCGCTCAGTGGGGAGTCTGCTTCTTTCTCTCCCTCTCCCCCTCCCCATGCTCTCTCTCTCTCAAATAAATAAATAAATCTTAAAAAAGAAAAGAAACTGGTTGATGGCTCAGGACTCAGTCCTATTCTGTTGAGGAATAGGACTTGGTTACTAGGGGTTTTGTTCCTTGATTGCTTTGGCCTTAAAACCCTGATCTCTGCTCACTGGCATTGCCAAAACAACTCACTGGGATACTTTTCTCCCATCAACATGAATACTCTTTAGTGAAAACCTTTATATCCAAATTCTAAATGAAAGGATCTGGCCTATAAAATCAACACGATTAACATAAAATCTAATAGTAATTTTGTTTCAAAAATTCTGAATATATACATTAGATGACAAATGTTAAAATTCAGTCTTTTCTTTCATTCTTCTTCCCTCCTCTTTCTGAATAATGCCATGCTAAAGCCATTAGGAAGGGCAGAACAAAGGAGGTGTCCAGTGATGGCTCAGAGAGATGTGTTGAAGGCTAGGAAAAGTAAGTAGGGCATCCACACTGGGGATGGCAAGGAAGGGAAGGTGGCGTAGTGAGAGATATGTGGGCCTAACTGGTTAAGGTTGGCTTCTGCACAGTGGAGCAGGCTAGTGGGATGAGTGGGATGATGAACACATCTTTCTATGTGATGGGTGACCCAGCATGTGTAGTCGGAGCTCAAGCAGGGTTAAGAGGGGGATCTGTGTAGGAGGGCTTCCCAGCACAGGGTACTGATACTCAAATGGACTGAGAAATGCAAAAAGAAAATGAGATACTGTCTTAGAAATCTTGCTGAAAAATTATTAATAACCAGGAATTCTGTACCCATCCAATCTATCAATCAAGAATCAGAAGAGAAATAAGTTATTTTTAGATATGTGAGGTCTCAATAGGTTTCTTCCATTTACTCTTTCTCAGAAAGCTGTAAGAGGATGAGTTCCAGCAAATGAGGTAGCACAGCATAGGGAATAGGAAACAAAAGACCCAACAAAGGAATAGGGAGAAGGGAACCCCCACCATATGTGAAGGGAGAACTTAGGATGAGAGCTCAGGACTGGATGTAGTGGGAAAATAGTCCAGGTAGGAGCAGGTCAGAAGTCTCCAAATTTCTTCATGAAGGAGATTCTGATAGACTAACTGATGTGAATGGATGTCTTGGGAGATTTAGAAATTGACAAAGAGTTCATAATCAAAGAAGTAATAACTAGATAGAACATTAAGGACATGAAACAACAAAACTCACTAATTCCAGAAAATCAGGAAGTCAAGCAAGAAAGGGAAAGTAATTATACTTTATTACATGGCGCAGTTGTGAAAAGTGTTCATCATCATTATAATGCAATCACTGAATATTGATCTAACAAAAATGATCACGTAACAATATTGGAAGGATGGGGCGATGGGAAGGATGTAAGTGTGTGTAGTTGTGGTGCAGATGGGGGTGGGAGAGTTGAAACTAAATTCCTCATGATTTGTATGTTACATTAAGAAATAATATTTTAAAAAATTGGAAACATTAAGAATTGGCTACACTGGAATGTTACTTAGAGATGTAGTTAAACAAAGTAACATGGTCAGTACTAAAATAGGAGTTGCTTTCAACTACTTGCCCTTGGCCCTCACCGTTTCAGTTTGAGCTGATCTGACTTCCAACTTGTAGCACCTGCATCTTTTGCCTGCAGGTTTTTTCTGGCCTCCAGAACCCACTTTGCCTAAACACCCTAAGTGCTGGAGAAATAACGGTCCAGGAACAGCCCTCCACCAGTGAACTCCAAAGTAGGTTATAAATACCCCAGCTCCTTCATTCCTTGGGTCGGATAACTCTGGGGTGAGGGGGATTCTAAACCATTTCTCAGAGTTCCCCAGCAGGATTAAGTTGCTCACAGAGGTAACTTCCTGGGTAAGATTTTATTTACTAGCTTTCTTCTTTGTCCTATCTTACTTCACCAATTCCCCACCAGCGTTTCTGGGATTACCTGCTGCGTAAATGACTTGCTTAAGTTACTATTGCAAAATTTGCTTCAGGGAGATCTTACACTGAGACAGCTAAAAAAGATAAAAGTGAATATCTCTGAGGAAGAAGAAATGGGAGGGAGAATGGACTGTTTTAGTTCCATGACCCATGAACCTATTTGAACTTTTTCTTTTCCTAAAATACTCCTAGTAGGAAATTGATGTCTCTGCTTGAATTGCTGAACAGAACTTACTGAAGTTGAACAGAACTCCCTTTGCCTACCTACTTAGATTTTCAGGCTGTGTCAGAGACGCCAGGCTTGTCCTAAGCTTCCAGTTCAGACAAGGAAATGGTTTGGAAGGTCAGTCTAGTACTCTATCCATAGTCTATGGTTACTGAATTCAGAGAAGTGCCCATCCATAGGCACAAACTGTATTCAAACCCCAGGTGTCTTTTTACGGTTTCTGGTTTTTGAAAGAGCATTAGTTGGAATCCTTTCAAAATGTTTAATTCCTTGAAGATGGAAAGAAAGCATTCCCGAGGCCAACTTTTCTCTGGAGTAATTTAAGAAGATGTGAAATGGTCAAGTATTTCAATCCATCTTGGGTTCCTGGCATTCTCTCTCTCTTTTTCTCAAATCACCTTAGTGGGTAGAAATGGTACTACCTTCTACTCAAGTCAGATCCTCATCAGCAGTAAATTAATGGTAAGGGGTTTGTAGGAAGAGAAGGAAAAACAGTCACCTGTATTCCTCAAAGCCCAATCATATTATCCTGACATCCTGACAGCTTTTCACAGACTTCCTTTATCACATTTCAATGTCTACTGGTATCTCTGATCCATTGACTTTCACATGGATTCAACAGCTGTTTCCTTTGAGTTTTTTGAAACCTTCACCAAGCCAGAATCCCAGATTGCCAGTCCTCCCTAGGACATGACTTCTTGTGGACACATCCTGAACTCTGTTCCTCTAACACCAAATGAAATGCCCAAACCAATTCAGGGTCAGTGTCTGCCTGTCCCTCATGTCCAGGCAGAGCAGAAAACATCCACAGAATGCTGCTGGCCACAGATGAAGTCCTCTAAGAAAAAATAAATAAACTGAGTTTAGCAATCCATCATTCAACCCCATGACACTTGTGGATTGAGAAATTGTGAACCAGAAATGTCATCTAAACCTGAAACTTAGCAATATCATTGAGTCTTTATAATTGGGATATAGGTTTCCAGTTGCTTTTATTGGTGGTCATGATGAATTTGTTCTACCCAGACACACTTCTTACTGTCATCCAGGTAGCCAAAGGAATAAGTTAGCACAGCAAAATAAACTGGCCTGCAAGAGAATCCCACAGGTAACTTTGATCTCTGGGGGGGCTCAGCTCCCCCAACCAATAGCTCCCTTGGCAGTCATTTTTGGGCTGTTTACTGTAAGAGACATTTGAGTCAGCTACTCCCTTCATGAAGACTACTCTTCTCTGGCCCTCTTCTTATTTTCCTTATTTTCTAGGCCTTTCTTAATCTTCTTCCTCTGTCTCTAGCGAGTCTGTGCTTCTTGGTACACCTGCAGCCCAAGCACTGCTCCAGTCTTCATCAACTCCAAGAGTGACCCAAAGTTACCAGTAGAAAAATTAGCAGAGATGCTAAGTAGTCATCCCTGAGTACTAGAAACTACTTTCTGCAAATTGGACAGTTGGTAGGATGCAGGGTATTCCTGGAATCTCCTGTAGGCATCCACAAGGCCAAACCTAAGAAGCATTTCCAACCCTCTTGCAGAAGAGACACAACTCCAAGGCCAAGAGATAGTGTAACCCCTAACAGGCTTTATTTAATAATATTTCCCTAGCAAGAGTTTGTTCCTTTCTCAGAATAGCAGAGCAAAAAAACTATCTAGGGTCTGGCTAGTGTCTCTAGAATATTGCATTTGAACCTGCATATATTAATATTGTTGACATCTATAAAATACATTATGAATTTCAGATTGCTCATATTCAGATTATATTGGTTATAGATTTTTTTTTGGAATTTGAGTCTACTCCCTCCCCATCCTCTTCTAATCCCTGCCCTTCTAATCCCCCCTTCTAAGACTCTGAGGCTGAGTATATATGATAGTTTAAACCTATATTTTTGATTTTTACTTTCATTGTCACTGTCCTTTTAGAGTCATGCAGCATGTTGCATTGGACAAATTCCTGCTAGGGATTCAAAACACCAAGGTTTTAGTACAAACTACCATTACCAGATGTGGAATTTTAGGTAAATCACTAACGGCCTCCATTTTCTTGAGAAAATATAAAATGGGGGCTTACCATAGACCATTTTAAGGGTCTTCTCTTTTTAACATCTAGACAATAATTCCAGTATTTGTCATTAAAACTGTTTTGAGTAGATTTGGGGCGCTTCTATAATCTTTACAAAGTGTAGCTTCAGTATTCCCCCAAACACAAACTGAGTTGAGTGGAACACCATATAAACTTTATTTGTAATTTTAGTGCCTGTAATTTTAGTCCCCAGTTCTCTCATTTAAATATGAATTTTAAATATTCAAAATGGTTAAGTACTATGATCTTAAAAAACTGTATTTTTACTATTTTTTTATTATTATAAAGTGATTTCCAAGAAGGGTCATTCTGCTGCAGAGAACTTCTGGGCCCATATTTATTTCCTTTACACCATGACTTAACCTCCATGTGAAGCAGAGGGACTCCCTGCATTGCTTTGGTTGGGCCAGCAGTGTCTTGGGGGAAGATGGACAGTCACATGGAGTAGGAATGAGATCCCCTCATTTCAGCTTTGCTCCTAATCACTGAAAAGACATCTGATGAGGGTACCATTATTCTAATCTCTAAATCGTTGCTTATAATCAGACCTTAGTTTCTTATTTCTCTCCTAATTTACTTTTTTTTCAATAATTTCCTCATTTTTCTTGTAATATCACAAAAATCTGTGATTATGAGCTAGCTGAACAAAGACCACATCATGTTTGGTATTTAGAAATATCAGATGCCTGGTTGGTAATCAGAACTTAGTAATAATAGTAATTAATGCAAGTATTAACATAAATGGCTAAGAAACAGCTCAACAGTGTCAGAGCTAAAATGTTTGTCTTTTCAATTACAAATATTATATTTATAATATAATAATAGTATTATTATATTTATAATATAATAATAGTATTATTATATTTATAATATAATAATAGTATTATTATATTTAATAATAAATAAGGGGAAAAGCTTTGAATAATCAATAATACAAAGGATAATTGGGATATATTTTAATATAGTTGAATTGCAAAGCCATTATTTAATAGCTTTGCTTTGACTTTTGCCTCACAATTGGGAGCAAACAAAAATGTGAATGTGTGTATTTAGCAGAGGCATTATTGAGTAACAATTATTAATGGGCTCAGGGTCAATGCCAGGTGAGAAGCCAATGCAAATGAATGGTCTGGTGGTCCAGAGGGAGTTCAGAGCCTGCTGTGTTGCATACCAACACAAATTCTGTGTAAGGTCTTTAGCCAGTCAACCCTTGCAGGACACCCAAACCCATTCTTGGTGATCTCTGGCTAGACCAAGTTAGGAATGTTTGGACAGCAGGACTAAATTTAAGAGATACAATTCCAGATTCTGGCATGGTCTTACAAACCAATGATGGATCTTAAGCATCCCTTAGACCACCAGTGTGCCTCCCAATCACTTCTTTCCCATATCCTCCAGAAAATCCGTGCTAATGACTCCATGAAGGGGAATTACCTTCTTCTGCCTCCACAACCTCAAAGGACTTTCCCAGTTTTCCTATTCTTGTGGGCTCTGGGCTCTTCCTCTTGTAATAGACTAATTCCAGTAAAACCCCAATGCAGATTCTTTCACAGCACCCCCCCCCCACCCCCGCCCCTTGCCCTCAGGATAGAGCACAAGTTCCTTAAGCCCAGAGCTAGTCAGGAGATAAACTGTGCCTCCAGGCTCATTTCTTAACTCCCTTCTGGGAGGAATTCTTTGCCCCAGGCAAATGGAACCAGCAGCAAATCCCTGGACTTGACTGCCTGTCCTGCCTTTAATCACTTTAATCAAGTTTCTTCTGCCCAGACTGCTTCCTTATCTACGTGGAGTACTTCAATGCATCCTTCAAGACCTCACCCAAGGTTCTTTACAACTATGATAGTATCAAAACCATATGTTGATATGTGGTCAGCTGCTTGAGGGTAATGGCTATGGTATTCATGCTTGTTTTTTCCCTTCAGGTTTCATCTCCTATTATTCCATTTGGCCTTTCTATTCTTTCCGCAGGCCAAGTCTCTGAGTCTTTGGCTCTTCTCTTTATGGAGAGATCCCTTCCTTGTTCCCATACCTGCTCTTCACAGGACTGGCTAATTCATCATTCAGCTCTCAGCTCAAGTGTTACCTCTTCAGAGAAGCAGTCTGTCCCAGATCTATAGTGCCCCCCTCCCACATGCTCCCAATAATTCTCTTATCATCCTGTTTCATTTCTGCTGAAGCATTCATAACCATCAGAAACGGTCTTGTTTATCTCCATGTTTATTTGTTCCTTTCCTCAGTTCTCGCACCCCTTACTGGAACATGTTCCTCTGCCTGGGATGCAGTACCCTCGTCTTCTCATTCACTCATGTAGCCCTAGTATCTACAGCAGTGCTTGATACAGAGTAGGTTTCATGCAATATCTTTGAAATTATTGTATTATATGTAGGGTTTGCAACTGTGGGAAAGGGTATAAATACAGTTACGAGTATAGGTTTCCTGGTGAGTGAAGATAAAAAGGTAGGCATCCTAATCAACCTCCCCCCATTCCCACCTCTTCAGCAACTCTGTCCTGAGTCATCATTTGAGTGTTTTTACCTTTTGTCTTTCACAGCTGTCTTTGCATGTCCAGAATGTGTTAAATACCTAACCTTTTCAAGGCCTTTTAGAGCATATTCACTGGAGCCAAACCATTTAGCTTTAAGTCTTAGTTCTGTCCATGTATGACCTTGGGCAAGTAATTTAAGCTCTCTGTGCCTTAGTTTACTTGTCCATAAAATGATGCCTGCCTCATGGGACTGTTAGGATGATTATAATAATATATGCAAGACACTCAGAACAGTGGCCATAATAAGTACAATATACGTCTTAGTCATTAATATTAGTTGTTTTCTGTTATGTGGAGACAGGACACAATTGGCAAATCCAAATAAAAGAAGTATCTGTGGGAGATAAATGTGATGGGGAAAGTGTGTGTGACAGAGAAAGGAGAGCAGCAGGACATTTGCTTCCGGGAATTCAAAACAATATAATTTATTTATTATACATTTAGATATTTGTAATACACACATATATAGGAAATATGAAAGTTATTTAGAGTACCTCCATGATTTTGTGTTAATGTTATAAATTTTATTTTAAAATAGTTTAACAAAACTCATCTTGCATTTTAATATTTTAAAATAAAACCCATTATATCAAAATCTCAAGCATCTAAAAAATTGTAAAAACCATGATTCAAGTTAACAATGATGTGTTTTGAGATTTCGTGGGTAAACATGATTTCATTTGTCTATGAAGAATTTACTCTGTTCCCTTCTGGCTTTTTCAAGGTTTTCAAAAGTGATCATGCCTCTTGGCAGCTGCAGCTTACTCTTTTCTGTTTCTAGTATGTTCTCAGCTTCACCTTAAATAAAGTACAGAAATATACAAAGTGACAAAAAGGTCAGTGTTTTGTGAAAAAATCAAATTGCTACAGTGACAAGCTGTAACATTGTGTGGAGGCATGCCTCTAAATCTCACACTTAAATATTTCACCTGTTGTCCTCAGGAGAAGCCACCTCCCAGAGGAAGGTCATTCTATCCTTTGTGAGGAAAAGGAATTCTGAAGACTGAGAGAGAGAGAGATCAGTCAGGGGCACCTGGATAGCTCAGATGGTTAAGCCTCTACCTCTGGCTCAGGTCATCTGGGATCAAGCCCCACGTAGGGCTCCCTGCTCAGCAGGGGGTCTGCTTCTCCCTATCCCTCTGCCCCTCCTCCCTGCTGGTGTTCTCTCTCTCTCTCTCATAAATAAATAAATAAATAAAATTATAAATAAATCTTTGAAAGATCAAATAGATGCTGTAGGTTTTACTTGACAGAAGACAGCATTTTAAAATGTAGAAGAGAAAGAATACCAAGTAATATTTTTTTCCTTGAAGGAAAGTCAGGATGGTAAGCATTAGTTGTGTTTGGAGGGGTTTGGGACAGAGAAACCAAATATAGTCTTTGCTATATTGCCCCTGAATATGTAAGTGACATGAGAGAAAATAAAGCTTAATAAATTTCTGCTTTTTCGGGAAAGCTGATCTTTTACTTGAAACCACTTGTAAATACCCAAAATAATATTAAATGTTCTTTAGTCTGCATACATACATACACACAAGTATAAGCATTTTTATAAACAATTCCTCTTTCAAGTAACAGCTAGTAATTTCTTAGGCCCAGTTAAAGAGTAATTAGCAAAATTTTTTAAAAATTATAGTATACATGGTTAACATTCTATAAACTTTCCTTGGGAATGAAAACAAATGTTTCTTTTTAAGCACTTTTCTTTTTAGCACACTATTAATTTATACTCTGGACCCAACAGGGCAGGCGGCAATTTTCAAATTATAACATTTCAACCATCTGCAATCCCCTTTTTTTTTTCTTTTTGCCCTCAGTCTTAAATAGTTAGTAAAAATCATTATAAATTATATGTAATTAGACACAGGGTGCCTGGGTGGCTCAGCTGGTTAAGCGTCTGCCTTTGGCTCAGGTCATGATCCCAGGGTCGTGGGATCAAGCCCCACATCTGGCTCCCTGCTCAGTGGGAAGCCTGCTTCTCCTTGTCTCTCTGCCGGCTCATGCTCTCTCTTGCTCACTCTCTCTCTCAAATAAATAAATAAAATCTTTAAAAAAATATATGTGATTAGGCCTTTAATGACAGACTAAATGTTTCCATGTGATAGTGCCTCACATATGGCAAATTCTCATGCATTTGCAGAAAGGCTGTACAATCCCGATAAAGGATTGTTTATCTTGGGTTCATCACTAGTTAACAGGACTAAATGTTATAACCTAAACTTTCAAATACCTCAAGTTTCCTGGTAGACTATAAAGTTGTATTTTTTTTAAAACAGGAAATTCCCACCTGTCTTGAAAGTTTAAAATGGTATGTTCTGTGGACTCTGATGGACCTGTAATAAAATTACTTCCCAAATATACAATCATGATGTTCCTAGAAAATAAACTTGTTCTCCATTAGTAATATGTTCAAGTGAATACTGTGTAATAGACTTGACATTAATTTTTATGAGGCACTGAGAATTCTAATGTCCATATAAGCAATGAAACAGAGTTGAACTCGGACTAATGAATTCTTAAGCAGATGATTAACATGAAACTGAATGGTTATTGAAATGGGCTTTAACATTGGTAAATCAGTTGTGTAGTTAGTTTCCAGCTTAAAATGGGATTGTACTCCAAAATTTAATTTGTAGCTCAGTGTTTTAGAACTCGGAATACATTTTCCCATAGTGATGATGCAATAAATCACTTGCTAGGCCACCAACAAAAAACTGTTAAGTCCACAGTATAGCTGAGCTATGATACCAATAGTGCTTGACCCCAAGGGACCTTGTAGCAGAGTTTCTGTGTGGAAAACGTATTGCCATCTTCAGTGGGAATTTTTTTTTTAAAGATTATTTATTTATTTATTTATTTGACAGAGATAGATAGCCAGCAAGAGAGGGAACACAAGCAGGGGGAGTGGGAGAGGAAGAAGCAGGCTCCTGATGTGGAGGAGCGGAGGAGCCCGATGTGGGACTCAATCCCGGAACGCCGGGATCACTCCCTGAGCCAAAGTCAGACGCCTAACGACTGCGCTACCCAGGCGCCCCTTCAGTGGGAATTTTTAAGAACATATAATCCTTGTAATTCCCTAGGCCTGGGAAAGAGATTTTCTACTGCCTACTCCCAATACCTGCAGAGGAGCCTGCACTTCCTCCCTTCCTGTACCAAATGAGTCCCCACAGAGCTTTTAGTGATAGTGATGTGCCTAGAGATAGCCCAGGAGAGGAAAGGATGGCAAAAATGAAGGCTCAGGAAAGCACAGTTTCCAATATGCTTGGGTGGAAGGCTCAAGAAGAGGGGACACAGGGGCCCTCATGAGAGAGT
Organism: Ursus arctos; assembly: GCF_023065955.2. NCBI lineage: Eukaryota > Metazoa > Chordata > Mammalia > Carnivora > Ursidae > Ursus > Ursus arctos. Next base: position 5,303,384 of record NW_026623019.1, on the reverse strand, counting down.
CTTCCTGGTAGAGGAATGGCTTCTGTGGCAGCGGTGCTATTTTCTAGGGTAATAAAAGCCAGAGTTCTGTGACAACAGCACGGTGCAGCGAATATTTAACAACCAGCTTTCCAGAAAAAGTATGTAAGTTTCTTATGAACATAAGTTTATTATAAATTTTACTTATATAAAATAGATGTAGCACATAATGTATAAAAAATAAAGTATTTGATATACTTTATTATAGATTTCTCATAGCAAATGGATTCTCGCGGAATGTTTTTATTGACTTTTGCTGAACTCTTACATTCATAGCTAACCTATAGTTGCAACTGATGAGAGAGTATAATTCCAACTTGAATGATGGTTGGTATTTTCATTTACCCTAACAAATAGGACAGAAGTGGAAACAATGACATATATTGGAACTTTTTTGTTTGGGAATGATGTAAACAACTTGGCTGAATCAGATAACAGTTTTTAAATGTTAGGAGAATATGTCCTCAATTGTTTGTGGTATTCACAATGTAATGGCTACTGACACAACAAACATTTAAGCATAATCTGCATTATTAACATTTGCTTTATCACTTCCTTAAATCTAGACTTATGGGTTGGCAAGCTTTCTTAAAAGGGCCAGACAGTAAATATTTTAGGTTTGTGTGCCCTTATGTCTCTGTTGCAGTCACTCAGCTCTATCATGGTAATGGGAACACATTCATAGACAATTCAGAAATGGATGGGCATGTCTGTGTTTTAATAAAACTTCACTTTCAAAAACATGTGGCCACCCTGCAGGCCATAGTTTGCCAAGCGCTGGCTTACACAGTCAACCAAACAATAAGTCAGTCCTTGATTCGGTGTTTGCAGATTCCATGGTGTAAATATTCCCACCATGACCAACTTTAGGCTACCAGTGGCATGCCACTGAAGTTAGAATTGTATCTGTTATCTTATTGTGTGTGTATATTGTATTTGCATTTCTACCATACAGATACGATAGATATACACAGGACAGATTATATAACTTCAGAGTACAGATAATAGTAAAATAATGAAAAACTGATAAGTTCTGAGTATTTATTGCCATTGTTTTAATATAATTAAATATAATTTTTTGTAATTTATTTAATTGTAAGTTTATCTAATTTAATGTTTAATCATGACTATATTTAATAACAGCTTACAAATTCCTGAAAATTAGACAGTTCTTGTGAGCTGGTATGAGCTGACTCCAGTGTATTGCTGTGAGAGGGAGCAGAAATGTTGGTCAATTGGAGGCTCAGGGGGAGAGGTCTTGTCAAAATATTCGTAAATCAAGGGGTCATAAGAAGAGGATCCTTGAACCAGAAAATGAATCAGGAATACACTCTAGTTTATCAAAGACTGACCTTTCATTCTTTGCAGAAGGGTTCCATATCCTAGGTCATACTGGTAGGTGAAGATGAAGCTTAGTGGAATAATAGGGAAGAGGAAGGCTGGCTTCTTCCTTCTTATTGCTCTGGTTCAAGAACAAAGAAAAAAGTATCAAGAATGACCTGTAAATACATCTCTCTATACTCAATGAAAAAAAATAACCTGCTTTTTGGAAGAATGTCCTCCATTTTAGAAGTTCCTTAGTTCATTTGAGTCTTCTGTGGAAATAGGATTTTCTTACCCACAACGCCTCACCAGATTCTGCAATTCTCAAGGGCAGAATCTGTGATTTGGCCATCCTTATTTGATGTTGAGGCTCAGATTACTCATTTAAAAAATGGTTAAGTATTGATATCTGCCCCTTAGGGATTATGGAGATAAATTTGCAGAGGCCTTGTTCTATCTTGGTGTCAAGTCAGTCCTCTTTCTAACTTATAAAATGGAGACGAGGATGGAAGAAATCTGAGAACTAGAGGTAGAATTAACTATTTCTACCCTGGTTCTACATTTACTTCCAAGTACTAAGCTATAAGGGGTTACATATACACTATTGGGACCAAAGTCCTATCTTGGCCAACTTGATAGTAATATGATAATGTCAAAAACAAAAAGAAGCAAATTAAGAAAAATTTAAAGTAAATAGCAAACATACCCAGCTGTTAAAGAGATGGCTGCGATGCCAAAAAAAGTTCCAAAATATTTGAGGAATTCCCGAGACCAAGCAATCTGCAAGGCCATTTGTCTTTCTCTCATTTCATTCTGCATCATTAGCTGCCTTTCCAGCTGAGGATGAAACACATGACAGAGTCTGGTTGTTCATCTTTTTATTCTGAGCACAGAGTTAATAATCTGCTTTTCCAGGGGACTGTCATTCTTCAGTTGCTTTGATTTCTCTCTCTCTCTTTTTTTTTAATCTCAGTAGACTTTGACTAAAGTTCCTCTGGATAGCTATCCCCGCCTGTCACCTTGGCAGTGATCTTCCTGGAATATATACAGAATGGATGTGATATTTTTCTTCTGTGTCCTGAGGTCTCGAATGCATGTGATCTGGAGCTTTTATTCAACCCTAAAATACATGTTCAGCCTATTCTGTCGTTCTGAGGAAAGATCTATGTGCCTTTAAATGCAGGTACATCTTACTGATCTTTATTACAACTTGCACTGAAATAATTTTGCCTTCCAAATTTATCTAACTGAAAATTGACATTCATTTGGAGTAGCGGGTCCATATCATATTATTATATGATGGTAGGGGATATTTTTCTGAGACATCAATGGAGATTTTTCTTTGCCACTATTCTCTTGATGCCTCAAGTCCTTTGTCACTTTAGTCAGTGTCTTTCCCTGCATTGGAGCAGAAAGCGGGTATAGTCCAGAACACAGAAGGAGACTGGATTTCTGGATGGATTTTTAGAAAACACACAAGAGAAGCAATAGTCTAAAAGCTCATTATTTTGAGAAAGATTGTTGAGAAAGAAAAGTTTTTAAATTCTAAAATCTTGGCACTGTGTATCACTAGCAGAACCTAGAGGAGAGCAAGCATAGAATTCATGATATAAACCATAGGGTGGGGAGGAATGAGTAATAATGTGACTCAGTTTTTACTTCTTGCCTTCTTGCTACTGTGAGAAGAAATTGGAAGAGGAAAAAGGAGACTTTAGATATAAAGATGGGGCATGGTTCCTTGGCCTCTCTTAGGATTGAAACTCTGGAGAGTTGTGGTGGATTTGGGATTTGGGGATCCCTGGACAGAGGGCACTTGTGGACCTATCTTCTGTCAAGAATTCTGGGAAGGGACAACTAAAGTAGAGCAGCCATGGTTGGAGGGCAGATCTAAGCTTAGAGCAGCCTGAGAGAGGCCACGCCCTCAGCTGCCAAGGGGTGTGGAGAATGTCTGCAAGGTTCTCATATCAACCTCTAGAGGGACACAGAAGGTAGCTGAGAATTGAAAGTGGGTGGCTTAGTAAGTAGTTAATAAAACGTAGAGACTGGGACCCTTTAGCAGACACTTAGGTAGAGGCCATAAAGCAAGTGCTGGGCAGAGAGAGAAGCTGGATGTCAGAGGATTAGCAGCGCCATAGAGTGCAGAGATGATGGCCAAACCAACCTGAAACGTGTTGGAACACCCAGAACAGATCACCTGGCGCTGCGCAGGTTGATCAAACAGAAAATAACTACAGAAACCTCTTCCAACCAGATAAGCCTTCCCCGTGACCATGCCACTCGAGCTCACTTGGACTCAAACCTAGACTGCTCCAGGAAAAAAATGGACAGAGAAGGGGAGGGGGCCAAGCTGAATTCACAAAGAAATGAGTTTTAAGAAGAAGTAATTGAGTCACTTTGATTTGTCAAAATTAAATTTGCCTTCAGCAGTAGAAATTGACGTTCATTTTGGGTTCAGTTAGAGAGTAAGGAGTGTTTTTGCATACATGATTTATTTAGCATGTGAAATTCTTCCTTGCTATATTACTTATTTTAAAAACTTAAATGATATTTCATAGCATCCCTCCAAAGTGATGTAGAATGCATGAATTTATCATTTGTGTTGTTACCAAAAGGCAGCCGGATCCAATCATGACACACATGAATGCAGAATCAGTGGTTCTGAATCTTACCTGCACATTGTGAGCATCTAGGGAGCTTTTCAAAATCTCAGTGCCCAGGCCCACATGTCAGACCAATGAAACCAGGATTTGGAGTTAGGACCAGTCATTAGTATTTTTTAAAGTTGCCCAGTAATGCCAGTGTACTGCTAGGATTGAGAACCACTGCCTGAAGAAACTCACAACCTAGTTTTTTCCCACCAAAGATCAAGCTGAAATATCAGTCTGAAAACTGATCCTCTTGGGACTCTTAAAAGATTGGGGACAGAGGGCTTTTTAAGGTGGTGGAACTCAGCTGTATAGTACTATCATGGTGGATACATGATACACTGCATTTGTCAAAGCCCTTTAAACTTCACAGCACAGAGTGAACCTCATTGTCTACAGTAATGGGGCATCCTGGATGGGATTCTGGGACAGAAAAGGGACATCAAGGAAAAACTAATGAAATTTGAATATGGAATTTATTTAAAAGTGATATACCAATGTTAATTTCTTAGTTGTGACAACTGTGCCATAGTAATGTAAGACATTAACTGTAGAGTATACAAAGGGTAAGGTATTCAAGAACTCTGTCCTCTTTTTCTATAAAACTGTTCTAAAATTTATTTTTAAAAATGGTTATGAACAAATCTTATATTCTGGGTCTCTTCTACTGATAAGAATAGAGGCATCTGGGGTGCCTGGGTGGCTCAATCCTTAAGCTTCTGCCTTTGGCTCAGGTCATGATCCCAGCATTCTGGGATCGAGCCCCGCATCGGGCTCCCTGCTCAGTGGGAAGCCTGCTTCTTCCTCTCCCACTCCCCCTGCTTGTGTTCCCTCTCTCTTGCTGCATCTCTCTCTGTCAAATAAATAAATAAATAAATAAAATCTTTAAAAACAAAAAAAGAATAGAGGCACCTATCTCCATATATCATAGATAAATTGTGAAAATCAACAAGATTGTGTAGCAACAAACTCTGAGCCTAGAGTAAAAAAAAAAAAAAACCTATGCATAACTTTTTCACGGGTAAAAATTTTCTGATGAAAGATATCATTGAGCTATAATTTTAATTCTCAATTAAAGCTTTATTAACTACCTCATACTTCATAAAATTATGCTTAAAATCAGGTCCAGATCTAAATATATTTAAAAATTCAAATTAATTAATACGGGGCACATGGGTGGCTCAGTTGGTTAAGGGTCTGCCTTCAGCTCAGGTTATGATCTCAGGGTCCTGGGATAGAGACCGGAGTTGCATCCTGCTCCCTGCTTAGCAGGGAGTCTTCTTCCCCTCTCCCTCTGCCTGTCCTCCTACTCGTGCTCTCTCTTTCTCTCTCTCTCTCAAATAAATAAATAAAATCTTAAAAAAACCAACTTAGTTGATAATTTATTACCAAACTTTTTCAGTAGCCATAAAGGGATAATTATATTGATGCAGTTATTAATTTACCAATTATAGGCATCATGTAACTAAGTGTACATTCATTTTCACCCTTCTTTCCCCAGTGTTGACATTAATGAGAACTAGGAGCAAAAGAGAACATGTACAGTAAGTTTCCTTAGCAGTCTTTAACCCAAATCATAAATGTAAAATTCTTTATTTTATTTTAATTAATTAATTATTTTTAAAGTAATTTTAAAAGATTTGTTTACAAGAATGTTTAATTATAACTCTGTGGTCATATTCCCAGGAATAATAACTAAATCTATGTTAATTTATTTTCCTCCTTTATTTATTTATTGAAAATCAATTAACATATAGTGTATTATTAGTTTCAGGGGTAGAATTTAGTGATTCACTAGTTGTATACAACACCCAGGGCTCACTACATCAAGTGCCTAGCATAACACCCTCTAGTTCTATCCATGTGGTTGCAAATGCAAGATTTCATTCTTTCTGATGGCTGAGTAATATTCCATTGTATGTATATACCACATCTTCTTTATCCATTCATCTGTCAATGGACATTTGGGCTCTTTCCATATTTGGGCTATTGTGGACATTGCTGCTATAAACACTGAGGTGCATGTGCCCCTTTGAATCACTATGTTTGTATCTTTTGGATAAATACCCAGTAGTGCAATTGCTGTGTTGTAGGGTAGCTTTATTTTTAACTTATTGAGGAATCTCCATACTGTTTCCCAGAGTGGCTGTACCAGCTTGCATTCCCACCAACAGAGTAAGAGGGTTCCCCTTTCTCCACATCCTTGCCAACATCTGTTGGATCCTGAGTTGTTAATTGTAGCCATTCTGGCTGGTGTGAGGTGGTATCTCATTGTGGTTTTGATTTGTATTTCCCTGACGGCTAGTGATGTTGAGCATTTTTTCATGTGTCTGTTGGCCATTTGGATGTCTTCTTTGGAGAAACATCTGTTCATGTCTTTTGCCCATTTCTATTTTAAAAGAATTTTAGATCTTTTCATAATACTAATTTTTTTGTCTCTGTTATTTTTCGGTATTGCTTTACAGAACAATTTGAAATTAGAATGTTTTAGATTATGACTTCAGACTAATGACCTTACAGGTTTATCTGATACTAGTTTAACAATTATAGAACCACAGGTAATTTTAAACAGAACATAATAAAAGGGAGCTAGCTTATTAGAAACAGTTGTACATAGTAGGGGAAACCACATTCTGACCATCTTCATAAAACTGTTATATCTGCTCTTTCTTGTGTATTTTAATTCTTCAGTTTCTTTGTTTAAAAATTTTTTAGAACAGCCACAAAATTACTGATCTCAGTTATTTGTCGATCTCTTGAGTTCAGAAGGGACAGTTACATAAAGGTCCACAGACCACTTAATGCAAGTTTCCCTTTACTACAATAATAAAATGATTAATTTTTACTTGGACACACAAAACGTTTTCAGAGCACAAAGAAGGCAATGACATTGTCCTATAAGTTGTCTTTATTACATTTTTTTAAAATTGGAGCCTTTTCTATTTTGAGAAATAATTAGGGCATTCTCGAAAAAATTCAATTATTTCTGTGTTTTTAGTTTCCAGTGATCTTTTAACTTATGCATAATGTATTCCCAAGTAACAGAACAGTTGTGTTTTTATTTGCTTAATTGGGCAATGACAAAAAGTATTCTATGTGTCCTGCCACAAAAGAGGTTTATTTTTATCAGTAATGAAAATATTTCATATTTGTCTATGACTTTGTTAAATTAACAGAAACATTATTGATACTCTCTAAACTAAAAGCAAAATCAGAATTTCAGGTAAACAGAAAATAAACTAAGATTGTTAAAATAAAGCAACTGTAATGAAAGCTGTGACAAGTAGATTTATCCTTAATTTGTTCTACAGATATTTTATTTTTTTTCTACAGATATTTTAAATGCTCAACATCCAGTAAGTAGTTTGGAGAGAATCCAGAAGGGGAAATGAATAATAAGTTTGAGCTTTAAAAAAAGGGGGGCACTATTTTTTTTTACAGATGACTTAAGAAAATAATTGAACATAAACAAAATTATAGTAGTATTTAGAAGCTTAAAAGCTTTGCTTACAACATCTCATTATACACCTTTCTATAAAGATTAAACACAATTAAATCCATTTTTACTCCCAGATGTTTGCAAACAGTAAGGTCACCCTAAGTAAAAAATACAAATGCCAGTTTGGCAAAAACCCTTTATGTTAAGTTATGGATTCCAAAAGGTATCGACTCAGGTCAGATGTAAAACCTAGCTGCAAGGGAGTCTGGGAAATATGCCTTTGGCTTTCCAGCCTCTGTTGTATGGGCAGGCACTCTATAAGGGTGGAATGGAATGGAACATAAGTTAAAAGATCCAATCAGCATTAACTGCCACAAAAGGTATTATCTCAGTTTACAGTTGAGGAAACTGATAATCAAAGTTTGAGTGATTTTTCCTTGTGGCCTCACCTATTAGATAGCAGACCTGGGATTCTGACCCAGACCTGCCTGTCCCAAAATCCAAATATGCAGTCTACTGTAAGTGTACTTGCAATAATCAAGTCAGTATAGAAAATCGGGGTGAATGGATAGGGTATGTGATTACCATCTGAAAAGCCGTATTAATTAATTAATTAATGCCAGAATTCTAGAAAGACTGAATAAAGAGCTCTGAATTGACCTGGGGTACAGATTGACTTGAATTCTTCTGTTTAAATCTCTTTGAAAGAACCTCAATAACACACTGCCTCCAATTTCTCACCAGCATTTCATGCCTCCCTTCCCTTAGTGATTTCAGTGACCACCACTCTCTGATTGTGAGCCTGCCAAGGTCCTTATAAGACCCCTTCTCAATGCCATATCTAATTCCTCAGAGAACTGGGAGGCACCACCACTTCCAAATAATGACCATGGTCTGCAGACTTGACTGTCTAAACATTTCTTGAAATGTGGCCTCCCCTATCCTGTGGCACAGGCATGGGTTTGGTGCTCCAAGTGAAGAGCTCTGAGGGAGAACAAAGCCAGCCCATGGCTTTTTTTTTTTTTTTTAAGATTTTATTTATTTGAGAAAGAGAGAGAGGACGCACGCCCTTGAGCACGAGCAGTGGGGAGGGGCAGAGGGAGAGAGAGAAGAGACTCCCCACTGAGAAGGGACCAGACAAGACAACGCAGGGCTCCATCCCAGGACCCGCAGATCATGACCTGAGCTGAAGGCAGATGTTTAACCTGCTGAGCCATCTAGGCACCCCCAGCCCATGGCTTTATAAGGAAAATAGTGTCTGTGCTCAAGATGAGGTCAGAATAAGAAGCTAAGGAAGTTCTGAAAGATCAAGACCTGCTCCCCTTCTATAAATGGGATACAAAGGAAAAAGGCAACTCCTAAGAACGGACAAGCACTGGAACCTTTTCCAGAAAAGGTCCTTCCAATCTTCTGTTTACTTTCCCCCAGAATTTCCTGCTTAGCCATCTTCTCTTGGTCTTCCAGTAGCTGATGATCTCATCACCTTGTAGTCTCCAACTACCACCTCTTGTTGATGACTTATGAATTATAAATCTCCATCCTAGAACTCTTGTAGTGGTAGATACTATTTCCATCTACTTTCTGGGCACCTCTCCTGGGACTTCATAGGTCTTACCAAAATGTCTCTGCATATCTCTTGAATCCAGTCTCCTTCTTCTCTGCTGTCTTTGCTCCAGCTCCAGCCCAGACCATCATTATCCATCAACAAAAGCACAGTATTATCACCATCTGTGTTCTCTGTTCCTAGTTTCTTCCTCATCCCATCCATTTTTTTCATACTTCTCTCTTTATCTTTGTTTATATTTATATTCCTGTCTTAAAAATGATTCTTCTATTACTTTCCTACTGGAAACCTTTCACTGGTTCTTTAACTCCTAGACATGACATGGCCTTTAAAAATCCTATTCTGGCTTACCTCTTGGGCTTCATGTCCTGCCAGTCTTCTCCTAGACTCCAGCCACCAGCCCTTACCTGTCCCAACCATATCCACCTTTCCACGTGTTTTTTGCTTATGGAAGGAGATAGACTTTGGGGTTGCATGGACTAGGTTCAAGTTCTAGTTATGTCACTTACGTGCTATGTGATTGTGGTTAAGACCCCTAAATGTCTTGACTCCAATTTCTCTATCTTTAGGAGCAACATAGCTATCTTACAGGTTGTTTTCCTAAATAACGTGGCATATTGCAAGGGACTGGTGCATCATAGCCATTGGTGTATGTTAGTCTCTTTGTCTTGTTTTTTGCTCTTATCTCCTGTCCCTGGTGGATAGTTAGGTTTAGAGCCTTATTCTTTCACTTTCTTCACTCTCTCTTTCTTGGAGAGTTTACCTGTTTTCCTGACTTTAAAGTTCCTCTTTGCCGAAGGCTCCCACATCTCTTTCTGGATGCTGCCAGCTGCGGCATTCCTGGCACTATCCTGAACTCAACAGTCCCTATACTGCAGTCGTTGTTTCCTCCTGACCAGCTCCTCTGCCAGCTCCTTGTAGTCTTCAGAGGCTCTGGGATTCTCCCAAGGGAATGAAAACTTTGGTTTCGTTTTCAGCTTACCCCTTTTCTTAATCCCCCAAGTATCTAATTCAGAAATTCCACCAACTTTTCTTTTGAAAACCCCGTTTTCCATTCCTTCCACCTCCCCTGGAATACAAGTCCTTACCACCTCAGATCTTGGCTACTGCAGTGGCCCCATGCTAGCCTTATATGTCTAGCCTGTGGTATAAGTCTATTAAGAAAGCACTGTGGCCCAGACATTACTAATGTGCACTCTGGGGCAGACTGCCTGCATGTGAAGCCTAGTTCCATCACTTGCAAGCTGTCTGGATTTTGGTGAGTTCTTGCATTTTTCTGCCTCAGTTTTCTCATCTGTAAAATGGAGCAAATCACCATGCTTACCTCTTAAAGAGTTGGTACAAGGATTAAATGAGCAAATACTTGCAGAGCAGAGCTTTAATAATGGTTCAGTAAAAGTTAGTTGCTATTATTTGCCTAGAAAATAGATATTAAATTTTAAGATTGATTTTTTATAAATATCAGTTCTGCTCCTGTTGCTGCCCTGCTCAAAAACTTCTAATGCTTCTCTTTTTGCCACATCACACGTAAATGCTCTGCTCAGCTTTCCAGGTCCTCCAGCCCAGGTCTGTGCCCTCAGACAACCTCATATTCTGCTACAGCCCTTCCCAGCTGTGGTCAGCCTGGCCTCCTGCAGTTTCCTGGATGGGACTCCAGTCCTCTCTTCCCAGCCCTGTGACCTCAGTTAAGTCAGAACATATCTAAGCTTCAGTTTTCTCATCTGTAAAATGGGCACAGTAACAGTACCTACCTCACGGGTTTATTTACTTAGGAGTCAAAAAAGAAATTATGTATACAGAGCATCTTTTCTTTCTTTTTCTTTTTTTTAACCTGCTTGGGGTGATTGGAAGAAAGGATGTTTGTATGGGAAGAGCAGAAGCAGCTTTACATAGTACAATCAGAAATACATTTCTGTAAATCTTGAAGCCTAGGGAAGTAAAAATGTGTTTCAGGGGAAAAAGATAAAATCTCCACAGAAATGAACATATTATTCCTAAATGCTAATGGCTATTGAGTCATTTACTTCCTATAACAGTCTGTTCGGCAGATGTTACTGACATCCCCATTTTTCCAGCAGAGGAAACTGATGGTAAGAATGATGAGGTAACTCACCAGTATGTGTAGTTCTGTATGTAATGGGTTTTCTTTTACCTCTTAGATAAAGAAACTGTAGCTCCAAAGTTTAAAAGGCACATGCAAATTTGTAGGATGAGTGCTTGGCAAGGCTAGAGCTCCTTTTCTGGACTGTTAATCCAATGTTCTCAATAAAACACATCTTCCCTAATATTTATTTTCAGATAATAGGTCACGCTGTTCAGTTAGGAATAGAATGTTTTACATAACCTACTTAATTCACAAGATGTTTACTTTATTACAAATGTAACTTACCCAACGATAATCAGTAACTTCTTTATAGAATGAACTTTAAATGTTGTAATAGCTGGTTACAAATGGAGTTACAGTCTTCCAAAGATTAGCCTAGCATCTTAATTTTTGTCAGTTGACAAGAACAGGCCAAAAAATAAAAACAAAAAGAAATACAGAAATGCTACATTTTCAGCAATATCGGGGAATCAGCTGTTCATATTTAAAAGCATTAACGAGAGAACTAAAATATACTCCTTTAAGCAAGAAGATTTGCAAAAGATTTCTAACCATTTTAATAGACATTTGTCTAAAAGCTATATACTGCTTTTACTCTGGTATACAGTATAATATGCTGTTGCCTTCATAATAGAATATAGCAAACCAAAGTTGTTTGATGGCTTATTTATTTATAAATTTAATTAGTTAGTGGTTATATACCCTTTTCCAGGAAGGTTTGGAGGCAGTTTGAACATTAGGAGACTTCTTTTTGTAAAGATACAGAGTCATCATTAGTTCTCCTGTGCTGTAATGCAGGGGTGCTGCCAGAGTTTGCTGAGTAGCCCTAGGCCTCTGGGTCTATCTTCGTCTCCTCCTATATCAAGTAGTTATTTCTCATTCTTAGTAGTAAATCCTCTTCTAAGCACCAGTCTTTCCTGGATTCTCTCTCTACTCTTTGTCTTCCTCTCATTCTTTCTCAATGATCTGTTGCTTTTATTTGTTTGAGGGGCAGTAAGGGAGCAAAGCTTGCTAGAACTGTATAAAACAAAAATGTATACATTCCTAATACATCCTAATAGGGACCTGAAAGTCAGGGGCCTCCATGGGTATGTTGCATGCATTTTAGAACATGGCCTTGCTATAATTATTTGGTTCTTTTGTCTTTAAGTATTTCTTCTTGCTTCCTCATCATGTTCCAGATAAGAGGTTTTCAAATAGATGACTTTGGTCTCATGAGATACCATTATAGTCAAAATAAAATGGGGAGTATATTGCTTACACCTCTTATAATAATAGCCAGAAAATTTGTGAAGTACTTATTTTCAGGAATTGAGCCAAAGCAAAAGAGAAGTAAAACAAAAAACAAAAAGACAAAACTAAACCCCCCTGAATACCTCCTATCTTCTCAATGAGTTGTGCTTCTAATCCTACATTTTGATAACTTCAGGGAATCCTGAAACTAAAGATTTTTATCCAATAAAAAGTCCTTTTGTACTTTCATGTGGTTTTATTACATCCAGAAATGTTCTAAATCTAAAATAAGTCTTCCTGCTTCAGAAGATGGAGAAATCCAGAGCAAGAAACAGATAAGAGTGATTAAAGGCTATGTTGAGCAAAGGCCTTCCCACCTGGTTGGCTGAAATTTTTTATTTTATTTATTTTTTTATTTTTTTATTTTTTATTTTTTAAAGATTTTATTTATTTATTCGACAGAGATAGAGACAGCCAGCGAGAGAGGGAACACAAGCAGGGGGAGTGGGAGAGGAAGAAGCAGGCTCATAGCGGAAGAGCCTGATGTGGGGCTCGATCACGGATCGCCAGGATCACGCCCTGAGCCGAAGGCAGACGCTTAACCGCTGTGCCACCCAGGCACCCCTGGCTGAAATTTTTTAAACATTTTTTTGAAAAGCTGATTCTGAAATTTCTTTGGAGGAGGAAATATACAGCAAAATGGATGAACCTCAAAAATATTATGCTTACTGAAAGAAGCTGGACACAAAAGACCATGTATTGTATAATTCCATTTATGTAAAAGGTCTAGAAAAGGCAAATCTATAGAGACAGAAAGTAGATTAGCAATCTTCTGGGTCTGGTGTTGGGATCAAAAGTTTACTATAAATGAGCACAAGGGAAGTTTTGGAGGTGATGGAAATGTTCTCAGACTGGATTATGGTGATGGATGTAGAACACTATAAAATGCACTAAAAATCATTGAATTGCATCCTTACAGTGGGTGGATTTTGTATTATATAAATTACACTTCAACAAAGGTGTTTAAAAAAATAGAAATGGGACACGGTACTCTTTCAGCATCAGTCATGATAGGTAAGTAACAGCATGTGTTTATTTTGAATTATCATTAAAAACAAGGAAGATATGTGATGATATAGTTGCCTGACTACATAATTATTCCTGCATCTTTAAAAAGGTCTTTTGTGATAGCTAACAAGACAAATGAAAAAATGTTCAAAATCATTAGCCATTAGGGAAATACAAATCAAAACCACAATGAGATACCACCTTACACCAGTTAGAATGGCAAAAATTAACAAGACAGGAAACAACAAATGTTGGCAAGGACGTGGAGAAAGGCGAACGCTCTTACACTTTTGGTGGGAATGCAAGCTGGTACAGTCACTCTGGAAAACAGTATGGAGGTTCCTCAAGACATTAAAAATAGAGCTACCCTACGACCCAGCAATTGAACTACTAGTTATTTACCCCAAAGATACAGATGTAGTCAAAAGAAGGGCACATGCACCCCAATGTTCATAGCAGCAGTGTCCACGATAGCCAAACTGTGGAAGGAGCCAAGATGCCCTTCAACAGTTGAATGGATAAAGAAGATGTGGTTCATATAACAGAAAGGATGAATATCTACCATTTGCATTGACATGAATTGAACTGGAGGGGACTATGCTAAGTGAAAAAAGTCAAACAGAGAAAGACAATTATCAAATGGTTTCACTCATATGTGGAACATAAGGAATAGTGTGGAGGACCACAGGGGAAGGGAGGGAAAACTGAATGGGAAGAAATCACAGAGGGAGATAAACTATGAAAGACTCTGGACTCCAGGAAACAAACTGAGGGTCACAGAAGGGAGGGGATGGAGGGAGGGGGTAACCAGGTATGGGTATTAAGGAGGGCATGTATTGCAATGAGCACTGGGTGTTACACGCAAACAGTGAATCGTTGAACACTACATCAAAAACTAATGATGTACTATATGTTGGCTAATTGACCATAATAAATAAAATAAAAATAAAATAAAATAATAAAAAGGTCTTTTGTGTTCCATTCTCAGTAATTGTTCAAAACATCTGAACCACTTGGTAAGGAATAATTTTATTTATATGCAAAGACCTTATAATTTTATAATAAAGCATTCCATCTTTACATTTATTAAAGAGGGAAGGAAAGACTGTTTAGCAGTATATATGTTTCTCTTCATAAATATTACTTTTAAGCTTCATATCCCATACATTTTCTGTTCTCATACTAAAACACACCAAATTTTCCTTGCAGTTGCAAGAGGTGGGGAGAATACTGTTTTTTTTTTTTCTCTATTAGTGGTTCTATAGTCTCTTCAAGTTTTCTTATCACTAATACTAATATCACCCTGTTTATTAGATGCTTACTTACCCCAAAGAGGTGCAATCTACACCACAGCAAATTTTTGGTCAAGAGGGGGAGTTGAAGTGATTTGCCTTCCTTTAAAACATTGCAGGAATATCAGCCCATCACCATTGTTGCAACGAATTTGGGGAGCTCAGCTTGTATGGTTGTTACATCTGGAGATTCTTTTATTTAGGAGAAAATATATTTGGACAGTGGCTAAAATCAGAATCCAATTAATATCAGAAAGTTAATCTAGTGATCTATAATAATTAGTAATAGGAAGAATTCATGGGGCATGTCATCTCCAATTCTAATGAATTTTAGGCAAACCTTCAAATTAGAAGTTTCTTATTTAAACCTGATTTCAACATAAAGATGAAAGTAGGTTGTGGAAAGAATTCATTTAGTTATCCATTTCTGGGAAATAATACTTCCAATACTCATGTTCACATGTGGTTTTAAAAATAAAATACCATCTCATTATTAAAAGAAAATAACCATTAATTCCTGAAAGGGAAAAAATTGTTATTTTTATATTCTGTCCTTTTCTGATGTGTATGGGTCTAAGAGTTCTACAGAAAGGTGAGCCTGACCCAGTCATAACCAATAAATCTTAGATTTGCTGCTGTTTAATCCCCACAGTGACACTCATTCCTCCTGCAATATAATGTTAAATAAAAACCCAAACTGAATAGCCACAGATAGGGAGAGGTCAAATTGGGAAACATATGCATAAATGTGTAGAGTTTTATGCCATAAAATTTTCTTCTATAATCCTCCTGAATGTTTTTGCTTAATGAGAAAGAGGTACATTTTTTGTTATGGCTGTTTATTCACACTGACTTCTTTTTTTGAAAACTAAAGCCTAATTTGATAGTACTGATAAACAAGCTAAGATAGGAAGTATTAAAATGATAGTGGCTTAGTATCAGCCCACATGGGCAGAAGCGGGGGAAAAGGCCACAGAAAAGAATGTGGTGGAAAAGGAAAGGCGTACACTTTCATGAAAGATACTGGCATCATTAATTCTTAGTCTGAAAGAAGACCGTACTCCCTGTGTCAGATCAAACAGAAAATGAATTCCAGGTGAACCAAAGCCCTAAGTGTACCAAATGAAATGATAACTATATTATAAGTAAAATTTGGAGATTATTTGTATAACCTTAGAGAAGCAAAGACCTTTTCAAGGAAAGCAGGAAACACGAAGGAAAAGATTAATAGATCTTATACATTAAAAATGAAAAATTCACTACTTCATACCCATTAGGATGGCTATCATTTAAAAAAAAAATACAGAAAATAACAAGTGTTGGCAAGAGGCAAGGATGTGAAGAAACTAGAATTGCTGTTGGGAATATAAAATGGTACGGCTGCTATGAAAAATGGTATGAGGATTTCTCAAAAAAAATTAAACAATATTACCATATGATCCAGCAATTCCACTTCTGGTTATATTCCCAAAAGCAGTGAAAGCAGGGACTGGGATAAATATTTGTACACCCCTATTCACAGCAGCATTATTTACAATAGCCAAAAGGTGGGAGCAACTCAAATGTCCATTGACAATTGAATGAATAAGCAAAATGTGGCATGCATATATGTGTGTGTGTACATATATATGTATATATATATACATATATATGTACACACACACATATATATACACCATCATATAAATATATATGTACACATATACCACCTCTTTATCCATTCATCTATCAGTAGACACTTAAGTTGCTTTCATATATTGGCTGTTGTAAGTAATGCCACAGTGAACATAGGGATGCATATGTCTTTTTGAATTATAGTTTTCATTTTCTTTGGATAAATACCCAGAAGTAAAATTGTTGAATCATATGGTATTTCTCTTTTTAATTTTTTGAGGAACCTCCATACTTTTTCTATAGTGGCCTACCAATTTACATTCCCACCAACAGTGTACAAGGGCTCTATTTTCTCCACGTCCTCACCAACACTTACTATTTCTTGTCTTTTTGATACTAGCCATTCTAACAGGTGTGAGGTGATACCTCATTGTGATTTTGATATGGATTTCCCTGATGATTAGTGATGTTGAACATCTTTTCATGTGTCTGTTTGCCATCTGTATGTCTTCTTTGGAAGAATGTCTATTCAAGTCTTCCACCCATTTTTAATTGAGTTGTTTGTTCTTTTGTTATTGAGTTGTATATGTTCTTTATATATTTTTGATATCAACACTTTTTTGGATATATCATTTGCAAATATCTTCTCCCATTCAGTAGGTTTCCTTTTCATTTAGTTGATAGTTTCCTTCACTGTGGGAAAGCTTTTTTGGTTTAATATAATCCCATTTGTTTACTTTTGCTATTGTTGCCCTTGCCTGAGGAGACATATCCAAAAAAATATTGTGAAGACTGATGTCATAGAGCTTACTGCCTATGTTTTCTTCTAGGTTTCAGGTTTTACATTTAAGTCTTTAATCCATTTTAAGTTGTATTTTTGTGTATGATGTAAGAAAGTGGCCCACATTCATTCTTTTGTATATATCTGTCCAGTTTTCCCAATACCATTTATTGAAGAGACTGTTTTTTCCCTGTTGTATGTTCTTGCCTCTTTTTTCATAGATTAATTGACCATATAAGTATGGATTTATTTCTGGACTCTCTATTCTGTTCCATTGATTTTTTTGTGCCAGTATCATACTGTTTTGATTACTATAACTTTGTAGTACAGTTTGAAATCAGGGAACATGGTATCTCCAGCTTTGTCCTTCTCTCAAGATTATTTTGGCTATGAGGGGTCTTATGTGGTTCCATACAAATTTTATTATTTTTTCTGGTTCTGTGAAAAATGACATTGGTATTTTGATAGGGATTGCATTTAATCTGTAGATGGCTTTGGGTAATTTGGACATTTTTAACAATATTAATTCTTTCAATCCATTAGCATAGTATATCTTTCCATTTATTTTCTGTTATCTTCAATTTCTTTCATCAATATTTTCAGCATATAGGTCTTAACCTCCTTGGTTAAATTTATTCCTAGGTATTTTATTCTTTTTCATGTAATTATAAATTGGATTGTTGGGGCGCCTGGGTGGCACAGCGGTTAAGCGTCTGCCTTCGGCTCAGGGCATGATCCCGGCGTTATGGGATCGAGCCCCACATCAGGCTCCTCCGCTATGAGCCTGCTTCTTCCTCTCCCACTCCCCCTGCTTGTGTTCCCTCTCTCGCTGGCTGTCTCTATCTCTGTCGAATAAATAAATAAAATCTTTAAAAAAAAATAAATTGGATTGTTTTCTTAATTTCTCTTTCTGGTAGTTCATTATTACTGTATAGAAATGCAACAAATCCTGTAAATTAATTTTGTAATCTACAACTTTACTGAATTTATTTATTACTTCTAATAGTTTTAGGGTAGAGTGACAGGTATGGCCAGAGTAGAGTGAGCAAGGGGGAGAGTAGTAGAAGACAAGGTCAGAGAAGTGGTGGTGAAGGGACAGATCACTAAGAGCAGTGCTTCTCAAACTTCAATATGCATGTGAGTCACCTGAGGGATTTGTTAAGAGCAGGTTCTGATTCAGTAGGCCTAGAAGGACACACAATTCTCTCCCTTTCTTTCTTTCTTTCTTTCTTTCTTTCTTTCTTTCTTTCTTTCTTTTTTTCTTTCTTGACAGAGAGAGCAAGAGTAGGGGGAGGGACAAAGGGAGAAGGAGAGAGAATCTCAAGCCAACTCAGCTCTGAGCACAAAGCCCAACACAGGGCTCAGTCTCACAACCTGGAGACCATGACCTGAGCCAAAAATCAACAGTTGGATGCTTAACTGACTAAGCCACTCAGGTGCCTCTATAATTCTGTATTTCTAACGTACTCCAGTGTCAGTGCTTTTAAAGAAGGGACCACGGTTGAGTACAGAGTCTTCTTATAGGCCCTGCTGGAACTTTTGCTTTTACTCTGTGGAAGATGGGAAACTGCTGGAGGATTATGAGTAGGAATTTGTGTAATTTGACATTTTAACAGGATCAGTCTGACTTTTAATACGTACATAAGAGAGATGAGCATATATGTTTACTACTCATAGTAGCAATTAGCATAATAGACCCAAACCGGAACCAATCCATATATCCATCAACAGTAGAATGGATAAATAAATCATGGTTTTATGTAATAGAAAAAATGTTTGGAAAAAATGAATTATTGCTATAAGCAACAATGTGAATAAACAATGCGGACATAATATTGAATGAAAAAACAAGACACAAAACAGTACATATTGTATGATCCCATACATATGAAGCATTAGCATGGGCAAAACTAATTTATGACGGTGGAGGTCTGGATAATGGTTGCCTTTAGCAGTGGGAGAGAGAAGCGGGAGGAAGCCTTCTGGGGCTAGAAATGTTCTATATATTGATCTGGGTGGTAATTATGTAGGTATAAACATACGTAGAAATTTATTGATCTGTACACATAAGATTTGTTCACTTTACTATGTCTGTGATACACTTCAACATAAAAAGAAAAGAAGAAGTTGTAGGGGAGCAGTTAGGAGGCTATAGCACTAATCCAGGCAAAAGATTGGGGTTTGGAGCAGAGTGATAGCAATGGAGATGGTGAGAAGTGGTTGGATTCAGGATATGTTTGGAATTTAGAGCTGAAAGTGATTTTTCTGATGGACTGGGTAACATGGTGTGAGAGAAAGGGAAGAGTCAGAGGTAATCCTTGCTTTGTAGCCTGAGCACAGCATGGTGGTGCCACTTATGGGGATGGGGAAGCCTCCAGGATTAGCAGATTTGATGGATAAGAATGGGATCCAGTGGGGTGAGAATGAGGAATTGTGGTTTCGACATGTTAGCTTGAGGTGTTTATGGACATCTAGGTAGATAAGCCAAGTAGACAGTATGGTAAGTCTGGGGTAGAAATAGAAATTGGAAGTCATCAGTTATATAGGTGATATTTGAAATTACAAGATTGGACGAGATCCCCTATGAAGTGAGCACAGATGGAGAAGAGAAGACAACTGTGATATGATCCAGGGCTGCTCCAGGAATGTGTAACAGTCAGGGAACAGAGGAGGCAAAGGAGACTGAGCTGGATTGACTAGTGAAGGAGGAGAAACAGGAAGTGTGGTTTCCCAGGAAGCGCTGAGGAGTGTGTTTCAAGGAGGGAGTTATCAGTGATCAACTGTGTCAAGAGCTGTTGAGAAGGATGCCTGGGTGGCTCAGTCAGTTAAGCATCTGCCTTTGGCTCAGATCATGATACCAGAGTCCTGGGATCAAGTCCCCATATCGGGCTCCTTGCTCAGGAGGGAGTGTGCTTTTCCCTCCCCCTGCTTGTGCGTGCTCTCTTTCTCTCTCTCTGTCTCTCTCTCTCTCTGACAAATAAAAAAAAGGGAGTTGTTGAGAAATTGAGACAAGGACTGAGAGATTAATTCTGTTGACTAGTGAACATTGGAAACCATGCTTATCATATAGTAAGCACTCAAATATCACAGGCTATATGGAGAAATATCATGGGGAATAAACATTAAAACCAATATAAACTCACTGTTCTTAGCAAGAGATATTTTTGCAGTGAAGAAAATAAAAATTCTTCAGAAATGAGCTCACTCTTTCATTCTTTCTTCCTAAACCTTGAGGTTTTGGCTTCAAATAAGCAAGTACCAGACCTAGGGAGCTAGCCTAGCCTTCAGTAATCCTGGTCCTACAGATCATAGAGAAATGAAGTGTTTTCTTGGCCTGTTCTGCAGTTTAAAGACTGCCCAAACTTGTGATGGAATGTGCCTCTCCTGGGAAACAGGACGGCCACTTATTCAACCTCCTTATGCTTTAATTTCCTCATCTACAGACTGGAAGTAATAGTAGTAGCAATGTCATAGTGTGTAACAAGGATTACAAGGGTTAATCTGTACAAAGAGTAGAATAGTACTTGGCACATAGAAAATACTAAGTATTAGATATTTATTATCTTATCATAGTGATATCAGTGTCCTCCAGCTAAAGACCCCCAGGAACATACCTATAGTTAAAAAAGTAGTGTTCATTGACTTTTTGCAGTGAAAGAGACACACACAATGGGAGCCATGGTGTGTCTCAGTAAGAGGATATTAGAAGAGATTTATAGCATATGGACATGTGTTAGATAATTTGGGAGAAGGTTCAAAGATCATTGGACTGGGTGTTGTCAGAAAGTGGGAATAATTCCATGATTGGATATTTTAAGTCTTCTTACCTAGAGGGCAGGAGGAACTAAGCAGGTGTAAGGGGTAAAGAGTAAAGAAGCAGCAGCACTCATATTAGTCAGCATGGGGGGGATGCTTAGTCATTTCTGTAGTTTGGACAATGCTCACGTCTTTGTCTGTGTTCTGATATGATTATAGAGTGGTCCTGTCTGATGGTGGTGATCTGCGAAATTGTTTGTATTCCATAGGAGAACACACGGCCTGTCAGGGGTACTGTTTTTCTTTTTCAGTCTGTACAAACTGACATGTGCTTTGAGGGGGTGATTAAAAGACTCTGGGAAGATTTTTGAAGTTTCTTCTGACAACATCTGAGTAAGGAGTCATCAAGGAGAACCTGGGGAGGTGGCCAGAGAGGTAAATTCTGCATATTTAGATCTAGGTGTACCCATCATCTCTGCTTTGCAGATGGTCCACCCTCTGGAAGCTCTCAGAAAGGGATAGAAATTTAGTGGGTCACCCAACATGATACCAGAAAGAAAATAGGAAAGTGACAGGAGTTTGCTTCTGGCTCATGGAGGGAAGAGAGTCTGGCATGCACTACAGGATATGATGGCATTCTTCTTGGTGACCTAACGCCATTACAAACATGAAGTGGAGGAACTAGCTTCAAAGCAGGTGAAATTGACCTTCTCTGAAGGACAGGGCCCTTGGGAACTCCCAGCCAGAATGCACATCAGGAAAACTGAACCATCAAAGAGAACTGTCAAGGAGGGAGGAGCAAGGGTGAGGTTAGCAGGGGCCTGAAGTGTAAAATACTCAGGAGGGTTGGTTTAGTGTGGCCAGAAGCACTAGGAAGGTATCTTTTGAATCAGATATTCATTGAAGAAACCTAGTAGAATCAGGAGAAACCAATGCAGTCTGTCTAGAAGGTTCTGAAACCCTGGTGCTAGCCTTCTTCTGCCTCAGGCTAGTAGGTTTTTGATTTAGAAACTCAGCAACTGCCCACTCTGTACCTTGTTAAGGTCTTGTTTATATTTTGTTTGCCTTTCTCCATGTAAAATTAATCTGTAAATCCATGGGATGGCTAAGGGAAGATCTGGACATGTTGACAGAATTGACCAAGGCGGCCTGACGCTGGACCAGTTTCAGAATCTGAAGAGGCCAAACAGAGTGGCCTCAGGCAGAGACTCAAAGAGGGTGGCCGTGAGGCCTGGAGACCCTTCCTACCTGGGCTCCCCCCACAGGGTCCAAGGGCAGAATGTGAATACTGGCACACCAGCCTCACCTTTCTTCTACAGTGTATATTCTCAGTGGCATTCCGTAATTCACCAAAGAAAGTTGGGGTTTGTGAGTTTGGATCCGGGGAGATCCAGACTTTGAACTCAGGCTCCTTTGGGTATTAGCTCTGTGATCTTAGCCATGGGACTCTATACGGCAGTTTCCCCAAGCCATAAAACGCGACCATCCCACCGACCTTGCAAGGCTCTTGTGAGATAATATTCGTAAAAAGGCAAGCCCAGGTGTTGGAAACAAAGGAGGGTGATGGCCAGTCAAACCTACATCGATGCTGCTGTCCGTATATCATGTCAAGTGGGAACATTCCCAGGAGGACTTTTTAAATGCTTTGAAATTTAAAAAAGATTAAATCTTTAAAAAAAAAAAGTAGTATTGACTAACATAATGCTTAGCTGTCAGAAAATTGTGACAAAGGAGCTATTTGTTCTTTTGCCCTATTAGGTCTTCCTATCCTAAACATCAAAGAAGCAGATTTTTCTAAGAACAACAATTGAAGGATATACAACACATACCAATAGCCAGAAAAATACTTCGTTGAATTTATGTTGCCACCAAAAGACCTTGAAATTTGGCTCCAATGATTAAATGTTTGTGTGTGCTTGAAAGCATCATTCAGTTTATCTACAGTCATTGATTTAAGTCAACTTTATATGATTCAATATAGTTTTGATTTGTGTCAAATCAAAATAAGATTACTTATTCTTGAAGGAGTAGCAATTTATGACATTTGGTTACTCAGGGTGAAATAGAAAACAGCCAAGATGTCCAAAAACATTGTTGGGGAAAAAAAGCTAAGATAACAGAAGGAAGTCATAACCAACTATAATACTAATTTTATCTAGAATATCATGGTATTTTTCATGAGGGTAGCACACTTTGGGTTCATGTCAGAAAATTCCACAAAAGTAGTATGTCACATGTAATGAGCTGTGCTGTTGGGTAGATAGATGATGTCACACTGGCTTTCTTTAGAGTGCTTGCTCAGAAGCAGTGATAAACTTGGTGTTGATTCAGGGCTACCTTCTCTTCATCACCCTGTGATCAGTGGCACACATTTCTGAGATCGTCCTCCAGAATTAAAGGCAGGGTCTGTGGCCTTAAAGCAAAGGTAAGATTGGCCCTTAACTGTGTTGAACATGGAACAAAGCAGACAGCCCCACAGGTATCCTGGTATGTTCGTTTGTTTTCATGTTTTATCCAGCTTGGCTGTCTTTCACTTTTTAGCAAGCCAAAACACCCTAAAGCTGGTGACTTATTATGTTCAGTGTAGAATTTGTGGGAAGGAGGTTTGGTTGGAAAAGCCTCACAGGTAATTTGGATGCACCTTCCCCATTCCCACTGCTACCAAGCTACTAAAAGGGGTGGGGGCATGTTCCCCTCAATTGGGCAATCCTCCACCAATCTCCTTTGCTGCAAAGATGCACAGAGGTGAGAAGTTGCTGGCCTGGGCAGCACTGAACTCAGCTCTTAGGGCTCTGATATTTGCGCTATGAGATCCAGAGAGGGAAAGGTGGCAAATCTCTTAGGACAATAACACTGGGGAACTAGGGTTTAATCAAAACGAGACTCAAGCAGTCTGAGCATTTTGGAACAAATCTCTTGATTTTTCTGTGCCTCCCCCCCATTTATATTTCAGACATTATGATGACACTTATATAATCTGCTGTCCTCAGGACTGCTCCAGGGAGGGGCCCCTTGGGATAAATGAAATGATACTTGGCAAATGGTTATAGATGCATACAATAAAGGTGCTATCATACTTCTGATTAATTGCTTAGGGTTGAAATACTCATATAACTTGTCATTGACAGTAAGTCCCAGAAGGGTGTATTTCTTATTTCCACACCTATCCTAAATTTCATCTTAAATTTACTAGTCTTACTTCCCATTTACTCTATCACTACTGTGTAATTGTTACATAGATATTCATAAGCCAGATAGTTTAAGGTTAACTCATATTTTCATGTTAGTTAATGTCCTGGCTTTTGTATATGTTTTATGAATGAATAAAGCAGAAAGAGACAAATACTTTTATGTAAAAGTGCAAATTCGGTAGTCAGACTCCTTGGTTTGAATCTTGGCTCTACTACATCCTAGCTGTGTGACTTTAGACAAGCTACTTAACCTCTCTGGGCTTCAGTTTCCTCATCTACAAAATGAGAATAATAATAGGATCTCTTTACTAGGTTATGGTGAAATTAAGAGAGGGGCATCTGCTTGGCTCAGTCTGTTAAGCATCTGCCTTTGGCTCAGGTCAGGATCTCAGGGTCGTGGGATAGAGCCCCCTATCAGGCCCTCTGCTCTGCAGGGAGTCTACTTCTCCCTCCCTCTGCCTCTCCCCCCGTCCCCCGCCACCAGTGCTCACTCTCCCTCTCTCTCAAATAAATAAATAGAATCTTAAAATAAGAAAATACATAAAATGTTCAGAATAGTGGCTGATATTTAATAAGCACTCAGTAAAAATTAGCTGTTATTATTAGTATTAGTGGTAAGATTCTTTGTTAAAATAACTTATGGACTGGGGCGCCTGGGTGGCTCAGTCGTTAAGTGTCTGCCTTCGGCTCAGGGCATGATCCCAGAGTCCTGGGATCGAGCCCCGCATCAGGCTTATCCTCTGGGAGCCTGCTTCTTCCTCTCCACTCCCCCTGCCTGTGTTCCCTCTCTCGCTGGCTGTTTCTCTGTCAAATAAATAAATAAATAAAATCTTTAAAAACAACAACAACAAAAAACTTATGGATTAAAAAAAACTATTTGCAACATTATACTAAAAAGAGTTCCCCCTGCCATTTTCATTTTCCCTCCTGGTGATGCTCAGGGGAGCAATATCCTTTCTCCTTCTCCTGTCATCTGCCCAGTTACAAGAAATAGATGGTTTAAACAAGGACTATCTCATAATAATATGAAATAAATAAAAGTTTCTGGGTATTTTTTTAAAGATTTTATTTATTTATTTGAGAGAGAGCATAAGCAGGGAGAGCGGCAGGCAGAGGAAGAGGGAGAAGCAGGCTCCCCACTGAGCAAAAAGCCCAGTGAGCAGGGCTGGATCCCAGGACCCTGGGATCATGACCTGAGCCAAAGGGAGATGCTTAACCAACTGAGCCACCCAGGCACCTCAGCTTCTGCTTATTTCTTATACTCCTGCTGATTTTTGCTATGGTCACTGTGAAAGGTGTGGGCTTAAAAAGAGTTGCTCTATCAGCGAAATAATGTTGCTGTAAAATCTCAATAAGGCAAGTGTAAATAATTCTACTTTTTCATAACTGCCCCTCAAAGCAGTTCCTTCTATAATTTAATATGGTTTTTCAACTGCAATCTGACTTTTTACTTAGCAACAGATGCTACATGCTTTCAAAGAGAACTGTAGGTTAACAGAACTAACAATGTTCACTTTTTCTTATCTGTTATTTTCTTTTGTTTCCATATATTCTGTTACTAGTTTGTACTCAGGTGTTTTTTTAAATTATTATTATTGCTTTAACAAGCTGATAATAAGGACCAGTAAACTCAAAGAATTAAGTAATTCCCTTCTAATTAACCACTTGTTGATTTAAAGTCAAACCAGTTTTGGGGCACCTGGGTGGTGCAGTCATTAAGCGTCTGCCTGTGGCTCAGGGCGTGATCCCGGCGTGATGGGATCGAGCCCCATATCAGGCTCCTCCGCTATGAGCCTGCTTCTTCCTCTCCCACTCCCCCTGCTTGTGTTCTCTCTCTCGCTGGCTGTCTATCTCTGTCAAATAAATAAATAAAATCTCTAAAAAAAAAAAAAGTCAAACCAGTTTTTATTGAGCAGTTTCCAAAAAGAACATATTTCTGTTTTAAAGATTTCTAAGATCATCAATAACAAAAAGCCTAATCAAGTATAGGCCTATGCCTTCATGGAAATGCTGCTTCATGAAAAGCTGAACTGTGATAACTGTATTTAGACATCTGGTGATTGGGGAAGGAAAGAATCTTATATTTATTGAGATGCATTTTCCTTCAATTGGTAAATCTATAGAAATGACCATCTTCCTAGCCTAGCACTCTCTATCTAGTTAGTGTTGCTGTTTCTGTTATTAACACCAGGTTTCGTGAATATATACCTTTCCTAAGAACTGT
This sequence comes from Ursus arctos, assembly GCF_023065955.2. Taxonomy (NCBI): domain Eukaryota; kingdom Metazoa; phylum Chordata; class Mammalia; order Carnivora; family Ursidae; genus Ursus; species Ursus arctos. The sequence goes on along the minus strand of NW_026623019.1, from coordinate 5,277,132 downwards.
GAACATTAGTTATAGTTTATTGTTGTTAAGTGAAATTTTCAAAATGTTTCAAAGGCCTAATGATCTGGACTTTTTGATGCAGTGACTGAGGTTTTTTAAACTTCTGGGAAGTAAGAACACGCAGCCCACATTACTTGCTGATCAATTTGGGGGGGGAGGGTGCAGAGCAAGAAAGTAGAGGAGGCAAAATACGTCTAGTCTATCAGTTTTTCAACATAGTCCCTGAGAAAAGAACCCAAAATGAATGGTTCAGATGTAAGGAAATGAAGAAAGAAGGATAAAATAATAATTGGAAGTAATAGAACTGAATGAAACTTCCCAATATGGGGACTCTTTCATGAGAAGTTTTTTTAAAGTAACTTTTCATTTAGAAAAAAGAACCACATATTGGATACTGCAGACAGAATTCACCCTCAGTTCCTTCTAGCATTGACTTAAACATGTCTGTTTTTGATCAACTCTCTGTGCCCGAGATAGACGCTAGGGTTGAACTATTTCCAAACAGCAGTCAGAGGTGCTGCTGGCTGCAGCAGGCACGCCGGGAAGGGTGCTATTCGTTCAGAGATCAGGGCCAGAAGACAAACTTTTATTAGGGTCTGGGCTAAATTACTTACGTAAGCTACAAAACCATGTAAGTGAAAATGAATCTTACCTGACTGTGTGATCATTACTCTGAGGCATGATACTAGTTTGTTTACAGTAATCACAGTCAGTCACTCAATCCAGAAGTCATTGAAAGCTTGGTCAGCTGTTCTAACCATCTGTCTGTACATAACTTCACAGACACATAGAGCAATTTAATAGAAAATAAGAGCAGCAATCATTAGGGAGTAAAAAAGTATCAACTCAGGGAGCAGAAAATAATGTAAGAGAAAGAAGAAAACATTACATTTAAGAATGTCTTTACAACAGTGCACATTTCTTTGTGTAATAATCTCTGTTCACTACCTCACACTGCATTTTCCTTTGTCCTTCTGTGTGATAGAATTATAATTTGGAAGCTCGTCTGTTGGAATAGGCAATAAGGACCAAATGGAGATATGGTTTCTTATTCCTAATTTGTATGGTTCTCATTTTCCCCCAAAATCCTCATGTACACATTGACCCCCCCCTCCCCCAAAAAGTGAATTTTTTACTTGGCCAGATACAACTAAGGAATGCATTATGGCTGTGTTCTTTAACATAACACTTCAAACCATAATTTAGGATTCTAACTGAATCTGTCTGGTGATTCGTGAATACTAACAGGAAGACCAAAAAAATGTATTTAAATAAAGCATTTTTACATATGGAAGGCTATTTTTATTTTTATACTTAAAAGCTCTTTATATGTAGAGGGTATTTAAAAATATTAAATGAAGAACTTTTTAAGAAGGACAGAAACCTAGCAGAAAAATTCTTTTGTGGTCTGGGTAATCTGTGCTGGAAGGCTGTGTAGAAATAAGTATTATTTTGTTGTATTTATATCATTATTGGTCTTAAAATAACAAAAGCCAGTTTAGATAAATTTAAAGCTACAACAAATATTGAAATAATTTATTTCACCAAAATTAGGCATTCTATTTTACAGCAAGTTGAGGGATCACAGAATGATTCTCATTCTTAATATGTGAAATTTTGAAGTAATTCACACTTCATAGTAAGAATCAAGGCAAAAATAAGAACATTTTTCTCTTAAAGCAGAATTTTTAAAAGCATAGTTTTAACCAAAAGTTTAAAATTTAATTCCATTCTTGTTTTCTCTGCTAAGTAAAATTTCTACCCTGGAAGCAAATATTTTAGTGCTAAGTATGTATGTAAGGACTAGAAAATGAAATTGTGGGCTTCCTATTTGTGGTGACAGATGAACCAACCTATTAGGAAATGAGGTCATATACTTCCAGGAAAGATGAATGAAGTGACCACTCTTGCCATTCCCTCCATCTTTTTCATGTTTTTTTCTCATTTCACTCAGGTCTCTGCCTAAAATGTGTTCTTCAGAGACTGCTCTTCCCTGACCCCACATCCAGCCTTAGGTCATTATGTTGTGTGTCTCAGTCTAACTTCTATTTCCTTGTGTGTCATCTCCATTAAAATGTAGACTTTATAAGAGCAGTCATTTGGTTCAGTTTCACATCCCCATCAACTGAGATAGGTGTTTGATAAATATTTGTTGAATGACTAATGAATAAATGAATAAAAAAAGGAAAACATGAAGTAATGGCCAGCAATGTAGGGAGCTTTCGGGCATTTGCCTGTGGCTGGGGCAGGAGGAAGTGGAGTAGCTGCAGACCATTGTCCAAGGTGCTGCCCTGAAGTTTATTGAATGAATGGGGTAAAAAGAGGGAATATTGGCTGACATTCATGTCAGCTGTACTCAGCACACCCGCTCAGGTTTGTAAACTTCTACCCCTAGTTCTGAGGCAGTTACTTGGTTACTTTTTTCTCCATCTGATTTCCTTGTATTTAAAGGGTAGGACTGTGAATATAGAATTCGAAGGGTGGCCTAGCTGACATCTGTGCAAATAAGAACTTTGTAGCAGAGGTACCAAAATTTGAGCAGATGGATTAAAGCTGAGCCTGGAACACATCTTCTGAAGGCATGCAGCAAGAGAGATAAGGATAGTCAGTGAATAAACGGCAAAATGGGAGCAGACAGGAATAAGGTCCCATCCAAGTGTGAGGTTCTCTTTGTGACTATGTGAGCTTATAGGGCGCTAGCTGCATTCTCATTCCCTCCACAAAAGGAGGAGCATCAGGGGAAGGCTCATCCTCCAGAAATGATTTGCTGCTCCAATTCAGGAGGACTGAGAAACCCATGGCCTAGGCATGGAACTTTAGCTTGCCAGGGACACCCCTCCTCCCAGTCCCCCATCACCAGGAGTTATAGGCTCTTAATCACAAAAGTGATGTAGGCACTGAACTCTTGATAAGGACCACATCAAGTGATCCAATGGGAAAAGTTAATTCTGCTAAGTCAAGAAAGTGGCACAAGGCTTACACTAAAGGAATGGAGTAGTGATCTTCCCTCTTTATAGCAACATGATTTGATTCTCTTTGGTGAAGTTCCTTTGGTGAACTTCCCTGTGATGAAGTTTCATTTTGAAGTGATTACTACTTAGATGCTCTAACTTTTCAGTTTGATAAAGCTATGAACATGCTAGCATTCTTTTCCATTGCACCCCACCCCATGGTAGAATGTGAGGGCCAAAAAGCAATTAGATGGGCCTTTGGGATCTTCTTACTAGAGAGGTCCACATCTGAAATGCCTTTGTTTACATTATAAATTTTAGGCAAAATTATATCATACTTAAATATATATGTGTATTTATTTATAGATATATATTTGTTTAAATATATATCTAAATGCACCCTCCCATATGCGTGCATATGTACACAGAGAGATATAGAGACAGAGCACGCATGTGAGCACACTAAATCATGTTAAGGTGTTTAATGGCAGTAGTTTTTTGTCTAACAGAAGACATAAAGTGGACAAAACCACTGCCATCTTCATTTTAACCTTACATTTCTTGCATGAACATTGGACATGAACATTGCATGTACATCTTGATAAACACTGGTCATCCTTCCTTTTATCTGTTATAGCAGGCAGATCCCCCTCCCCCTTTTCCTCATAGCTGTGCAGTTTGGATTTCCAGTTCTTGAAAATGACAGTTCTTGCAAATAAAAGTTCTAATCAATGTTATTAAAGGGGCATGCTAGCAAAGTGATACTTAGAAATGCATTAATTTAACAGTTTTTTTAAAAATATCTAAATAGAATTTCCTTTGCCTTCAAGTTCATGAAGCCTTTAAACATGCATATATTTAAATGCTGAAAATATTTAATTAAAATATATATTCCCGATCAGCTTTTATGGTGGATTGATTTTTTATTATAATACATGTCTAAAAAGACCCTTACAAAGCCTGTGAGTAGATCAGCAGTTGTTAATGTTAAGGCCTATAGCAACGTTGTCAGTGTGTTTTTTGTTTGTTTGTTTTTGTATATTTTATATAATATATAAATAATAAATATATATAATATAATAAATATGTATAAATAATAATAAATATAAATATATATATAATTGCAGAAAGATTTGTCAAGAGAGGAAAATCACCTATAATCACCCACTCCAGTATAATTTAAGCTTTGAAGTCTTCATGTTCAAATTTTCTTTAAAATAAATATGGCTTCAAATTAATATTTTTCCTTTTTGGTTCATAACTGAAAATAAATATTTTATACTATATAATTTGTCACCCAAACCATGTATAATGATTTAAAAATCAGGTGAAAATGTCCATACACAACAAAAATTCAAATCCTGGGTCCTTGGGTGGGTCAGTCAGTTGAGCGTCTGCCTTTGGCTCAGGTCATGATCCCCGGGGTCCTGGGATTAAACCCCATGTTGGCTCCCTGCTCAGTGGGGAATCTACTTCTCCCTCTCCCTCTGCCTCTCCCCCTGCTCATGCTCTCTCTCTCTCCCTCTCAAATAGATAGATAAAATCTTTAAAAAAATTCAAATCCTAAATTTTATAATACTATTCATGTAATAAATCCAAAATTTAATGGCCCACATATTTCTAATTTATCATTGGTAAATACTTGAACTGAACCTAACCATAAACCGAAAACTAACATCATTAATTTGCCAAATAGATTCAAAGAGAACACAAAATTTTTCTTTACTGAAAATGATCCAAACATTTCTTTTTCCAAGAAAAGCACTATGTGAAATTATGAACCATTTCAGAACATACAAATACTATAATATTACTCAATTTTGTCTCTTCTTCTCTGTCTTCATTGACCAACACAATGCCTGGCATACTGTTAGAGCTCAATAAACCCTAAAATAATGAATATCAGACTATTCTCTTTGGCATTCTGTACTTTACATAAACATTAATAAGCAAGTAGAAATGCCAACATGTCGATTACAGTGCTACACAGCAGTATAATATAGTTATAACATATTTTTCCAAAAACATCTTGAAGCATTGCTTTGCAAATTTATACCTAAATTTAAGGACAAGTAGAAGTAGGGTCCTGGGAGATTTCACCTTCAAAAACTCTAGAAATCAAGTTATATAGATCATAAAGTAACTGGATTAGAATTTTAAAAATGTTTTGACTTTAAAACTTTATTTTTAGAAGGAAAGAAAATTTGCTGTTGCTGGCTTTGATTATACCTCTGTGTTTGTGTTTGTGATTGATATGAATACCTATCATTTTCAAATACAAAAATCTAGTATTCTATTATCCAACCTGCGCAATAGACATCACTATAAGCTCAAACGTGGAAATAAACAGGAGCTCAGCAAAAATCTAAAGTAATAATAATTTAAGCAATAAGGGGGTGCCTGGGTGGCTTAGTGGTTAAGCGTCTGCCTTCGGCTCAGGTCATGATCCCAGGGTCCTGGGATTGGATCCCCACATCGGGCTCCCTGCTCGGTGAGGAGCCTGCTTCTCCCTCTGCCTGCAGCTCCCCCTGCTTTTTTTTTTTTTTTTAAAGATTTTATTTATTTATTAAATGACAGAGAGAGAGACAGCCAGCGAGAGAGGGAACACAAGCAGGGGGAGTGGGAGAGGAAGAAGCAGGCTCCCAGCAGAAGAGCCTGACGCGGGGCTCAATCCCAGGACCCTGGGATCACACCCTGAGCCAAAGGCAGATGCTTAACAACTGAGCCACCCAGGCGCCCCGCAGCTCCCCCTGCTTGTGCTCTCTCTCTCTGACAAATAAATAAATAAAATCTTTAAGATAAATAAATAAATAGAGTGTTTTTTTATAACCACTTGAGTTTCTATGCGTTAGGCAGGACATGGATCTCCAGTTCCCCATGGTCTCCATTTCTCCCTATCTTACATAACCAGCCTTTTTATATACATTAATGACAGTGAAGTCATTCAAGTTTTCTTGTACTCAGCTGGTTTGGAGGGCATTGCACTCAATCTACACTTGTCAGAAGCATTGTTAGAGTTTAATGCATATTAATTTAAAAGTGTGTATTTTTAGTGTTCATAATAAATGCAGGTATCTTCTAAATGTTAGATAGTTTTTCATAGAAAAACATAAACATACCCATTAGTTTGTTTGTCTGGTGTCGACAGGCACCTTCATTAAATTCTTCTCACTTAAATTCATTTAAAGGAGAGACTGCACTGACTGCGGGCAGGGTTTAAGGTAACCACAAGGGACAGTGAAGCACCCAGGGGCGACAAATGGTTGGCAGCCATTAACACTGAGGCTGGAAGGGGAAAAGGAAGGACACAGTGTTAACCAGAGCCCTGTGAGGCCTGGAGCTATGAAAGAGACAAAGCCTGAAATGAGCTGTGACTCTAGGAAACCACTGCCACCTCCAGAACCATATACCTAAATTCACTGTCTTCTCACCCTCCAGGCTCCTGCTGGTGCCTCCCACTGGCTGAGTCCAACCTGAAGCCAGAGAGCACGGGAGCCTGGGAGACGCATGGCTGAGGTTCACACCCCCCAGACACAGGCAGGGAAAGGCAGAGAATGGATCTAGTAGGGGTAGGAAGAGGGGATCAAACAGAATAATAAAGCAGTGACCTGATTTATATGAAATAAGATTTGATTGTGTAAGAGAGAATGTTTTCAGAGTTCTGATTTAGATCAGATCCAAAGTCTTAGCAAGCACTGAAGATGGGCAACAAATTTTAAGTTGCTTTTTAAAAAAATTTTAATAAGAAATTATGGTTACGTACAAATCAATATTAGTTGTAAAGTAAATGCTAAGTATTGGAATAGATGTCCAAATCTCTTGACAAGAAAAATTGGGAACAGGAAATATTTTTATTCAATGATTATAACAAAAGCATACTTTATTTTTAATTTTAGTAAGTTTTCAATTTTAATTCCAGTTTAGTTAACATATAGTATTATATTAGTTTTTAAGTGTACAATATAGCGATTCAACAATTCTGTAATAAAAGCATACTTTAAATTGCTCTTACAGTCAATCAGATTTAAATACATGGCACTTAAGACAGGAACTATTGATGGCTGAGTAGTATTCCATTGTGTATACATACCACATCTTCTTTATCCATTCATCTATACTACTCAGCCATCAAAAAAAAAATAAATAAATCTTGCCATATGCAATGGCGTGGCTAGAACTAGAGGGTATTATGCTAAGCGAAGTAAGTCAATCAGGGAAAGACAATTATCATATGATCTCAGTCGTATGTGGAATTTAAGAAACAAAACAGAGGACCATAGGGGAAGAGAGGAAAAAAACCAAAATGAAATCAGAGAGAGAGACAAATCATAAGAGACTCTTATTCATAGGAAACAAACTGAGGGTTGCTGGAGGGGGCAGTGACTGGGTGATGGGCATTAAGGAGGACATGCGATGTAATGAGCACTGGGTATTGTACAAGACTGATGAATCGCTGACCTCTACCTCTGAAACCAATAATACATTATATGTTAATTAATTGAATTTAAATATAAAAAAAGAGGAAAAAAAGAAAGGAACTATTTTCCTCCCAATTACTCTGTTTCTTCAGGATAGTGCTTACTCATTACCTTCTTAAGTTTATGCCAATTCCTTTGCTGTATTTCACGTACATCACAAATAAATTAGTATTTAGTGAACTAATTTTAAACTGGGATTTTTTTTTCTTTGTTCAGAAATTTCCTGGGGGGAAAAAAAGGCAAAAGAATCCTAAAATATCATATGAGCAAAAAGAATGAACAAGAAGCTATTCCTTTTTTTTTTAAGATTTTATTTATTTATTTGAAAGAGATATAGACAGCCAGAGAGAGAGGGAACACAAGCAGGGAGAGTGGGAAAGGAAGCAGCAGACTCATAGCGGGGGAGCCTGATGTGGGGCTCGATCCCATAACGCTGGGATCATGCCCTGAGCCGAAGGCAGACGCTTAACGACTACGCCACCCAGGCGCCCCAAGAAGCCATTCCTTTTTGTACTAAGGTGGGCACAGGAATATATTTAATTTTCTCTGGATCAGATTGCAGGAACCTTCAGGAATGACTTAGGTTCTGCCATGGCTCTAGAAGGGACACCAGTAAATATCTCAGTGTCTTATGGCTGAGCATGCTCAGTGAGATCAGGAGTGCCTATGAGAGGTTATGGAGCTGACAGGCTAAATGGTCTAGCCCCATTATCAGGATTGATTATTTAAAGTGCTAAACACCTTACAAGGCAGAGGGGAAAGGGAACTAGAAAAGCATATGCCTGACTTCAGAATTGAAGTTATAGAGAAGGGGAAAGATAAAAAAATGTTGAAGAATGAAAAACGGAGAATGAAATTAGAGATGGGATAAAGAATGAAGTAGTGACTGTGAGCACATAAGAGAGAGGAAAGTAGATAAATGAGAAAGAAGGGAACATTTTTGAGCATCTCCTCTACCATATACTGGATAGTAGTTGGGTATCCTTCTCCCCATCATAGTGATGAAGCTGAGATTCAGAGAACCTACATCATTTATCCAAGGTCATAAAACAAGTAAGTGATGGAGCCAAGGTTGGCCCTACATGTGTCTGCCCCTAGTGCCTGTGATTTTCCCAGTGCATACAAGGAGAGTGAATCCACAGTCCTTAGCAGCCATATCCTGGCCTTAAATCCAGTAGGCAGCAGTCTGGGCTCAGTTTTCCTTTCTAGATTTCCAGTTGTGCCATCGAAGTTCTGCCATTCTCTGTCTTCCTACTCTTCAGTCTTGCACATTTCAGAGTAAGAATGTCCTGCCATCATATGCACTGCTAACATAGTCGCTTGCCAAGTAGGCAAGAAATTCAACTGAAAGATTATTTTTATAATAATTTACAGGAAATTTTGAAATTTAACTTAAATGCCTTTTTTTTTAAACAAAAAAACCCACTTTGGTTTAGACTGTAATTCATTTATAAACTCCTGGAAGACATAAAAATAGACTCTAATAAGGGGAAAAAATACTCTGTTCTTGGGTAGAATGACTCAACAGTTCTTCCTAAGTAAATTTATAAATGCATGCAGTCCTAATTTTAAAAAATCAACAAACTATTTTATAGAGTTGGACAAGTTGATACTAAAGTTTTATGAAAATGCAAATATGCAATAAACATTGAAAAAATAAACTACAAGGATATATTAGCTTAAGCAGGCATTAAAACATACTATAAAGCACCTAAAATTACAATAGTGAGGTACTGGTACATGAGTAGACAAATTGGCCACTGGAATAGCATGTCCAGAGACAGCATTGAGTATATACAGCTTAGAGAAGGTGAAACCTCAAATCACTGGGGGGGGGGGGGGGGCAGGGGGTAAAGATGGACTTTTTTTTTTTTCTTTCAAATTTCAGGATTGCTTATTCTAGCTCTGTGAAAAATGTTTTTGGTATTTTGATAGGGATTGCATTAAATGTGTGAATTGCTTTGGGGAGTACAGACATTTGAACAATATTGGTTCTTCCAATCCATGAGCATGGAATGTCTTTCCATTTCTTTGTGTCATCTTTAATTTCTTTCATCAGTGCAATTCAAAAACAAAAATAAAAACAACCCAATTTAAAAATAGGCAAAGGACTAGAATAGACATTTCTCCAAAGAAGATATATGAATGGCCAACAAACACATGAAAAAATATTATTAGTTATTAGGGAAATTCAAGTCAAAACCACAATGAGGGACACCTGGGTGGCTCAGTCAGTTAAGCGTCTGCCTTCTGCTCAGGTCATGATCCCCGGGTCCTGGGATTGAGTACTGATTGGGCTCCTTGCTCAGCGGGGAGCCTGCTTCTCCCTCTGCCTGCCACTCCCCCTGCTTGCGTGCTCTCTCTCTGACAAATAAATAAATAAAATCATAAAAAAAAAAGAGAGAGAAACAACTTCAAACCCACTAGAATGGGTAGAATGAAAAAAAAGGGGGGGAAGATAACATGTATTGGTAAAGATGTGGAAAAATAGTAACCCCCATACATTGTGATAAGAATGTAAAATGGTACAGCCATCATGGGAGGCATTTTTGTGGTTCCTCAGTAAGTTAAACATAAAATTATGTGATCTAACAATTCCACTTCTAGGTATATACTCAAAGAACTGAAAATCAAGTGTTCAAATAAAAACTTACAGGAATCATCATAGCAGCACTATTCACAATGGCCAAAAAATGGAAATCTTAATGTCATAAACTGATGAATGGACAAACAAAATGTGGTATATCTATACAATGGAATGTTTTTTAGTCATAAATAGGAATGAATACTGATTCATGCCAGACACAGAAATACATTGTGTGATTCCATTTATATAAAATGTCCACAACAGGCAAATCCATATAGACAGAAAGCAGATGAATGGTTACCAGGGATTGGGGATGATGGGGATTGACTGCTTAATGGGCATGGGGTTTCCTTTTGATGAAAATGTTATGGAATTAAATAGTAGTGATGGTTGCACAACATTGTAAATGTCACTGAATTGTACACTTTAAGATGATGAATTTTATATTATGTGTGTTTTACCACAATAAAAATAAACCTCAGAAGAATGATTATGAGTAAGGGGCACAGGGAGGGTAGGAGCAGGTAGCAGCGATGGGGGCTGGACAGAAGTGAGTTTTAGAGGGTAAGTTGAAGACTTGTAAATGCAGGTTCCCCCACTGTTGGTGAGCTTGTGTTGACAGGCTGCCTCTTTTCTTCAAGGCCCTTTCTGGTCACTTCTGGTTCTGGAGCCAACTCCCACTTGCTCATCCTTCTACATACAGATAGAGTTGGCTGGTTTCCTCCCCTCTTCACTACCTGCTTTACATTTTGGGTTCCTTGTTGCAGCAAGACTCTCTACAAAGCAGACTCTATACTCTCTTGCTTGCCTCAGAACATTAAGCCCTTCTTATTTCAAGATGTTGGTACAGATTTCACCTCAAAAAAACAGATGAGAGGGCATAAGAATGGCAGATTGTTGGGAGTTATAGAAGTTTAAGCAATTTCAAAAAGTTCTCATAACAGTTATTTGCTGTTTTAACTTTTATATATTTGAAAAAGCATGTATTGAGTACATACTATATTTTATGTTGTACAAATAATCCTATCACAGCCTAGACTGCTATATAGATAAATTACTACAAACTTAGTAGCTTAAAACAACACAAATTACTATCTCTTGCTTCTGGACATCAGAAGTCTGACACAGGTCTGAAATCAAGGTGTCTTGCAAGCTGCATTCCTTTCTGAGAGTCTAGGTGACAATGTGTTTCCTAGCATTTTCCAGTTTCTAGAGGTCACCTGCTTTCATTGGCTGGGGGTTCTCTTCCTCCATCTTAAAAGCCAGCAACATCACCTCTCTCTCCCTCTCTTTTTTAAAAAGATTTATTTCATTTATTTTTTAGAGAGAGAAGGAGAGAGAGTGCGAGTGGGGGGAGGGGCAGAGGGAGAGCAAAGAGAAGATGCTCAAGCAGACTCCCCACTGAGCACGGAGCCTGACACAGGGCTTGATCCCAGGACCCCAAGATCATGACCTGAGCACAAACCAAGAGTCAGCCCCTTAACCAACGGAGCCACCCAGGCACCCCTCTCTCTCAAAAAAAAATTAACTCCAGGGGCACCTGGGTGCCTCAGTCAAGTGACCAACTCTTGATCTGAGCTCAGGTCTCCTTCTCAGGGTTGTGAGTTCAAGCCCTGCGTTGTGCTTCATGCTGGGCGTGCAGCCTACTTAAAAAAAAATTTTTTTTTAGCTCTAGTATACTTAACATACAGTGTTATATTAGTTTCAGGTGTACAGTATAGTGATCCAACAGTTCTATACATTACTCAGTGCTCATCATAAGTGTATCTTAATCCCTTTCACCTAATTCACCCATCCCCACAACCTCCCCTCTGGTAACCCTCAGTTTGTTCTCTATAGTGAAGAGCCTGTTTTTTGTTGTTGTTGTTTCTCTTTTTTTTTATTTGCTCATTTGTTTTGTTTCTTAAATTACACATATGAGTGAAATCATATGGTATCTCTCTCTCTCTCTTTTTAAAAGATTTAATTTATTTATTGGACAGAGAGAGACACAGCGAGAGAGGGAACACCAGCAGGGGGAGTGAGAGAGGGAGAAGCAGGCCTCCCGCCAAGCAGGGAGCGGGGCTAGATCCCAGGACCCTAGGATCATGACCTGAGCCAAAGGCAGACGCTTAAGGACTGAGCCACCGAGGCGCCCCTATATCTCTTTTTTGTCTTTACCTTTACACTTTTAGGAATTTGTGTGTTTAGATTGGGTCCACATGGATAATAATCAAGGATAATTTTCCCATCTCAAGGTCTGCTCTCTTAATCACATCTGCAAGGTTCATTTTGCCACATGAGGTTACATATTCACAAGTTCCAGGGATTAGGGTGTGGATATCTTTAGGGGGCCAGTGTTCTGCTTACCATACTTACAAACATCTGGTTATTGCAGCATAACTCAGCCTCTTCCCACCAAACTAAATGAGAAGTTCCTTGAATACAGAGCCTGTACCTTATATATTTCTGAGTCCTGCTTAGCATATAGCACATTATTTTGTAATATTAAATAACTGTATTTTTTTGGTTTATAACTATACCTCATTTCCTTAACACCAAACTCTAACAATAGACATACAGTTCAAAGGATGGCTTTCGTGTAGTTTTTAAATCTTTAGTTTGTTGCCTATACACAGTAAGCAGCGAATAGGCTACTGACTCATCTTTACATGGACCGTATCTGCTTTGCCTACATAGCACTAGAGCACGGCGTGGACCTATGGAATCTTCCTTCATTCTTTCTGCTTTCTACTTCCAGTTTCCATCCTATTGTTTAACATCAAAGTGCTTTACTGGCCACTCAGGTGATATAAAATTAGTTTAGGTATGCCATCTAATGGCATTTTAAGGAAGTATTCATTTTTTTTAAATTTTATTTATTTTTTTGAAGAGAGAGAGACAGCCAGCGAGAGAGGGAACACAAGCAGAGGGAGTGGGAGAGGAAGAAGCAGGCTCATAGTGGAGGAGCCTGATGTGGGGCTCGATCCCATAACGCTGGGATCATGCCCTGAGCCAAAGGCAGACACTTAACCGCTGTGCCACCCAGGCGCCCCGGAAGTATTCATTTTTATCTGAGTGATCCTTAGATTACTGAGTATAGCCATCCATCTACCATCCACAATAACAGAGGCTAAACAAAGCAATGGGAAACTGAAGTTTGCTGATGATCTGAAAACATCTTTATAACTAGTAGTATAAACCCCCTCCAGCCCAACTTGAACCAAAGTTGTTCATAAAAAAACTCTCTGATTTGACCTTTTATAAATTTTTATTGATCAGACCCCAGTGACATGATTAGCTAACTTAAATTGAGAACTTATTTGGTTTCATCTTCAATATGCATCATATTAAATCCCTGCCAATCATTAGTTATAATTATGTAGCATCATAGAAAAAGAAAAGGCAGAGGTCTCAAGCTAGGCTGTGTATTACTGTCCCCTGGAGAGCTTAGAACAATAAGAACATGCCTGGCCATGAAGAGATCTAACTGGTCTGGATGGGACTAAACATCCCAAGGCCCCTGGGTGAATAGAATGTACAGCCAATGAGGATCCTGGACACTGGTATGAGATGTAGCTGAATATCTAATTCTGGTCCTTTTCCCTGAATGACAAAAAAAAAAAAAAAAGAAAGAAAGAAAAAGAAAAATCCAATAATAGGGGATTATTGATTTATGGTTTATCTTTTTTTACCAAAAAAAAAAAAAAAGGTAGAACTAAGAAAAAACCACTGGGAAAAGGATTCTAGTCATTAGGCTTTTCTTTAATAAAAGTTTTGCTTTATTTCTTCTATTTACCCTTTTATTGAGATGCCCTTAAATAGGAAAAGAGCCAAAAGACATGTTATCATGAGCTAAAGGCATTAGTACCTACGGTGTTTCAACTGGGGTTTTAAAAAATCTTTTGAAGAACTTGCAAAGACATGTAATCTTCTGCTCCAGTGGCTCATTCTTTACATTTGCTGAGTCCTGCTCAGTCCCAGGGGCTCTGGGATATGAGGTCAATTCCAGGCCAGCTTTAGCTGTTTTGGTTCACTCAACATGTAGGATGGAACCCACTTGTGGGTAGCTTCAGGGGTATTCTGATCATTGGTGCTCATTTTATTACTCTTCATAACTTATATTATAAATATACTCTCCAGTATATATCAAATGTTTTGTGATGCTTTTTTTTTTTCCAATAAAAGAATAGCTCTAAACCCTAGGAATGATGTTAGAAGTTTAATTCCTTTAAACGGGGAACATTTGAGGACCCACCTGATCTTCCAAAATTTCTACAGATTATGTTTCTCTCTAGGCTGTCCCAGCTAGGATCAGAACTTAAGTAGCTTTGGGGTTGGAAAGCTGCTTGAGTCTTGTTAATCTATATTTTCTTTGTCATCTTTCCTTAAAATTAGAAGATAATCAACAAGGAAAAACTAATCTTCTTAACCAAACACATGTTGGGAGGATCAATCTGCATGGGCCATGAGCATTCCTGTACTTTTTACTGGGTAGGCCAAGGATACAGGCTCTCACTGCTGTTTACATGGGCCATTTCTCAGGGTTGTGTTTGCAATAAGGAATCCCGAGAGATGAAGTAACATGTCTAACCTAAGGGCAGCCTTGCTGACCACACATGGTAAAAGTAGTAGATCCCACAGTTTTCTGATCCTCAGTTATGCCACAAACCATTATATCCACCTCCTTGTCCAATTAAGTCTGCCTCCACGCCGTCCATGAGACGTGGGATACATATAAAGCATCTCATGCTTGTAGTGAACATACTTGTGCTGCTTGCTGCATTGTAACAAGTCTTCCTCATTGTTCTGAGTATTGGCAGAGCAGCAACAGACTAAATTGTTAACTTGTGAGTTGGGTAAACTCCCAGACCTTTCACAGAGCCTGCCAGTTTGAGTGACAAGGAAGAGATACTGATAGAGACATGGCGTTCTGAAAGAGAGAGGACAAGGGCCCTCGTTGGTTGGGTTATCAGATATGAAAAGACTCTCTGAGATTGGTTGGAAATAGTCTCATCCAGGTGGTAGTAGAGTGGGAAGGCAGAGGAAGGGTCTCTCACTGTCCAGTGTATTAAATGGGGCTGAACAACAAAAGGTAGAGTCCAAATAAGCTGCCCTGGTGGTGCGGTGATTGTGGCATGTGGTCCTGTGCTGTGGGAGAGGGAAAAGATGTCATCACAAAGATGGGGCAGCCAAGTCCCACAGCCCAGCCAAAAGACAGGCAATGTGGCTATGGCTGAAGGGAGGCCCCCTGAAATGGAGAATAAATGCAAAGCCTTGCTCACTGGCACTCAGCTACTCTCTCCCTCTCCCTCTCCCTCCAACTTCAGCTGCTTTAGGGAGGAAGGTTGGGTGTGCTGAGGAACTTCAGAGAGGAGAGAGGAGGAACTCAAATGTTTATGGCTCTGTTGGATACAGGTGCCCAAGTACACCTGGTCCCATGTGGGGAGGGTGAACTCAGCAGCAGGATGGCCCAAAGAGCTGAGGATGCAGAGCAGAGCAGTGACACCAGTAGAGGCTAGAAGAATGATGCCCCTGATCACCAGTGTCCTCCAGAAGCCAGGGGTGTGCAGGCGAGGAAGCAGCACCAATTCTGGAACGAGGAGCCAAAGGGCAAAAAGCTGTCCTTGTCTCTTTGCACTCCCCAGTGTCCCCCAGCCATGAGACAGTATAGTCTCCTTAACTACAAAGATAACCCCTGCTATGACAACTATTTAACTCCCATGTTAAATTCTTTGGTCTGTGTTCCCATAGAAAAAAAAAAAAAAGCACTGGAATTCAACTGGTAAGAGTTTGAGCAACGTTTGCAGTAAGGAAGGGAAATGAAAGTGATCCTTGAGCTGATTCAGGATACTGCAGTTATGTCCCCTGCATATAAATGTGTAATGAAATTTATGTTACATGTTTATGTTGTAAATATTCATAGCGATAAGGAGACACTCTCTCATTCAGGAATTCCCTGACCCCTTCCAGGCGGTCTATTAGAAGCAATATAGAATCCCAAGGAGAAGAAGAGAAAATCACAGCCAATCTCCAGAGAGGCTGTTGCCTATACAGCATCACCACCTGCAAACACAGGCACCACAGGCCTCCTGTATTAGTTTTCTGGGACTGCTATACCAAAGTACACCACAAATTCGGTGGCTTAACAGAAATTTAATGTCTGCATTCCAGAGGCTGGAAGTCCAAAATTAAGGTGTCAGCAGGGTTGGTTCCTTTCCAGGGCTATGTGCTAGGATCTGTTCCACAGCTCTCTCCTTGGCTCATAAATAGCTGACCTCTTAGTCACATGGCATTGTGTGTCCAAATTTCCCCATTTTAAGTGGACAGGGTCATATATTGGATTAGGGCCCATCCTAACGACTTCATTTTAACATGATTGACTCTGTAAGGACTCTCTCTCTCCAAATACATCACATTATGAGATAGTAGGGGTTAGAACTTTAACATATGAATTGTGGGGAGGACACACAGTTCAACCCATAGCATACTCCTTTCAAAAGGGGGAGGAAGCTATTGACTACTACTCAGCTCTTGTTAAAAATGAGTATCTGAACCATGGCGGCTTGTGACTCTCAGGCCTCATGGGTCAACTAGGACACGACAATTATAAGGAAGGGGACTGTTTGCTGGTCAAATAAAAATGTATTTGAGGGTATAACTGGCCTGGCCCTACTGTCATCTCAGTTTTACATAAAGGAGTAGTAGCTACCCCTTTGGGAAAATCTTCATCTCCTACTCTGCCACATGAAGTACTGCTACTGGCTTAATAGGGCCCTTGGATTCACAGAGATTCTCCTAAATGCATGGGCCTGGTTTACCTCTGGTTCAGCTAAGCTGAAAACTGATGGTGCTGATAGTGTTCCTGCTGGTTGAATTCAGCACTAGCTATGGTGGTCACTGGGATCAGTGAGCAGAAGACAAGGCTGTTCTCAAAGCTCTGGTCAGCTGGATTGAGGGGCAGATTGTTGGGAAGGTCAACTGTCTATGGGCCCTGAATGTCCCCACACATTCTTGCCAAGAAGGCCAAGAATACCAGGCCCAGACTGTTCTTCATTCAGGCCATTTCTCTGGGTTGTGTTTACACCAAATGACCTTGAGGAATAAGGTCAAGTCCTCCCCCAACTCTTCTGGCTCTCTGATCACTATAAAAGCAGTAGATTCCCCAAGCCCAGTGTTCCCCAAATGTGCCATAAACCCACTGACTGCACAGTACCCATTTAAGTCTATCTTTGTCACGTGAGACTTGAGGGGCATGGGGATACTCATGCCAACCTCATGATCATGTTGCTTACTGTGCTGTGAGTAATGAAGGCCTTTGTCTCTGACGAAGTGTCTCCTGTATTCTGCCAGCGTCCATGAAATAGTAACAGGCTTATTCACTAGCTTGTGAGTGGGATAAAATCCTAGACCTTCACATATCCTGACTTCACTGATGTAAAAGTCTGTAGTTTCCAAAGGTCTTGAACAAGGACTCTCTGGGTATATGACATTCTTGTCTGGTGTGTATGCCCAATGTTTGGTCTCCCCTAGGTCACTCTGCTCTGTTACAACAATTCAGTTTCCATTCTTTAAATTGTTCCATTCTCCCAAAAGAAATTGTTATCCTGCACAAGACACTCTTAATAGCAGTAGTAATAGTAGCAACAACTAATACTTTTAAAGTGGAAGACACTACTCTGAAAGACTTGAGGCATTGTTCTGTATACTCTCTACACACTACCATTATTACTCCTCAAAACAACCCTCTGAAGGGGATACTGTCACCTCCAGTTGACAGACTGGGAGACTGAGGCACACATCGTACTGTTAGTCAGGAGTAGAGATGGGATTCAAACCTAGTTGGTCTGGTTTTAGTCCTTACTTTTAATCAGTCGCCATATTGCCTCACAGTAGGATCTTCTACTCCCAGGGCCATAATGAACCCCAAAGGCCAAGAGATCTTCATTTGAAATCTTAGGAAAATAATTTTAGTCAAACTGTTTTAACAATTGATTACGACATCCAATTTAAAATCCTTTTTGACAACCTATAGTAGGCAATTAGATAATCTTCTACTTTGATCTTTTCTATCCAGCCTATGTATAAATCTAGTGTTAAGTTTTCACACAGTATATTAATTTCCTATTGTTGCTATAACAAATTATCAACTTTAGTGGCTTAAGACAACATAAATTTATTATCTTATATTTCTGGAGTCAGAAATCTGAAGTGGGCTGGTGGGACTGTGTTCCCTCTGAGCTCTGGAAGAGAATCCATATCCTTTCCTTCTCCGGCTTCCAGAGGCTACCTGCATTCCTTTGCCCTTCACTCTGTCTTCAAAGTCAGCAGTGTAGCATCTTCAAATTTCTCTTTTGCTTTGACTTTGACCCTCTTGCCTCCCTCTATCCCTTATAAGGACATTTGTGATTACATTGAGCCCATCCAGATAATTCAGGTTAACCCAGGATCTTCCCTCTCACAAACTCTTTACCTTAATCACATTGCAAGGTCCCTTCTGCTATGTAAGGCAACATATTCACAGGGGATTAGGATGCAGATACTTGGCGAGGGGAGGGGCATCATTCTACCTACCATACACTCTAAGCAGTTATGTCTTACTTCAGTATGGAAATTTTTACACAAGTATCCCGATTGGAGATCTAAGCACACCCATTCACCAGATAATTAATAATGCATTTCATCTTCATTCTGAGGATGGAGCCCCAAGAACATTTTACCTTTTGGGGTCAAAGAGAACGGTACTGCTGGGGTACATGTTGTAGAAACTTTAATCACTGTAACAACATAAAAGCTTAATTATTTGAAAATGTACCTGGAGTCGAGCATTCATAAGCATAAACTCCTGTTGGTTTTTCATGTTTTCACTCATAGATTTTGAGAATATAAACCCCATCTTGACCTAAAGTGTGAAAAAGCAAAGAGGCTTAAAACAATATATTCTACATATATCGTCATATGCTCTGCTTTGGGCTACCATAAGCTTATAACAATGTAAAAAAAAAAAAAAAAGACAAATTTCCCAGGAACATGGTGTAGATTATAGTCCTCGGTTCTAACTAGCTGTCTGATCTTGGGCAAACTTAACCAGCCCGCCCAACATTTGCTCACCTAAGACCAGAGGCTAAACTTACATGACTTCCAAAATCTTCTCCTGCTCTGTAGGTATATAGCTCCGTGTTTCCTGATTTTTCTTCCCACTGTAAATCTTGAAGAAATGAATGCTTACAAACAAAGAGACCACTCTCTTTTCTGTGAGGGACAGGGTGGATACCACCTATCCTCTTACCTTCTGTACAGCTGGATGACAGAAACTTTGTTTCTGAGAAGGGGTGATTCAGAAGATGCATTGTACACCTGAAGGACAGATTTCCCTGTGCTCCTTGCATTTGTGTTTTAGGAAGTTTTAGGTGTCTCAAGGTCACTATATCAATACTCTTCCTGTAATCTCCACCTCTCTCCTATATTACCCCTTATTCTGTCATTCACTGCTGATATCCCTTGGCCATCCTCTTCTGGCTTCCACCTTTGTTCTCTTCAGGCTACTACTGAAGTTCTCAAGAGGGGAAAAACAAAATGATACTTTAATGTTCTGGGAAAAGCAATTTTTAAATGAATACATGGCACTGCCTATCTTATTTATGTTACTTAAGAAGTTCTTAAGTGAGCCATCACTTCTACGGGGCCCAAATTCAATTTTTTGTTCTTAATCCAATTGGGTAGATACAGAAGGCCTTCAATGAGTTATTAATTTTACTTTCAAAAGACTGCAAAACTCAGGGACGTTACAACTGCTCTATTCTCAATAATATTGCTGATCCCCTTTGGTAGTCTACTGAGAAGGGTTGTGAACCTCAGGTCAAAGTGGTCAGTCTCAATGCTTTCTACCCAGAATTCACACTCTTCTTTGAGAAACCCAGAAGAGCTTCTATTTTCCATATCCTCATCAGGAAGTAGCTAACCGGGGAGAAGATACGGGGGGCGGGGGGGAGGGCATTTCATGCCAGGTAGGTAGAATGGGTTATCTTTGCTAATTTGGCTCCAGGTGAGTGGGAACTACTAGCCAGCCTTCAGTGGCTTCCCTGTATTCTGGCCAAAGATGCATCCTTGAATTATAGGGATCTCTGATCCAGAGTCCGCCTCAGTGCTGGACATAGGAGGCTGAACTGTAGAGAAGAGGCAGGTCATGAGGTTTCCCTGTCCCTGTGCCACTGTCCCACTCCATCCTCTGTCCAGAGTTAGAGGCCACCCCGTGAGGACGGGGAGACCTTACAGAAGTTCTTGCCTTTCTGCAGACTTTGACACCCCCAAGTCAGCTGTCTCCAACAGAAGACCAGACTTGCTTTAAGGAAGGAGCAATATATTTTCCATCTAGGCAGTCCCCATAATGTCTTTTTCCCACAAATGTTTGCATAGAGCATGACTGGTACAAGAGAAACCTAGCTCAGGTCACTTACCATTTCTTATTTTTTTTTTCTGTACATAGGAGTAAATGACTGAATTTTTACATATGCTGCAAATGTTTATAAAGAAAACAACTGTCCTCTAATGCCATTCCTACACACACACACACACACACACACACACACACGCACACCATATATCACAGAACTGTGTCTGTTACAGTCCCCCTGTTTATAACGGGGTGGGACCTCTCCTGAAGTGGAGAGATAGTCCTCATGTCAGCCATCTAGGGACGAGAAAACTATCTGGAAGGTTAGGGTGGGCTTACCTGGTTTTGGACCTCGGTTTCTTGGGTCTGGATGGTGGTTTGGATGTGTTAGAGAACGCTCCCAAGAGTTAAAGGTAAAATCCTAGCAGGATGAAGAACTTCCCCGCATTCCTCAATGGAAACCACACCTGAAAATGAGTGTACAACACCTCGTGAACTATGCCCTGGGGTCAGTGGTGTCAACTTCCCTCTCCTTCCCCATCCTAACCAAGCCATTTTCCAAAGTCTAGGATGTTCCTTAGGATGGCCAGAATGCTCTCAGCTTTCTCTCTCTGAAATCAAGAGTGATCTTGCAATAGGGATAATTTTGAATTCACTCAATTGAATAAGTAAGTCTATGAAAAATTCCAGCACTTAATCACTGGTGACAAATGTGTTGCTACTTACAACTAAAAAGTGCGTCTCAGAGGGCTGAGAATGCGGATTTGGTCCCTTCTGCCCTCATTTTTCCTTTGATTACTCCTGAGACCTTAGAAAGGGCTCTTTAATGCTCCAGCCCCTTTCAGCTGTGCTGTAGTTTACAATAGGAAGGGGTATTTCTGAGGACTGCAGGGGCTGCAAGCTCCAGGCAGCCTTCCTCCAGTCACCCAGGGAACTAGGATTTGATTTTACTTAGAGAGAGGGAGAGGGAGATAAGTTCATGACCCATTACCTCTTGTCATCCAAATGTCTGTGCTGATTCATTTCCTGATCGAATGACACATTACCTACATGTATGACTGGTGGCATAATTACAATCGGTTTCTGGTCTTTTTTACGTTTCATTCAAACTGGGCCACTTCCCCTGCGTATTCCAGCCATGAACCAACCCACAGCTTCCGGGAGGTTTTCCCTAGTGTAGACCCAATTGTTGCAACTTGGGTATTTCCTGCAGTCGTGAGCTTATTTCCATTAATAATGCTCTGCTTACTTTCCCCAACTCGGTTACATCCATACGGGAGGGGCCAGGAGTCCTTGCGAGGAGAACCGGCTCTTCGGAAGCGAGGTTGGAGATACCGGTCAGTACCGGGGACGGGAGGGGAGCCAACTGAGGGTGCTCCCGAGGAGCGGGCGCAGAGCCGCCCGGCATGCGCGGGGCCCGGGAGCCCTCCCGGGCAGCGGCGGCCCGGCGGCCCGGGCCCCCCACCCTCCCAGCCTTTTGCCCGCGGGCCTTCCGGCCGGCGCTCACTCACTGGACAGCGGGCGGCGGTGGTGCAGAGAGACCGTACTCAGGGCAGAGGCCTGCAGGCCCCGGGGGTCCCCTTGACCGCGACTGCACCGGGACTGCCCGGCAGAGCCTCAGGATTGGATGGCCTTGACAGTGACTCCGAGGCTCGGCCAATCAGTGCGCTTGCTTCCTTAAAGGAGCCGCTCGCCTGACTGAGGCCTGGTGTGCGCTTTCCCCACAGGGGTCGGGACTTCAGAGACAAATTCAAACTAAGAGCGGCTCAGCTGTCAGATTTTGAGGGGACGAAGAGGAAGCAGAATGAAAATCTCACATAAAGGCCTCAGTGAGGTCCCTCAGTTACCCACGCATGTGAGAAATGCATGTTCCTACACCGAGCTGAGCCTCTACAGAGTTTGACGAGCCACCTCGCTGGTATTCTCCAGAAACGGTGTCAACCACCACTGTTGGGTCTGCTTTCCAGAAGAGAACGTGTCTCATGAGAGGTTGTCACTTAAACAGATAATCCACAGTTGCACACATCTTTTAAAAATTGAAGTCTAGTGGACACACAATGTTACATTAGTGTCAAGTGTACAACATAGTGATCTGACAAGTCTATACCTTATGCGATGCTCACCCCAAGTGTAGCTGCTGTCTGTCACCACACAACCTGACTACAGTACCAGTGACCATGTTCCCTGGCTGTACCTTTCATACCCGTGACTTACTCATTCCATCATTGGAAGCCTGTACCTCCCACTCCCCTTCACCCTTTTTGCTCATCCCCTTACACCTCCCCCCCCTCCATCTGGCAACCATCCGTTTCTTCTCTGTATTTATGGGTCTGTTTTTACTTTTGTTTGCTTATTTATTTGTTTTGTTTTTTTAGATTCCACACATAAGCGAAATCGTATGATATTTGTCTTTCTCGGTCTGACTTACTTCACTTAGCATTGTACCATCTATGTCCATCCATGGTTACAAATGGCAAGATCTCATTCTTTTTTATGGATGAGTAATATTCCATCCGCCTCTTATTTATTCACTCATCTGTTGATGGATACTTTCATATGTTGGCTAGTGTAAATAATGCTGCAGTAAACATAGGGATGTGTATATCTTTTTGAATTAGTGTTTTCATTTTCTTTGGGTAAATACCCAGTAGTGTAATTAATGGATCATATGGTAATTCTAATTTTAATTTTTTTGAGGAACCTCCGTACTGTTTATCACTGTGGCTGCACCAGTTTGCCTTCCCACCAACAGTGCATAGCAGTTCCTTTTTCTCCACATTCTTGCAAAGGCTTGTTATTTCTTGTGTTTTTGATTCTAGCCATTCTTACAGGTGTAAGGTGATATCTCATTGTGTTTTTGATTTGCATTCCATTGCATTCCCTTTGATTAGTGATATTGAGTGTCTTTTCACGTGTCTATTGGCCATCTGTATATCTATTTCGGAAAAAATGTCTATACAGGTCATTTGCCTATTTTTTAATTGGATTATTTATTTTTTTTGTGTTGAATTGCATAAATTCTTTATATATTTTGGATATTACACCCTTATTAGAAGTATCATTTGCAAATATCTTCTCCCATTCGGTAGGTTGCCTTTTTATTTTGTTGATGGTTTCCTTTGCTGTGCAAAAGCTTTTAATTTTGGTGTAGTCCCAATATTTTATGTCTGCTTTTGTTTCCCTTGCCTGAGGAGACATATGTAAGAAAATGTTGTTAAGGCAGATGTCAAAGAAATCACTGCCTATGTTTTCTTCTAGGAGTTTTAGGATTTCATGTCTCACACTTAGGTCTGTAATCGATTTTGAGTTTATTTTTGTGTATGGTGTAAGAAAGTGGCTCAGTTTCATTCTTTTGCACGTTGCTATCCAGTTTCCCAACACCATTTATTGAAGAGATTTTCATTTCCGCATTGTATATTCTTGCCTCCTTTGTAGTAGATTGATTTCCCATATAAATGTGAGTTTATTTCTGGGCTCTCTATCCTGTTCCATTGATCTATGGGTCTATTCTTGTGCAGTTCCATACTGTTACTACTTATACTACAGTTTTGAAGTATATCTTGATATCTGGGATTGTGATACCTCCAGCTTTGTTCTTCTTTCTCAAGATTGCTTTGGCTTTTCAGGGCCTTTTCTTTTGTGGTTCCTTACAAATCTTAATATTAATTTGTTCTAGTTTTGTGTAAAATACTGTTAATATTTTGATAGGGATTATATTGCATTTGTAGTCTGCTTTGGGTAGTATGGACATTTTAACAATATTAATTCTTCCAATCCATGAGTATGGAATATCTTTCCATTTGTTTGTGTTGTCTTCAGTTTCTTTCATAAGTGATTTATAGTTTTCAGAGTGTAGGTCTTTCATCTCCTTGGTTAAGTTTATTACTAGTTTTATTCTTTTTGGTACAATTATAAATGGAATTGGTTTCTTATTTTCTCTTTCTGATACTTATTAATGTATAAAAATGCAACTGATTTCTGTATGTTAACTTTGTATCCTGAAACTTTACTGAATTTATTAGTTCTAATAGTTTTTTGTGGTCCTTAGGGTTTACTATGTAAAGTATCATGTCATCTGCAAATCGTGACAGTTAACGTCTTCCTTACGAACTTGGAAGCTTATTATTTCTTTTTCTTGTCTGATTGCTGTGGCTAGGACTTCCAGTACTGTGTGAATAAAAGTGGCAAGAGCATGCATTCTAGACTTATTCCTGATCTTAGAGGAGAAGTTCTCAGTTTTTCACTACTGAGTATAGTGTTAGCTGTGGGTTTTTAATATATGGCCTTTATTATGTTAAGGTATGTTCCCTCTAGGGGCGCCTGGGTGGCACAGCAGTTAAGTGTCTGCCTTCGGCTCAGGGTGTGATTCTGGCATTATGGGATTGAGTCCCACATCTGGCTCCTCCGCTATGAGCCTGCTTCTTCCTCTCCCACTCCCCCTGCTTGTGTTCCCTCTCTCGCTGGCTGTCTCTATCTCTGTCAAATAAATAAATAAAATCTTTAAAAAAAAAAGGTATGTTCCCTCTAAACCCACTTTTTTGAGAGTTTTCACAGTTATAAACATTTTAATGGTTTTTCTATTTACAGAATAGGTTTAATGTTGAAGGTGGACTTTTTTTTCTGTTTGAATCTAAACACAGTTCAAAGATTTATTTATTTATTTATTTATTTGGGAGAAAAAGAGAGTGAACACATGGATGGGGAGGGGCAGAGGGAGAGGGGAAGAGAGTCTTTTTTTAATATGTGATTATCTTTTATCAACTCTTCATTTTGAAATTATTTTAGACTTACAGAAAATGTTTTAGATAGTATAATTATTGAAACAATTTAATCAACATTGACTGAATACAACCAACTGATCTATTGGAATTACCCACTAGCATTCTTTTCCTGATTCCAGGTTTCAATCTGGAATCTCAGATTTCATTTATTTTTCATGTTTTCTCAGTCTTTTCCAATTTGTAACAGTTCCTCAGTCTTTCTTACCTTGACATTGTTGAGTATTAGCCAGTTATTTTGTAGAATGTCCCTTGGTTTGGGTTAGTCTATTATTTCTTCATGATTAAAGTTATGTATCTTTTGACTAAACTACCCTAAAAGTAATTGATGCCCTTCTCAGTGCATCATATCAGGAGGTGCACAATGAAGATGTGTCTCATTACAGGTGATGTTAATATTAATGACTTGATTAAGACATTAAGTCTTCTGGGCTTTTTCAGTGTAAAGTTACTATTTTTCTCTTTGGAATTAATAAAATTCTTATGGAGAAATACTTAAAAAATGCAATATCCTGTTTCTTATACTTTAATCCACTAATTTACTGTCCATTATTGATTCTTCTTTTTCTTTTTTATTATTAACATATAATGTATTATTTGTTTCAGGAGTACAGGTCTGATTCATCAGTCTTACACAGTACACAGTGCTCACCACAACACATACCCTCCCCAGTGTCCATCACCCAGCCACCCCATCCTCCCACCCCCCTCCCCTCCAGTAACCCTCAGTTTGTTTCCTGAGATTAAGAATCTCTTATGGTTTGTCTTCCTCTCAGGTTTTGTCTTGCTTTGTTTTTTCCTCTCTTCACCTACAATCCTCTGCTTTGTCTCTTAAATTTAACATATCAGTGAGATCATATGATAATTGTCTTTCTCTGACTGACTTATTTCGCTTAGCATAATACCCTCTAGTTCCATCCACATTGTTGCAAATGACAAAATTTCATTTTTTGATGACTGTGTAATATTCCATTGTGTATATATAACACATCTTCTTTATCCATTCATCTGTCAATGGACATCTGGGCTCTTTCCATAGTTTGGCTATTGTGGACATTGCTGCTATAAACATTTGGGGTGCAGGTGCCCCTTTGGATCACTGCATTTGTATCTTTGGGGTAAATACCCAGTACTGCAATTGCTGGGTCATAGGGTAGCTCTATTTTCAACTTCTTGAGGAACCTCCATACTGTTTTCTAGAGTGGCTGCACCAGCTTGCATTCCCACCAACAGTGTAGGAGGGTTCCCCTTTCTCTGCATCCTTGCCAACGTCTGTCGTTTCCTGACTTGTTAATTTTAGCCATTCTGACTGGTGTGAGGTAGTATTTCATTGTGGTTTTGATTTGTATTTCCCTGATGCTGAGTGACATCGAGCACTTGTTCATGTGTCTGTCGGCCATTTGGATGTCTTCTTTGCAGAAATGTCTGTTCATGTCTTCTGTCCATTTCTTGATTGGATTGTTCTTTAGGTGTTGAGTTTGATAAGTTCTTTATAGATTTTGGATACTAGCCCTTTATCTGATATGTTATTTACAAATATCTTCTCCCATTCTGTTGGTTGTCTTTTGATTTTGTTGACTGTTTCCTTAGCTGTGCAAAAGCTTTTTATCTTGGTGTATGTAGCACTACAAGCGTTTCTCAAGAAACAAGAAAGATCTCAAATACACAACCTAACCCTACACCTAAAGGAGCTGGAGAAAGAACAGCAAATAAAGCCCAAACCCAGCAGGAGAAGAGAAATAATAAAGCTCAGAGCAGAAGTCAAAGAAATAGAAACCAAAAGAACAGTAGAACAGATCAATGAAACTAGGAGCTGGTTCTTTGAAAGAATTAATAAGATTGATAGACTCCTGGCCAGACTTATACAAAAGAATAGAGAAAGGACCCAAATAAATAAAATCATGAATGAAAGAGGAAAGATCACAACCAACACCGAAGAAATACAAACAATTATAAGAACATATTGCGAGCAAATATATGCCAACAAATTAGACAATCTGGAAGAAATGGATGCATTCCTAGAGACGTATAAACTACCAAAACTGAACCAGGAAGAAATAGAAAACCTGAATAGACCCATAACGAGCAAGGAAATTGAAGCAGTAACCAAAAATCTTCCAATAAACAAGAGCCCAGGGCCAGATGGCTTCCCAAGGGAATTCTACCAAACATTTAAAGAAGAATTAATACCTATTCTTCTGAAGCTGTTCCAAAAAATAGAAATGGAAGGAAAACTTCCAAACTCTTTTTATGAGGCCAGCATTACCTTGATCCCAAAACCAGACAAGGATCCCACCAAAAAGGAGAATTACAGACCAATATCCCTATGAACATGGATGCAAAAATTCTCACCAAAATACTAGTCAATAGGATCCAACAGTACATTAAAAGGATTATTCACCAGGACAAAGGGGGATTTATTCCTGGGCTGCAAGGTTGGTTCAATATCCGCAAATCAATCAATATGATACACTACATTAATCAAAGAAAGGACAAGAACCATATGATTCTCTCAATAGATGCAAAAAAAAGTATTTGACAAAGTACAGCACCCTTTCTTGATTAAAACTCTTCACAGTGTTGGGATAGAGGGTACATACCTCAATATCATAAAAGCCATCTGTGAAAAACCCACAGCGAATATCATTCTCAATGGGAAAAAACTGAGAGCTTTTCCCTTAAGGTCAGGAACACAGCAGTGATGTCCACTATCACCACTGCTGTTCAACTTAGTACTGGAAATCTTAGCCTCAGCAATTAGACAACAAAAAGAAATAAAAGGCATCTGAATGGACAAAGAAGTCAAACTCTCACTCTTTGCAGATGGTGTGATACTTTATGTGGAAAACTCAAAAGACTACACCCCAAAACTGCTAGAACTCATACAGGAATTCAGTAAAGTGACAGGATATAAAATCAATGCACAGAAATCAGTTGCATTTCTATACACCAACAACGAGACAGAAGAAAGAGAAATTAAGGAGTTGATTCCATTTACAATTGCACCCAAAACCATAAGGTACCTAGGAATAAATCTAACCCAAGAGGCAAAGGATCTGTACACAGAAAACTATAGAATACTAAAGAAAGAAATTGAAGAAGACACAAAGAAAGGGAAAAATGTTCCATGCTCATGGATTGGAAGAACAAATATGCTACCTAGAGCAATCTACACATTCAATGCAATCCCTATCAAAATACTATCAACTTTTTTTCACAGAGCTGGAACAAATAATCCTAAAATATGTATGGAACCAGAAAAGACCCCAAATAGCCAAAGGAATGTTGAAAAAGAAAGCCAAAGCTGGTGGCATCACAATTCCCAACTTCAAGCTCTATTACAAAGCTGTAATCATTAAGACAGTATGGTACTAGCATAAAAACAGACATACAGATCAGTGGAACAGAATAGAGGGCCCAGAAATGGACCCTCAACTCTATGGTCAACAAATCGTGGACAAAGCAGGAAAGAATAGCCAATGGAAAAATGTCTCTTCAACAAGTGGTGTTGGGAAAATTGGACAGTCACATGCAGAAGAATGAAACTGGACCATTTCCTTACACCATACACAAAAATAGACTCAAAATGGATGAAAGACCGAAATGTGAGATAGGAATCCATCAAAAACCTTAAGGTGAACACAGGCAGCAATCTCTTCGACCTTGGCCACAGCAGCTTCTTCTAGACACATCACCAAAGGCAAGGGAAACAAAGGCAAAAATGAACTATTGAGGGGAAGAGAGACTTAAGCGGACTCTACGCTGAGCACAGAGCCCAACCAGGGGCTCCATCTCAGGAATCTGAGCTAAAACCAAGAGTCATACTCTTAACTGACTGTGCCACCTCGGCACCCCTAAACACAGACATAGTTTATTCAATGTGTTGGAGCCTCAGTCTCCTCCTCTCTGAAGTGGCAAAAAGGTTAAGGCAGGAAATGAAAAAGAGCAGATTTGACCAGTGTTACTAATTTTGTTTTTGTACAAAACCATCTTTCTCCCCCACTGCTCTGAGAAATACCTGTTTCTTCTCACTCTCACCAGCAGTTTCCATCTTGAGTATGTCAAGCCTCTCTCCTAGCTAGCCTCATGGAGAAAATGCTTGAGAAACTATTGATGCTGTGTTCTTTGCTACTAAATGACTTGGGAGAATAGCATGTACTTTAGCAGGCTCTAGCTTTGAGGAAGGTCCATCCCTGCCCTTAGTCCTAGCTGACCACCACATCAGTGGAGAAGTTGTCTAATCACCTCCAGGCTGAGCCTGTGAACAAACACCAAACCAACCTTCTAGGCTTGCCTTGATGTTCTCAGCCCTGACCATTTAAACTGTATACCTACATTATATTCTTGTATGTATGGTATCATTCATAATTTTAAAATATAAGTGAAAAATGACCATAAGAATATACACCTTGGGAACTGAGAAAAATCTAGGTATAGATTTTGAACATACTTAATAGAATGTGGAGTAAGAGGATTAAAGGAAATTTATTTCAGTATCAAATGACATATAAATTTAATGGGTATGTGCATTATTTCTAACTATGAATTTGTGAATGTGTGTACATTTTTACACACAAAATAGGGGCTTTTAATCATTTTGCATTATAGCATAATGATTTTCATGTTGTTACATAGCATTCATATGTCCCATTTTTAAAAGGTGTATGAATTTCTGCAAGTATGTATACAATTTTCATTGTTGGATTTTTTTTCGCTACTGTCAATAACACTGTGATGACCAACGTCATATATATAACTTTTTAGCATGTTGATTGTAAATATTGGTTTAAGTAGTATAAATATGTTGGAG
The DNA here is from genome assembly GCF_023065955.2 of Ursus arctos. Taxonomy (NCBI): domain Eukaryota; kingdom Metazoa; phylum Chordata; class Mammalia; order Carnivora; family Ursidae; genus Ursus; species Ursus arctos. The sequence continues at coordinate 5,247,156 of NW_026623019.1, read as the reverse complement.
AGAATTGATGTAAAATCATGAACTCAGTGAAAGTCCTCTCCCTTGGGACAATAAAATTATCCAGTATTTCCTTGTACACCATAAAGTAGTTTTTTAAAAAATGAAGTTTTTGAAAATTCAAGATATGCATAGTAGTATTTCCTTTTAACAGAGACGGTTTCAAAAGGAGTGTGATTTTGTCCATTAACCTGGAACTAGGTTTAGCCAAGAACCTCTCAGTCTGTGAAGGAGGGCAAATAGTTGCACAGTGTGAGCTGAGGCTAGAAGCTTTTCAGTATTAAGCTATTCTGGAATGGTTCCCCATGCTGTGGGGAACACAGTCTAAATCTGAACCTAACACTTCAATCGTGGAGTATGCTTGTAGCTCAGGCACGATTTGAACCAGCAGAACATCAGTGAACGTTGTACCTTCTCCCACTTCCCCCAGCCCCTGGCAACCTCTAATCTGCTTCCTTTCTCAACAGATTTGCCTATTTAGACATTTCACATAAATGGAGTCATACAATATGTTGGTCTTTTGCGTCTGGCTTCTTCCACATAGTATAAGGTTTTCAGGGTCCATCCAAGTTGTGGCATTATCAGTACTTCATTCCTTTCTATGGCTGAATAATATTCAAACATACGGATAAAAAATACAAATAAAAAATAATAAAAACCACATTTTGTTTATCCATTCAAAATTGATGGACATTTATATTATCCCCACTTTCTGTTATTATGAGTAATGCTGCTATGAACACCTGTGTGTATGGTTTTGTACATATGTTTTCAGTTCTTGGGTATAAATGTAGGAGTGGAATTACTGGGTCATATGGTGACTCTGTATTTCACTTTTTGAGGCTGAATAAATACACAGTGCCACTGGCAGTGAATAAGGATACCAATCTCACTGCACACTTGTATAGTAATTAAGAGCATAGACACTGGAGCCAGAATGCGTGGGTTTGAATCTTGGCTGTGCCACTTCCTGACTGTGAAAGCTTAAACAAGTTACTTAAGCGCTATGCCTCAGTATCCACATCTCTAAAATAGGGACAATAACAGTACCATCGTCATAGGATAAAATTTAAATGTGCTAATATATGTCAATTACCAAGACACCGTCTAACATGTAAAAAATGCTATATGTTTTACTATTACTATATTAATCTTTACTATAATTATTGCATTTTGTTTTGTTAATTTGATAGTTGAAAAATGATGGTATAGTTTGCTGTGGTTTGCCACTGAAATGGAGTAATCAGAGATAACCGTAATTTAAGGGGCAACAAAGTCAAGGGAAGCTTTTTTGAGCAGGGGGGCAATTATATTTCGGAGTGCAATGTGAATAAAGCTGAGGCTTCACATAGTTCAGTCCAAGCATGTAATAGCTTTCTAAGGAAACATAAACTGACACCTGAAATATTGAAAAATAATACTTAAGCTTTCTTAAGAAGTCCCTACAAATGCTTGGCACAGCATATTTAACAGACTCAAAAACCTTCTCTAGGTATTTCTCTCTTACCCAATTTTTTCCACTACAGTAGCTATTATATTTCTCTTCCTTCTCAACTATGAGGTCTCTGTACCACTAGACTACAGCCCTGTTAACTTCCTCCTCATGCAGCTCACATGACCCTGTTCTCCACCTGTGACTCTCAGCCTCCTGCACCCCTGAGAAATTCAGCATGAATGCCTTTTTTAAAAAAATTGAGAACAATCTCTGAACTCTGATGGATAAAATGATCCACTTTATTATCTACTCCCTCTCCTTTTCAGCTCTTCACAAGAAGGGCACAACATATGTTTGTGCTACCCAAGGACAGCAAAAAACCATACCCAGACCTCAGTCTTAATTCTTTTTCTCCTCCTCCTATGACAAGCAGCCCTGGGAAGTGCTGCAGCACTTGGCCTGGTATAGTCCCACTGATTCCTTCTAAGTAAACCTCGGAAGAAGCATTTCAACGTTAGAATTTATTCTCCCCCATGCCAACTCCCCGTCTTCCCCTTGCCCTCCATAAACACATGAAAAATGATGAGCTAACTGGGTTAAGTTGTTTGTGGTTACTTACAGCAGGCATTAATTATCGCCCTTACCAAAATCAATCCAGTGAGGGTTATCTCCAGAATTATTGGAGTCTGTGAAATACAGGATGACAGATACCAGCCCTACTACACCAGAAGCAAAACTAGGACTACCTTTTCTAAACCAAACCTGGGCCAACCTTCATTGCGTTTTGGCGAAACTGCTTATCTTCCTGACCTCTCTCTTGAAACAGAAAGGCCTAAATGTCCTTTCAGTAAAAGGTGGGGAGAGCAAAACTACTTCTCATTCTTTTATGATGAGTCTGCAGTCATGAGTGGCAGATTAAGAAGGTTCTCAATCCAGTAATTTGGATGTGACTAATAACCTTTAAATAGCTTAATCTTTGAATGACCCCTTACTTAAACCAGAAAGCAAAAATCAGTTATTTCTTCAGAGGAAGAGCTTCAAAGACTTTTAGACATTTAAGACTCATATTGTTCTCAGTTTAAATCTAAGTGTGAATATAAAATAATACTTCTGGAGGCAATTCCACAAGAGACATTTGAACTAGATCATATCCTTAAATCAAGTGAAATGACTCGAAGGGGCTGTTTCATTTGTACAGCGTTCACTTAGGTTATTTAGTTCTAGGATATTAAGTCAATAAAATATTTCCTAGTATCCTCTAAAAGGGTATCTCTCAACTGTAAATTTTATTTTCAGTTCATTTATTGAGATTCCTTAGAATTAAATTATTTACCATAGAATCCCAAAGCTCCACAGCATTTTTTCAAGTCACAATTATTTATGTCTGGGTTTATGAATTCCTGAGGACAGGGGAGGTCTCCTCTCTGGATGAGTTGTTGGAGGTCTCATCTTTGTTTTAAAGTACCCATGGCATGGGAGTGCCCTTTGAAGGCTAGAGCTCTTCACTTAGCCAGCTCTTCCTCAGAGCTCAGGACAGGAAGGAAGGAGACAAATACAGTGCAAGTGAGAGAAGCATCTGAGCGTGGGTGTCACGTAATGACAGCTGTTACTCTCTGGCCATCCATGCATGTAAATTACTCCTATATTTTAAACACTTGCATTGTATAACCTGGGAAAGGGTTCTCCATGAACATGAAATCTGTTTGGCCCAAATGTACAGATTGTGAATAGAAGGTGAAGGTGGAACCAACAGAAGGTAGGAGTTGGATGGGGACACAGAGAGAGAAATGGGTATGACATAGGGCAGCGGTTTACAGTCCGACACCATCAAAAATAGAACATAGAGACAAATCTGGATATTGTCTTTACATATAGTAATAAAATGCATTTTTAAACATTCAATGCAAACAAAATGTGTTGATATTTTTAAAGTATCTTCATTTTACCCTGTTTTTGATGATTAAGAAAGTTAACTGGAAATTGCTCCTTCTTCAGGAAATTGCTCCTTCTTCAGGAAATGGCTAACAGCATTTCAAGCTCAGTTGTAAGAACCTGGAGTCTATCCTCCTTTTAAGATCAGGACAAAGATCATTTCTCAATTTAGGGGCAAAAGTGGAAGTGGGATAAGCAGAGGTAGAGTGAAGGGTGGTATTGATACCAATTAACAAAATTAGATAGAGGAAGGGGAGTTATGACTACACCTGCAAAGAACTCTTGCTCAATTTTCCCTTAAACATTATATCATCAGTTTTTAAAGCTTTAGTGTGCACATGAGCCACCCAGGGGTGGTGTTGAAATGTAGACTCCCAGGACCGGCCCCCAGAGAACTGGATTCAACAGGTCTTGGGCAGAAACCTGGCTTCTGTATTTAAACACCTACCCCAACTCAACAACCGTGATTCAGGTGAACCTCAGAAACAGCAACTTTGAGAAATAGCCCATCAGCAATGATGAGTTTTTTCCTCTAAAAATGAACAGGGAAAGGGGGCATGAATAGGAGACAGCAGTGGTAAAGATCTGGGCATCTCATTCTCTACCTCCAGCTTCCCACTGGTCCTCTCCTATCTTAGCACTTCTCCATCGACTTTGCCCAAATCGCAAAATCAGGATTGTTTTGATTTTCGTATTTTTTAAGGTTTTTTTATTTTAATTTCAGTGTAGTTACATACAGATTTTCATATATTTTTTGAATTGATAAGATCTCTTTTTTTCTAAACACATCCTGTTTTTCTATCTCCAGAGGATATCAAAAACTTTGTTAAGAAGCTTGATAAACTATATGGGAAAATGAATGGCTGAATGGTGCAAACAGGTGGGTAAGATGAACAAAATCAGCAATCATCAGATTACTAATATGTAAATCAAATATGTAAAGCAGCAAGCTGAGTAAATACCTTCCATTACCATCATCAACTTCAAAGAAAGGCAAATTCCATTCACTGTCTGCCTTCTCTGTTGATCATTATGTAGACTCCGGACATTGCATTGGTAAAACAAACATAAAACTAAACACTCACTCAGTTTTAAACATTATTCATAGATCATAGAGGCCTTCTAAGAGGATATTACTTAGTCCTACTCAGTAAATTTGTTGCTCAGGATAACTCCGCTGGTCAGTGGCAGGTGTCTCTAGAGCCAGCTTTTTCTGACTTGATGGTCATGACTACACTCCCAGGTCATGAAATCTATGTCCTGGGTCTTGATTATCATTTTTAGAAAAATGAAAGATTAAATAGAAAATATCAGAGGGACTGAAGTTGAGATAACACTATTGCGTTCCACTCTGTGGCCTTAAAAAGAGGTTTGAGGGGCACCTGGGTGGTTCAGTCAGTTAAGCAACTGCCTTCGGCTCAGGTCATGATCCCAGGGGTCCTGGATCAAGCCCCACTCAGCAGTCTCCATCTCCCTCTGTCACTCCCTCTGGCTCGTGCTCTCTCCCTCTTCTCAAATCAATAAATAAAATCGTTAAAAAGAGAGAGAGAGAGATTTGAAAGAGGGAGCATCTCAGCTGAATCCAAGTTTATTACAACTTTATTGAGGCTAAAGAGAATTTCATACTCTCTACCAGATTTTTAAGGCAGTATCATCCTCAGTATTTTTCCAAGTTAAAAAAAATAAAAATATATGATATTCTGAGAATGTGAAAATTCTGATTTGGGAGGCAAATGCCATAACCAAGCCAATGGACATCTCAATATTCATTTGCATTATGCAGTATTTTGAATTGTAGCTGAAATGAATAAGCAGGAAAGTCAAACAATGAAAAGTTTAGTTTGTCAATTTAAATTAGAAAGAAAGAGAGAAGGAGGAGAAGAAGGAAGGAGAAAGAAAGGAGGAGAAGGAGAAGGAAGGAGAAACAGAGGGAAGCACCTAGAAGTCCAACAGTGGGGAATGCTTAAGTAAGTTATGCCATCACCTTCCGTGTGAGTCACGTGGTTTCTGCCTGGGCTCATCCATTGATCTGGAGTTATCCCTGGAAGGGTTTTCTTAATCTTCACCTGAAATGTGCTAACCTAATCTGGATCCCAAAGATGGCAAGATAGCAGGGATCCAGAGCGTTCTTAAAAGGTATAACTGGTGATAGGAAGTTCTTTAATGACAAACCAATTGAAGTTTCATTATGTCGAGGAACTTTGAGGAAGTCCTCAAAATCCACGTATTAAAAATACATTTCCTATTATAGATACACCTACTTTCTAGAATAAAAACCAAAGCCATGTGGACCTGTCATTATATTTTGTATATATGGGTAGAATTATATCAAGTTATGTCAAGATGTTCCTTCATCTTGAAAAAGCTTTTTATCAGAGGGGGGAACCTGCTGGCAGAATTTAAGGTCTCAATTATCTGAAATCCTTATGGTAGTTTACTTTACAACGTAGGAAGTTGGTTTGTTTTAAACTTTTGTTTTAAAACTAGGAGACGTTGGGGGAGCCTGGGTAGCTCAGTCAGTTAAGTGTCTGCCTTTGGCTCCGGTCGTGATCTCAGGGTCCTGGGATCAAGTGCCAGGTAGGGCTCCCTGCTCAGCGGGCAGCCTGCTTCTCCCTCTGCTGCTCCCCCTGCTCTCCCTCTCTCTCAAATAAATAAACATATGAGATACTGTTTGCTTTAATCGTTGAAGCTTTCCTTTTTAAAAGCTGATTTACAAGAAACCAAAATGGTAAGTTTCACCTTCGGTTTCATTTATTTCTTATTTTTTCCAAGACTGCAGAATCCGCTAATTCCCCCCACTTTAAAGCTGGGCGGGAGGAGGGAAGTAACTAAACCCAAGCGCGGGTTGAGCGCGGGCGGGAGGTGGGCGGGAGGTGGGCGGGGGCGGGAAGGTGGGCGGGACCCTTAGCCCCGCCCCTCGCCGGGTCATTAGCGTGCTCCCCTGGCCGCTGCCCCGGCAGCCCCGACACAGAGTGCTGAGCCTCCGCGCCGCCGCCGGTCCCCCGCCAGCAGGTAGGGAGCGTCCTTCCCTGCAGAGGTGCCTCTGGCCGTCTAGGATGGCACTTTGAAAAGCAGCTGGTCTGAAGACCTTTTCTATGGTATGGAGAGAAGAGAAGGGCCGGGGAAAGCGCGATGGTTTGACGCGGCAGGAGAGCTGGTCCCTATATAGGCTAATAGGAACAGCTAAGACGTTTGGTCTTTCGCGGAAGAAGGGAATTCAGTTTTGCTTAATATCAGTTTTGTAAGTATGTTTCTGCCCGTTCATTAATATGTTCCTGAGGTGGGTAGCTGGGTCTAGAGGGAAATTCCTAGGCTGGAGGTCTGTCACCTGGATCCTTGTCCACCCTCAGCTGCTCCCTAGCAGTATGCTCTGAGTAAGTCATCTCACCTGCAGCATATCCTAAGGCTCCCTCCTGCTGTAAGTAAGAGCCTGGACACCCCAACCCGAGCTCTTTGCTCTATCTGCTCTGAGGACCTACAGGAGTCCTGAAGGTGGAAGACCATAATCTTTGTCTTATAATACAGGGAGCACTTCGGGTATCATTGTTTCACCTTGTTTGCACCTAAAAAAAATACCTTGTGTGATTTTTCTATAGATTATTTTTTTAAAGATTTTATTTATTTGAGAGAAAGGGAGAGCACAGAGGAAGAGTGTGAGGGAGAAGCAGACTCCCCACTGAGCAGAGAGCCTGATGTGGCACTTGATCTCAGGACCCTGAGATCATGACCTAAACTGAAGGCAGACGCTTAACCAACCAACTGAGCCACCCAGGCACCCCTCTATGGATTAAATGGTCTTCTAAAATGTGATACGTATATTTTTAATGGCTGCATTCCATGGTACAAAATTAATACCCCATGATTATTTACAGTGGTTAAGTGTCTTAGCCATTCAGTGAACATCATTGCTTGTAAATCTCTGGGACATTACTAATTGTATCCTTCAGATAAACTCTTTCAACTACTTAGGCAAAGAGTCTGAATATTTTAAAGGCCTTTTGATGCAAATTGAAAATCACCTTCAAGAAAGAGCCAGTTTACATTGACAGTTACCTGCAGTTTTTAAGAACTATGATAGTCTAAAGAAAAAAAGAATCAGCCTTTTTCAGTGGAATAGAGTAGGTAGAGGTTACAGGACAGTAGTTAGAGTGTAGTCTTAAAGGAAGCCACAGAGATAGTGTGGGCATTTGAAGCGATCTGGGAAACATACAAGAATGTTTCAAGGTGACTGAGGGGAAGGAGTTTGGGTACAGGGTTTAGTTGGGTATAATGGATCAACTCTCTTGATGTATTAATGGGGTGGGTTTTCATCTTGGAGATACATTGTCAAACTCTAGGAGGGTTTTTTTTTTTTTTTTGAAAATCAAATTATAGTTTATATATATCAGAGAAAAGTCAAAGGAAACCCTAAACCAACAGCTATCAAGACACTCCTTGCTCCTACTTTTGAGAAAAGAAGCTTGAATTCTTTTCCTGTCTTTTCCTCCTACCCTTACTACCCCTGGGAGATAGAGAAGTTCCATAGTGTTATACTGAGTTCCCCAGGGACAAACCTGCTTCCTCATCCTGAATGAACCATCATTTCTTCCCTAGTTCACATTTCTTTGCTCTTTGAGTGCTCTTGTCTGGGAATCCAGATCTACCATCATAGTTTCTTACTTGAAGATGTCAGTGTTCTCTTAGACCAACTGCCCTGATGTGGAGTTTAGAGATCTAAGACCATGGTTATTCACGTGGTCTCTGTCCTTTGTTTTTGTCCCCACACTAATGACAGCTGTACTGCAAGGGAAGGAAACCTTGGCAAAAGGTGGCATCATGAGGAATTATGTAAATATCAGCTCTAACCCATCAGCTTCCAATAAACTTTTATGACCCCTAAAATTTTCAACCAAATTCATTTAAAGGATAGGAACTACACCAGAGTATGCCATTAACATTGGCAAAACTAGTTTTAACCCATGAGTGGATTTTACTTCCCTTTGTTTTATTCAGTAGTACTTTGCTTGGAGTTAGGGATATCTTAAGTTTTCTTTTGCCCAATAAGTGTATTTCTGTTTATAATATTACAGTGTTTTATAACTATGGTGTAATCAACTCTTGCCCAAGGAAAGGTCAGGGGGGTGGCTTTCTCATTTCAACAATCTTCATGTTCTCACGGGCCCACATGAGAGAAAGGAGAGAGATAGGAATTATGCGCCTAACACTAACAAGAGAGTAATGACTTATTTTACTTTATTGTTTTTTATTTTTACCCATACATGTATTTATGAACATGAAGGGTTCATACAGATTGATAGGAAACTAGTAAGATAAACAGGCCAGAAAATGACGAAATAATTCACAAAAGAACCAAAATAACAAACCCATGAAAAATTCAAATTGTAACTTTTTAATAATCAAATTAGAAAAACTATTTTTAAAACCATACCCAGTAAAGATACAGTGTAACTGGTACCAATTATCCACACGTATCAGGAAGATGTTCTTTCTCCTTGATCAACAATTCCACTTGGGAAAATCTGTCCTCAGGGCCTGGCACACAGTAGGCACTTAACAAGTATTTGCTGAATACACAAATATGTATGATATTTTTAAAAGTGGAAACAATCTTAAACCTAACAATAAGGGAACTAAACATTATGGGAACACCAAAATACTTATGAATATCATTCAGTAAAATGGAAAACATATTGTAATATTAAATTAAAAATGAATGTTAAATGTATGATAAGGTTATAATTGTTTTTACAAAGATTCGTAGGGGGAAGACTAGAAGAAAAGTGTATACTGGAATGCTCACAGTGGTTGCAGGGTTTCTCAACCTTGGCACTATTGACAACTAAGTCTAGATACATTTCTGCTGTGGCAGCCGTCCTGCGCATTGTAGGATGCTTAGCAGTGGCATTCCTGGCCTTTACCACCAGAAGTAGCAATCCTCACCCCCACCCTACTGCATTTCGACAACTAAAAATATTTCTTTCTTTTTTTTTTTTAAAGATTTTTATTTATTTATTTATTTGACAGAGAGAGAGAGAGACAGCCAGAGAGAGAGGGAACACAAGCAGGGGGAGTGGGAGAGGAAGAAGCAGGCTCCCAACAGAGGAGCCTGATGTGGGGCTCGATCCCAGGACTCTGGAATCATGCCCTGAGCCAAAGGCAGACGCTTAACGACTGAGCCACCCAGGCGCCCCCTAAAAATATTTCTAGGCATTAGCAAATGTTTCCTGGGTTAAAGTAATGGAATAGTGGGTGATTTTTCCATCTTTTCTCATTTTCTATATTGTGTTTATGTTATTTAAATAATGAAGAAAAAGATAAAAATAAACAAATATTATTATTCCACCTCAACACTGATGTGTGAGTTTCTGAGGTTCTTTCCATTCTACTACTCTGTGTCCCGAACGTTCTGCAGCTTAGCAAGGTGAAATGGTTCACCAAATTTGTTTTTTATTTTTTTCTAATAAGAGGAAAACATATCCATTTCTTTGAAAATGTAGACACAGAAAAACACCAAAGAAATCATTAACCATCTCATCTCCCAACATCTTTGCAAAATCAATACAATTCTGTCCTCAGTGGTATTACACTGTAGGACTGTAACAACATTTATTTAACTAGTTAGGCTATCTGGAATATTCCCAGTTTGTGGCTAGGATTGGCAATGTCATCACTTCACATGTATTGTTTATGTGTATGTTTTTGTTTTTGTAAGATACATTTCTAAGAGAGGAAGTGAAAGCTCATGTGTCATATACATTTCAAATTTTAATGGAGATTACCAAATTGCCTTCCAAAAAATGTTATATAACTTCACATCCTTACCGTCAGTGAGTGAGAAAACCCATTTGTTCATATCCTTACAAACATTAAATATTAGGACTCTTTTGGTTAAGCTAATAAGTGAAAAATAGTACCTAATGTTTTAAACTTATATTTTTTAAAAATTGTTGAGATTGAGCATCCTTTCCAATGTGTAGGTGTTGTTTGTATTTCTTACTCTCTGAACTGTGTGCTAGAAACTTTTGCTCATTTTCTGTTAGGTTGTGTGTGGTTTTCTAATTGATTTTTAGGAGCTATTTATATATTAGGAGCATAAATCTTCTTAGATATGTGTAGCATAGATTAATTGATCATTGGTGAGTTTTTGTATGCATAAAAGAGGTCAAAGAGAAGAGGAAAACTGACTTCTTGAAGTGTGTAAATATATGTAGAACACAAGAGGGAAAATGTATTAATAAAGAAACAAATTTGGCCCGCCTGGGTGGCTCAGTCGTTAAGCATCTGCCTTTGGCTCAGGTCATGATCAGGTCCCAGGGTCCTGGGATCGAGCCCCACATCAGGCTCCCTGCTCAGCGGGGAGCCTACTTCTCCCCCTCCCTCAGCCTGCCACTTCCCCTGCTTGTGCTCTCTCTCTCTCCCTGTCAAATAAATAAATAAAATATTTTAAAAAAGAAACAAATTTGCTGAAATGCAGTATAAATCTTCTTTCTTTATTACCCTACTTGTATATAAGGTCCAAAATGAGAGTGATTTTTCTTTCTTGTTCATGGCTGTATTCCTAGTACCTAAAACAGTGTCTGGGACAGGAAAGGTGCTCAATCAATATTTGCTGAATTAAAGAATTGGTAGAATTTCAAGCAGAATGACAAAATGAAGAATAGAATCTAGGCAGATACCCCTAACAGTGGCTGTAAGTCATTCACATCTTATTATGAATTGGTCAAATTCAACTGTTTCTCCTTCTCATTCCTGCTACTAATGGAATCAGTTTATTGAGAGAATAGGATTTATAGCTTGGAATAAGCCAAGGACCGAAGAGGAGATTTCTGAAGGATGGCACCTGTGAGAAAAGTAGCATAGTTGGGATAGTGATATGGAAGGCTTGAGTAGTTAAGGATAGGATGAAAGTATTCAGGAGCGAGGGTGGAAGAAAAAGCATTAAAAGGTGGGAGATGTGGAAGTCAGGTTGTCTTTGCTTTGAAATTTTGCACAGGGCAGGTTTGGATTTCTAGATATGTTCTGCAGAAAAAAAACATGAAATAGTTGAGAGGATTTTAGTGCAATATTTTCTTCTTGGCCTCTTTCGAGTGTTCATTATAAGTTTTTTTCAGGCCTTATAATTACATTTAAAGATTGTCATCATAGTAACTTTTTTCCATTTGGCTTTATAGGACTGTGGGATATTAAGTAAAGGTATTAAACTTCTCAATTCCATGCTGCATTTCCCCATTACAAATCAGTCATTTTTCTGATTATCAGAAGACTATTTCATTTAGAACTGCCAAGACCCATAATGTCTGGGTGTTCAGTTATTGAGTAAAGTATTTTTCTTTTTGTGTTTTCCATAATTAGGTCACTCCAGAAAGATGAAGATATTTAGTGTCTTTGCATTCATGGCCTACTGCCATTTGCTGAAAGGTAAGACACCAGATCCTTTCATTAGGTTCTATATTTTAAATATTTTAACCATAAGTTAAAAACTACAATAATTATTTAAAGTGGATGTGATTTTTTTTTTTTTTGTAGAGAGAACATTCTGTTTTTCCATCTGTATCTCATAAACCCATTTCATTGGACAAAGCTATAGGGAACATGGTCAAACTGAAAGAAAGAAAATTAACCCATTATCTATTTATCCATTACCTATTATCCATTTCCCAGGGATAATAACTGAAACTATCTGTAAATTTTTTGAGGAGTTTCCCATCTTCTGAAAATTGGTTGTCTCTCTCTTCAGCATTTACGATCACGGTTTCCAAAGACCTGTATGTGGTGGAGTCTGGCGGCAATGTGACTATGGAGTGCAAGTTCCCGATAGAGAAACAGTTAAACCTGCTTGCACTAATCGTCTACTGGGAAATGGAGGATAAGAAAATTATTCAGTTTGTGAACGGGAAAGAAGACCTGCAAGTTCAGCACAGCAGCTACAGCCAGAGGGCCCAGCTGCTAAAGGACCAGCTGTTCTTGGGGAAGGCCGCACTTCAGATCACAGACGTGAAGTTGCAGGATGCAGGGGTTTACTGCTGCTTGATCGGCTATGGCGGTGCTGACTACAAGCGGATTACTTTGAAAGTTCATGGTAAGAATGCATACAGGTGAAGAGGACCAATCTTTATGAAAACCATACCCCAGCGCTGAGCACTTTTCCTTCTTGGAAGTCTACCTTGCTCTCCACAGTGACAATCTACTCATTCATTCATTCACACACACCTCCAATGAGCATTTCTCAAACAGTTCCTATTTGGCAGTCCCTGGAGATCCAGAGCTGGACATGGTGGGGCCATGTTCCACAGTATGTTCGGTTCTCCTAAAAATAAATTTCTAGTCTTTACTTTTTTACTATTATGAAAGTGATACATGTACTTACAAATCATTCAGACACCACGGAAGGGAGTAACATGAATTGCAAAAGTGTTCTTCTCCCGTCACTGCCATCTTCCATGGCATGTCAAGATAGTAGCCACTATTTGTGTGTCCCTCCAGGAATTTTTTTATTCAAGTATAATTTTTTAAAAATTTTATTAAGTCTGCCATCATTTTCCTTCCTTTATGCATCTCTATGTCAACTCCAAATTAATATAGTAAAAACAAACCCCACTGTGAGGTGCACATTCAAAAAGCCTTGAAGTCAATATATAAAGGCAAAAAATATTATCAAACGTAAAGGAAACTATTCTTTAGAGACAGTATTACCTATGCTCACTGGGCATATATTCATCTTGAAAATCTACACTGCTGTTATCTTGGAGTGTTGTAGAGGAACTGTGAGTATCAAATTCCCGGGTACTGACCCACAAATATGTCATCAGGTCACCTGCGTTCGAAGTTATGTGTTGCCACTAGATAAAAAAGGAAAACACCTTAGCTGACCCCCTCTACTTTCACTGTTAAGATTCATAGAATTGAGAGATGAAAGGATCCCAAGTAAGAGCAACTAATCCAGACTCCCAAGAACAGAAATCCCCTTAAGGGATCTTCTGCTCACATACTTTCCACACTGACACCCGGTCACTTGGACCTCCCTTCCATAGCCTTTTGAAATTATTTTCTGATACCGAGCTGATATCTGCCCTCTCTAGTCATAGTTTTGAGATTATATGCCTGCTTCTTTTGTTTACATGATGACCTTTTCGTATGTGACCAGAGTGCAGTCATCACTCCTTGTTCTTTCCATTCCTGGCCTAACTAGCTTCAATCTGAAGATCAATATTACAAGTAGAAGAAGTTTACATTTATCATAAAGGGATAAATGATAATTGTAAACTCAGTCCAAATTATATAGCCATTGGGAAAAATGCATCTATTTTTATGGCACATTACTGGGTTTCTGATTCTGGATCAATTAATGTTACTGTTGTGAAGAAGATGTCACTTGTCTTGGGAAGTAGATTTAATTTTCATTATATTTTGCCATATACTTCTCCAGAACAGTGGTATTTATGAAAGCAAGCTGGTGGGATCCCAAGTTGGGATTTTCAACCTTTCTTCAGTCCATCAGCAAATATCACCCACTGACTGTGTTTCATGGCATTAAAGAAATTATCAACACTTAGCCCCGTGAACAGCCAGTAGTGCTGGATCTGGGCTGGGCAGGAAGAATGTAAGCCTGGCAGTCAGGTGAAAGGAAGTATAGAGTGTAAGTCTCTGCTTCCAGGAGAGAGGGTCTGTCATCAGCCTTTAGGGAGTATGCAGAGAGTAGGACAGCTATCCTATAACAAGGAAGGATGTCTTTTCAGGTCCTCTGGGCTCTGTAATGTCCTTTGTTGATCTATGATGTCCTTTGTTATGGCTCAACGCAGTAGGAAACCTTTTGGCACTCAAGGTTTTTTCCGAGAAGGGATTCCTGATAGAGCAAAGCAGATGACCAGCCAGATTTGAGGATCTGATTTGTCTTGACCATTCCATTTTATATTATAAATTACTAATTTATATTATAAATTACTGGCATCCTAGTCCCAGTCCATCTTGTGGCCATTTGCACACAGTGGTCTTGGGTGTTGAGTTGAGCTACACTGAGAGCAAGCCAACCACCAAGCTTCACTTGCACTGAGGTAGCGTCACCAATAGAAATGGTCCTCTTGCATGAGCTTCACAACTCAAGGAAGTACAATTCCTGAGTCACCTCTATATGCAAATGATTTCACAGTAACACTTCTCTTCCCATCACTGCAAACATGTGGTAACACAGCTTCCCCAGAGGGAGTTTACTCACCATGGGATTTTATAGGTGAAGCATTTCAAAACTGAAATGTGTTAAGACTTTAGTTTTGGATTAACTCAATTATTATTATCACTCTGGGTATTATTGCACCTTTCATGTTTACCAGTTTAAATACCATACTCTCAGGCATCTGACTTCCAATTGGGAATGCTGTTTTTCCTTAATCATCGAACCTAATTGCAAGGAAAATCAAATACCATTTATACTTTAAAGACCTTAAATGGGATTAGGCAACTGAAAGAACAAAGTATTACATAGTTATCCTGATAATGCTAATTCGTTCATATGAACCAGATTCACTGCTCTCATTCCCCACCAACCCCGTCTCTCTCCAATTCACCAGCCAGCCTTTAGATTTTTTTCTATAGCATTCCTCCCCATCTACTGTATTGTGTAACCTATTCAGCCTCATCTAACACATATAAACGCACCCGCTTTGTTTATTATCACTCTCCTCTTTCTTGAATATACTCCACAAAGGTAGAGATTCTGTTCTGTTTTATTCACTGCTCTATCCCTAGGACTTGGTATACAGGAATTTGACAAGAGCACACAAAAATATTTGTTAAATGAATGAATGAATGAAATATTTCCTCAAATAGGATAGGGCTAAAAATTTTGAAACATGAACAGGTTTGAATATGTAAAAACTTATTTCCAAGTCTGTTCATGAGGAACTATCAGTACTTTCTGAAGAATATTACATGAGTACACTTAAGTGGTAGTTGTAAGAAGAAGAGAAGGAGCTGCTCCAGTAGTTATCATAGTAGTAATTAACACTTAGGTAGTACTTACTATGTGCCAGACCCTGTCCTAAGCATTTTGCCTCTACTAACTCATTTAATCCTCAAATGACTCTACGGGGTAGGGGCTGCATTATGTCTAAGATGTATGTTTTCACCTTTTGCTATCTCTGTGTCTAAGTGTGTCTTTCAATAGATGGCATCTTAGATTCAATGATGTGTGTGGTGTTATTCTCATTTTATGAAGGAGGAAATTGAGGCCCAAAGAAATTAAGTAATTTACCTGAGCTCACTCAGCCATTAAGTGGTAAAGCCAGGTTCTGAGCTCAGGTAATCTAGTTCTGAAATCTGTGCCCTCAACAATCAGGTTTCACTCCCTGTATTTATACCTCCAGAGTGTGTATGAAGTTGTATATTGACTTCAAAATTACAGTGAGCTTTTCTTGGTCTTGATGTGACCATTGGATTAGCACATGTGCTCTCTATCTAGTAAAACAGGAGTCTGCAAATGTTTTTGATAACCTACTCCATCAGTAAAACAGGTTAGCTAATATGCATGTATTTGTGTGTGTGTGTGTATACTTAGAAAAGATATACTTGTGCTAATGTAAAGGACGTAGCGTAAAGAATCGACATTTTTAAAAGGTAAAAGAAGTTGAACATCACTAACTTCATATGGTTCAACTTAAAGCATTGTACATTTGACAAAGGTATAAAGATAGAAACTTTTAAAGGTAGAAATAAAAATTTAATCATATTTTAATGCCTTGCTAATTATGATGATTCACTGTCATTAGCTAATAGTTCAAGGTGAAATTCATTGTTAACAGAGGTGGATGCTCTTGACAATCTTGAGTTTTTGTTTTTAGTTTCAGGTGTATAATTTAGGGATTCAGCACTTCATACAACAGCCAATGCTCATCACAAGTGCCCTTCTTAATCCCCATCACCTATTTAACCCAGCCCTCCACCCATCCCCCCTCTGGTAACCATCAGCTTGTTCTCTTGGTTTGCCTCTCTCTCTCTCTCTCTTTTTCTGCTATGCTTAATTTGTTTCGTTTCTTAAATTCCACATATGAATGAAACCATATGGTATTTGTCTTTCTTTGACTATTTCACTTAGAATTGTACTCTCTAGCTCATCCATATCATTGCAAATAAAAAAGATTTCATTCTTTTTTATGGCTGAGTAACATTCCAGTGTGTGTCTGTGTGTATGTGTTTCTGTGTGTGTGTGTGTGTGTGTTTATATACACAAACATACCACATTTTCTTTATCCGTTCATCAGGCTATGGACAAATGGGCTGTCTCCATAATCTGGCTATTGTAGGAAAACAGTATGGACTTTCCTCAAAAAGTTAAAAATAGAACTATCCTATGATCCAGCAATTACACTACTAGGCATTTACCCAAAGGATACAAAAATACTAATTCAAAGGCCTGCATGCTGTTTATAGCAGCATTGTCTACAATCTTGGGGGTTTTTAAATCCATACTTTATCAGGTCCAATTAGGTACTTAGTGTTTTAACTTCATAAAGTGGTGGTAAGATGTGTCCCTCCTGCCACTTCCTTGTGGTTTGCACTTGAAGTATTAGTATTCCATCCTCAGTTTCTTTGTGGGAAAATTTTTAATTAGTAGTTCATTTTGTAAGCAGGTTAGTCTAGTTGAAATTAGATAAGAGAATCTGGAAATCTGTAATAAGCCCACTCTTCTCCCTTTGGTGTTATAAAACTTCCCTCTTCCCATAAGACTCTCATGTGGCATAGAAAGTGAGGCCCGGTGTCAATTAGTAAAGTTTGTTAAGCTTAGATTATTTCTTAATTATTATGATAAAAATATATATAAGTAGAAGTTCTAATTTTCTTCCTATGTCCCAACACATGTACCCTACTTTAGAGACTAGAATAGTGGATATGTAATCAATGAGTAGAACCATTCCACTCATTTATTAGGCCCTGAGAAGTATACCACATTTAAAAAATATGCTTAGGCATAAAGCAACATTCTCCTTTATGATTCTGTTAAGAATTATAAGAGTAAAAAAGCAAATATTTTACCTTTAATACTTTACCATAATCTGTGATTTTAGTCTTGAAAACTAAATTGCCCAGAAATCAAGCTCTGTGCTATGTGAACTAGACCCTGTTGTGGTAATACTATTTCAGGAAGTACAATCAGTGGACTTATTTTTTTTTTTAAGGATTCTTAAACATAACAGATACAAGGTTGAGGACTCAAGTACTCATGAGAACCATTACTTATGTGTTTTGAAATTATAATTATCTTGATTTCAAGTGTTTCTATTGGTGGTTTCATTGATTTAAGGGCACAAAAACATCACATCATTATTTCAGTCTTGTTTGATTCTGGCTGTTTTGTATTAAATCTCTGTGAATATATCTTATCACAAAGCCATTGTTATACCTTTGGTAAAGGAATGGAGAGTCAAGGTTCTGGGTGGACCGCTGGTGGTTACACTGAAGTATTAGGAGTAAAATAAAGATTATACCAACAAAATAATGACACGTTACCATGCTTGTAATGAATAAACATGAATAAAGATCTTAGGTGATGTAAATGCATTAAATAATCTACTAAAATAGTACACATGGTATCTTAATCCTAAAAGGGTCCCAAACCAATGAGCTAAATTTTAATCAATGATCTAAAACTTAAACTTTATTTCTTGAGTATAATGATTTATTCAAATAGCCAGCATAAAAAAGTTCAAAAAATAAGTATCATAATGTGGTATTCTGGGTGAGATGCTGGAATAGAAAAAGGATATTAGGGAAAAACTAGTGAAATGGAAAGAAGTGTGAAGTTTAGCTAATATAATGTACTAACACTGGTTTCTTAGTTATAACAAATGCACCATGGTAATAAGATGTTAACAGTAGGAGGGAGCTGGGTGATAGGTATATGGGAGCTCTGTACTATCTTTGTCACTTTTCTGTAAATCTAAAACTATTTTGAAGTAAAAAATAAATTTAAACTTTAAAAAGTATTATCCAGGAACACATGTCAGTTTTTATAATGATATCATACTCTTTTCATACCTAATTTCTGATCATTGACCCACAGTTGGAAAAGCAAATGGCACATGAAAATCAGATTTTCTGTTTATTAAATAAAGTCTAAGAAAACCATGCTGGGCAGCTGGAGAGGTTCATGTTACGAAGACAGCATTACAACAACAAAAAGAAAATAACCGGGAATAAATTTAAGAAGAAATGGGTTGGCCCTGTGTAAAAACTATAAAGCTATATGAGAAAGATACAAAAACTTGAGGAAACGGACAGACATATTTTATATTTGGATAGAAAGACTGTTGGTTTAAAGATGACAGTTCTCTTTAATCTATGTGTTTACTTGGAGCCCAATAAAAAATAGCAGTATGATTTTGATAGCAAGGTAGTTGTTCCTTTGAACGTAGCCCATCTATGAACGGGCGAGTTGAAGCAGAACTAACGGGTTCCTCACTGCTGAGACATCTGAACATCAAGCTTATTTCACTGAGAACCCACCTGAATTGATACTTTCCCTAATGTAGACAACACCAAGCCACATATCTAGTTTTGTCCTAAGTGAAAGCCCTGACTTCTTTTTGCTCATGACCTAGCCCCATACCGCAAAATCAACCAAAGAATTTCTGTGGATCCTGTCACCTCTGAACACGAACTAATGTGTCAGGCTGAGGGTTACCCTGAGGCTGAAGTCATCTGGACAAGCAGTGACCATCGAGTCCTGAGTGGCAAAACCACCACCACTAATTCCAACAGGGAGGAGAAGCTTTTCAATGTGACCAGCACGCTGAGAATCAACACAACAGCTAATGAGATTTTCTACTGCACTTTTCGAACATCAGGTCCCGAGGGAAACAGAAACAATACCGCTAAGTTGGTCATCCCAGGTAATATTCTGAATGTTTCAATTCAAATGTGCCTACTGCTGTCCTCTGGCCTCTAGCATGACGCCTGTTCATTTTAGGCATCCATCATTCATTAAATAAGTGAATGCATGTATAACACTAATATTTTACAAAATGGTTCCTCATCTCCATTCATCCAAGTCATATTGCTGTTTAATAAACATTCAGCAAATATTTATTGAATATGCCCTATGTGCCAGGCATCAGGGGCTCATAGAAGAGTAAGATACTGTTCACGCTTTCCAGGAAACAGATAAGAAATAGAGAAGGCAATCCCATCCCATGTAGGAAATGCTCTTGTGGCTGAGGGATCTGGGGGAATACCCCAGAGGAAGTCTCAGCTCAGGCAGTGTTTCAGGAATCCAGATCCCAGCACATCAGAGTTGCTCTTTTCTTTCCAGGGTTTCTGTGGTAGCAAGCAAATGGAACATACTTTTCTATCTTATTCTAAATCAGAAAGATCCGTCCTCCCCATCTGTGCACCCCACCCCCAACATGGTGTATGACATTTCAACACAAAGCAGTCTGTCTGTTTAGTGTGTAAGACACAAGATTGTGGTCCCTGCCTAAGCTACTCAGCTTCTGTGTGCTTCAGTTTCCCTAGTCATAACAGTTACAGACTTTTGGGCAAGGTTACCGTAGGGGCAAATGAGCCATTCTATGAAAATGATATGAGGCTCTTGCCTGCATAGACTCAGTTATTTTTTTTTCTTACTACCCTGCAGGAGTGGGTACAGTGGGATACAGAGTCTGATGAGAGGCTGAGACCTTTAGAGAAAGTGAGGCAGGAGAGCATGAGGTTAACATAAACCCAGAGGTGTTCTGAGAAGCACTTCTCAATGCCCCTTCTTCTAGTAGATGTTGCCAGTATAGCTTCAGCTACTTCAGAAAAAACAACTAAGAACTCGGGTGGAAAAGTCAACCAATAGGAGAAGGCAATACAAGATGGTCCCATGAATGGAAAGAGTAAAAAAAAAAAAAAAAAAAAGTTGAGAAACTTGAAGAGATGCTCTTACTGGGTTCTGAGTCACTTCGGTAGGGTCTGCATTCGTGGGTTCCTGCCATTTAAAAGTTGCTTTATGACAACTTATCTGTGGGAAGACTTAGGGTAATTCACCTAACTACTTGGAGTCTGTTTCCTCATCTAGCACCTCGGATTTTTTTTAATATCTTGCATGCCTAACTGAACTTATTTTGAGATCGAAATGAAATAGGTATAAACAGGCTTTGTGAATTGTAAGCTGCTAGAGAAAGGCTGACCACTGCTGTGGCTTTAAAGCTTGAATGAGGTCGTCAGGGATCATGACCAACGGAGGGAGGTGGGAGTTAGCAGTCTCTGAGCATCGCGTGCCAAGGGACTCCCTTTTCTTCCTTCATGGAACCACAGACAGATGGGTGAGAGGCACCCATGATTAGATGTCCTGAGATGTTCAAACTGAGAAAGAAAGCATAGCGAGCGATGGGCCTCAATTGTGGCCACATATACGAGGAGGTGGAAGCTCTTGGGCAGTGCCAGTTGGCCTTCCTGTTCCATCTTTACCATGTACCACAGGCCGCTAGCTTCTAGATTAAAGAATGCAAGGGAGGTCACCGAGCCTCCCAGTTAGTACCGAGCGGCAGCTACCTGTGGTAAGCACTTGACAGACATTAGCCTCACGATAAGTTTATTATCCTTTCCATTCTGTAGGCAGGTGAAAGGATTTGCCTGAGATCCCAAAGCTAGTGTGTGGCAGCAGAATGCAACTCCAGGACCATCTGTCCGAAGCCTGGGGTTCTTCCTCTTTTCTGCACTGCTCCTGGTTTCCTATCAGCAGTATCTAACCATTCCAGCCACTCACTGGCCAGGAACTGTTTGTAACCCAGAGCTAACCGAAATTCACCTTCAAGGATGATTTTTCTCTTGACCCCTTCCCATCAAAATTTCATCTTTAGTTTCTTTTTGTTTTCTTTTGTTTTTCAGAACCACTTCCAGTTCCATCAAATGAAAGGACGCACTTCATGATTCTGGCAGCTGTCCTGGTGTTTCTTGGTGTAACGCTGGCAGTCACTTTCTGTCTAACGAGAAATGGTATCTCCTTTATTGCAGTGGTCTCCACTGGGCATATGGGGAAATGTACAGGTCTGCTACTGTTGTCACAGCGGCACTTAGAGGCAGAGCCAGGATGCTCCATCTTCTGTAGTGTACAGCTCGGTCCCATGTAAGAGGGAACTCTCCTACCTAGAATGCTAGCAGTGGCCCAGTCAGGAAACACGGATTTACAAAATGCTGCCTTCCTGTTAGCATTCTCTTCTAGGGCCAACTTTCAATTTTGCAAAGTGGGTTTCAGCTATGCTACCATGTGACACTGTGTGTTGCCTCTTACTCCAGTCCTGTTCATTTCACCGTCCTGCAGCATTGCTTACATTGGAAGGTTGCAGTAAACACTTGGTAGTAGAATTTCCAAGGGGGTGACAGTTGAATCATAGCTGCAGGGAAACCTGATTTGCCTTTGCAGTGTGGCACAAAGACATTCCACTGTTCAATAGCAATGACAGTGAAGCCGAGCAGGATTGCTGGGTGAAGATCATGTGTATGGGGGTGAGAGGTGGGAGAATGGGTATGTACAGAGGTGAAGAAGACCAAGCATTATACAGTTTCTTTTCATCATGCAAATAACCACAGACTTAGAGTAGAGGAGAAAAAGCTAAAATGCCTGTCGGTTTTGGTTGAATTTGAGTCTTGCATTAGTTGCACTGTTATATTCAGCTGGTTTCTGAGCACCCTAAAGAATAAAAATAGTTTTTTTCCGTAGAGTAGTGATGCTTTTACCGTAGAGTATTTTACAAGATTTCTGGCTGAGGGTGCTATATAATTTTCAAAATAATTTGCATGTGTTTATTTCTCTGTTTGCCCATGGGAACAATTAAAACACAGGAAAATGAGTCTATTCAAATCATTTCCTCCCATTTTAAGATGATTCAAAGTAGACATTTCCCCCAATACTTTGAGAAGTATACCAGGGGATCCAATGATGATCTGTGTGTAGAGTTATCTGAGGTCAAATAGGGAAGTGGAAGATGGAAGGGAATTCCAATGGTGGTTGAAAAATTCCCCACAGCCGCTTAAGAGGATGGGTAGATCTGGGAAAGTGGTGTAATTGAGTGGAGGGAGGTCAGCTACTTCTAAAGAACAGGTGTTTAACAGAACTGAGACAGTTAGCCAGAATAGAAGGCTCGAGGTCCAATGGTATGATGATCCTGAGATGGAGTTGATCTGTCCAAGGAAGTGACTCTTGCCAACTTGTGTTTTGAATATTTCCCCATGAAAAATAATTAGTCATCATTAGGAATGGCTAGAAAACTAATGCATAATAAAGTTCCTCAGCATATGGTCTCTCTTTGAGGGAAGGATGGAGAATGAAAGTATATACTCCTAAAGAAAATCTGGGAGTGGGGCACCTGGCTGGCTCAGTCAGAAGACTGTGCAGCTCTTGATCTCGGGGCCATGACTCTGAGCCCTACGTTGGGTGTAGGAATGACTAAAAAAATAAACTTTAAAAATAAAATAAAATCTAGGAGCAAAAGCAGATGCCCTGAACTGTTGGATTGACCTCAGGGGTTGGAACCCATGGAATAAATTCGGAAGTCTACCAGGTTTCCTAGGGGATTAAAAATGCTTCATAGGAACTTGGAATTTAAACTTGAGTCACTATGTGGGATGTAGAGTTGTGTTACATGGGAATAAAAATGACTTTTTCTTTTCTCAAGGGAAAATGATGGATGTGGAAAGATGTGGCATCCGAGATAGGAACTCAAAGAAACAAAATGGTAAGAATATTAGCAGGGGTTAGGAAGTTGAAAGAAGAAGAAACAAAAAGTTAAAGTAATAACGGAGAAAGCCATCAGCCATAATCTCTCCTCACTTTAAAGAATGCTGGCTCCTGGAACTGCTGGCTCCTCTTTGCCTCACAACTCTAACACAAGAGCTCTTCCCATAGTCCGGGGAGATTTAGGGATGGCCCTGGAGTGTAGAGTGGTGAGCAGCTTTGGGGATAGGGAAGGAAGCAGCTTCTCTCTGCTAGATTTATAGCTCTGCATCCTAACACCTCCCTGCAAGAGGGGACCAAGTTGACTTCAGTGGGTGATTAACATAGATAGATGATGATAGATAGATAGATAGATAGATAGATAGATAGATAGATAGATAAAACTTGAGTAGCAGGTACTATGTTAAAAGCAGGGACCAGTACCTCCTTTAATCTCCCCCCACAAAATCAAAGAGATAAATACTAGGATATTTCTCATTTTATAGTAGAGAAAACAGTCAAGAAAATATATCAAATTGCCCAAGAACACAGACCTGACAGAAATCAGGCTTTGGAGCCCACTAGCCTGACCATAGAACTTTACTCTTGACCTAACCACTTAAATTCATTTCACTACAAATCTTTACATTTATGAAAGTTCAGAAAGACCTCACCCAGCTGATTGAACTAAGAAGAAAGTTATATTAAGCTTTCTAATTCTTTTTAATGCAGTCAGAAACTAAACTTCACAACAAACCCTAATTTAAAGTAATCTAAGTAGTTTGGACGGGCTCAGGCAGGTTTCATTTTTTTTTATAATAATTTTTTATTATGTTATGTTAGTCACCATACAGTACATCCTTAGTTTTTGATGTAAAGTTCCACGATTCATTACTTGCATATAACACCCAGTGCACCATGCAATATGTGCCCTCCTTAATACCCGTCACCGGCCTATCCCAGTCCCCCACCCCCCTCCCCTCTGAAGCCCTCAGTTTGTTTCCCAGAGTCCACAGTCTCTCATGGTTCATTTCCCCTTCTGTTTACCCCCCCTTCATTCTTCCCTTCCTTCTCCTACCAATCAGGCAGGTTTCATTATGTGGTCAAGTCCACTCAACTGTTTTATAAAACTAAATCATGAATGTTGTTAGGCGTATCGTAGAGTGACCAGCCTTCTCTCTTGATTTGCCCAGAATTAAGGGGTTTTTCAGGACACGGGACTCTGGGTTTTAAAACCAGAACAAACCTGGGAAAACCAGATGGTTGGTCACCCTTTATTATATAAAGATAATTGGACATAAATATAATCTGCCTCTCATTGCAAATCTATTCTGTCATCTAGCAAATATGAGTTACGTTTGTCATTATCATTCTCCAGATAAACAATTTGAAGAGACATAATCCAGCATTGAAACTCCTGATCTTAAAGCAGGGATTCTCAGCCTGTGGTTTGAGTTCAGCAGAGCTACGCGTGACCAGAGCAGTGCAGTGGCCCAGGCCAGCTGCAGATGATGAAGGACTTCCCAGGCCCAAGCACTCAACAGTGGAAGCTGCGAGGGAAGAGGAGGAGAACAAAGGAAGAAGGAGCAGAGGGGGTAGCCTGCAAGGAGACCTTGGTACTTCAAAACGACTGGGAGACTCATGGGCGCCTACAGGAGAGAGGAGGGACGCTTCTGAAAGATGAGCCCCCACGCAAATCATCCATCGCTCATCCTAGGAAAACAAGTTGAGATTCCCTGATTTAATGGTCAGTTCCTGCAGAAGTGCCCTTTGCCTTCACTCAACGTCTCTGTTTGTCGTCTGTGTGACCGAGAGTCCCAGTGTTGCAACAGTATTTAAGTATGTTATTTCTATTTATTTTGAGTCTTTGGAGTCTTGTCACGTGAGTGTGGTTGTGAATGATTTCTTTTGAAGATATATTGTAGTTGAAGTTAAAATTTTGTCACAAAACTAGACTTACTGCTTAGTGAGTTATGCTTGTTCAATAAAATGTATAGTATTTATAAGGTACTTGGTATCCTCCACAGCCACCAGGACATAGGAAGCATAGAGAACAGACCCGTGGTTTCTATAGGATATTACCTTGTTTAACCCACCAGTACTTGGTTGCCTCAAATAATCTTACTCTCAGACCTTAAGGTAAGATATGTTACTGTAGTATCTGTTCTATATTAAGTGTCAGCGTTAACAACTGTATGGTATCCTCACACAGAATCTCACTTAATGCCTATGGTAGCTGTGCTGCGGTCAGCACTATTATAGCCATTTCCCAGCTGAGGGAGCGGAGACCTAACGTAACCAGCCCAAGCCAGTAAATAGCAGACCTCAGGTTTCCACGGCTGTCACCCACTGTCCTTTTAGAATACAGTCTAGAGCTGTGTTTTGCTGTAAGAAATTCATTCAGCATTTAGGAAGCACCCATGTCACTATGCCAGGCAGTGATTGAACAAGACAAGTACCTCTCTTCCAGGAGCTCATAGTATCATGGGGAGATTGATAAGGAATTCATTATTACAGTTTAGTGCAGTGTCATAGCATAAGATGTTGGAGGAGAATGACGACGTGAAGAGGAGAGTCTAGAAAGGCTGCCAAAGGGAGGGCATGCCTTGGGCAGCCCACTGGTGTGTTCCTTGGAAGTTGAAAATACATTTTATTTTATTATTTTTTTAAAGATTTTACTTATTTATTTGAGAGAGAGAGAGAGAGCTAGAGAGCACAAATGAGGTGAAGGGCAGAGGGAGAAGCAGACTCCCTGCTGAGCTGGGAGCCCAACGTGGGGCTCGATCCCAGGACCCTGGGATCACGACCTGAGCTGAAGGCAGACGCTTCACCATCTGAGCCACCCAGGCTCCCCAAAAATACATTTTAATCAAAGTGATTTTAGTTTATGAGGATAAATTGTGGAAAATAACTTGAGGTCCTTTTCTATCATTATGTTTCTGTCTGATTTATTTGCCTTTGCTGTGCAGTCCGATGCTTATGTAAACGGTGTTGGTATTGTTCAGCAGTTCTCTCTTTTTTATTTAAGTGCTGCTGAAGTTTGAACTCATACCTTTCCATGATTCAAAATTCAGAAGGTCCAAGAAGAGACATTAAAAAGCCTCCATTCCATCCTTCTAGCCATTGGTTTTCCTTTCCAGAAGCAGCTGTTCTTGTCTTTTGTTCTTGTAGCCTTCTAAAGACATTCTATGAGTATATGTAGAAATATACATGAAAAGTATATTTTTTATTCACAGAAGTGGTGACACACTATTCGCCTGCTGTGCACTTTGCTATTTTTATTTAATGTATTATTTCTTTTGGGGCCATTGGAACAAGTGTGATTTTCCCAGAGGCCAGGCACTAGGTCTTCTTTATTTCTAGATCAGCTTTTCCATAGCCTGTTAGTATCTTTTATAAGACATAGTACATGCTAAATATGTAGTTCATCGACCTTTGGACAGCCAGCATTTGCTTGCCGTATGACTGAGTTTGGATTTGGTTTATTTTGTGTTTCTCAAAGTGAGACCCTTGGGTTCTCCAGGGCACACTGGGTCAACCTCGTCCTAAAGGCTGAATTTATTACTAATTCTGTATGACAGAATCATGTCTGGAACTTGTGTTTTTTTCCTGTTTTCTCTTGAGTAAAAACTAGACTTTGATATTGCAGTTGCAAAATGACAGGGGTGGGGTTTTGTTTTTGTTTTTGGAAATTCCAGTAATGTACCTTGACTCTCACCTGTGTTAGAAAAGGCCATGAGCTGTGCTTAAACCCCTGAGTCCTACCAGTTCTCATCACTACATAGATCTAAGATGTTGCATTTCAAAGTCTTTAAGGTTCACATGCCTCCCAGGAGGTCTCAGTGTATTCCTGCTCTCTTGGCCTTTTACCTGGATTATCGACAAAGAAAACCTTTGTTTTGCCGCTCGTCAAGGCTGAAGAAACAGAATCTCCAACAGAACTCCTTCTGTTACTTGTTCGTACACATCCATCTGCACAGCATCCCTTGTTTGCGTGACAGTATCTTTGTGTGAAGTATAAGAGAGGATTCTGGCTGAGCCGGAGTACTGTCTATTCACTCTGTTCCTAAATTTTAATGCTCTCATACGGTGTGGGAGTTGTAAGGCACTTTATCCCCTTGTCTTGTGTTTCACTCTAAATGACATAGAGAGGATATTTAGTTCTGGATTTTAATTGTCATTGTTTACACCTGCATTAATCTAATAAAATATTCTTATTTATTTTGTTCCTTGGTGCCGCAGCATGTCCGCTGTCTTGTTTTCCAGGCTTTGTAAACCACATCCAGTTTAATGTCCCGGTGGAAAAAGTTACTGGGAATATCTGCAGCTACCTTCCTAGTTCTTTACTTCATGGCTGCTGTTTGTGCAGCATACTCTTAGTTCTGTGCGATGAAAAATACCCAAAAAAGTATTTTCTTCAAAAGAATGTATTGAAAACTTTCAGTCTCTCTTACTCTGTAGCTTCATTTAGGACAATACCAAGAAAAGAGTCAAAATCGTGTTGTACAAATTAAGGATCTGAGGGGGGGAGGGTGAGAGAGAAGGAGTGATCCCCAAGACAGCTCTGAGGAAACAAAGGGGCTTTCCTCTCAGCAAGGACTCTTCTCAGATCAGTAAACATGGGTGTGCAAGCCAGTGCCTATAAAGCTGGATGTGTTCCAGTCTTCGCCTTCTGAAAAGGAAGTGAGATGTCTAGCATGAAGTCAAGGAGAGGAGTACGGCCTAGTCTAGGGTGGGGCCATAAAAAGGTTTATAGTTTTAAGACAAACATTACGACACTTATCAGTCAAGGAAATGTAGGACCCTTAATTGCCGAGTCATCAAGCTCACTTTAAAGAGACTTGTGATCATCTCTCTGAATCAGACGCTCAAAAGATGATGATGACTATTCCTAAGAATGTTGGTTTTTAGATGTTTATTTAAGGAAAGAATATCAAATATCTTTGTAGAAATGATGACAACATGATATTTATGCCAGCTGCTGGAATCAAAGCAATAAAAATGGGTGCTGGACAGTGGGATATCTCACATTTCTGACCAGTCTTCCTGTCTGGCTATGGTGGCCATGGTTCTGGCTGGAATTTTGTGACTTTGGAGGGGTGGGGGCCCGTATTATAGGAAAAGAAGCCTGAAAAGGAACTGTAGCCTTTCACTAAATTTTTACTCCAATCTTTTTTACAAGCATGCAACTATCTGCTGCAAGTGGGTCAAATATATTTTTATCTAAATATTTTAGAAAATGTATAAATTATTACTCTTTTAAAAGTTAGAATTCAAAATTAACTTTTGCACTATTGCTATTGCTGGCCAAATTTGTGAAGACAGATACATTCCATTTTTTATAATTTTTCCCTGCTCCAGGTCCCCAGAGTTTCAAGGAAATTAATATAATAAGCCAGCTTACCCTTATTATCATTTAAATGTTCCCAGAATTATTTATATTTTAAAAGAACTTAAAGTTTGAAGAAATTCAAACAGTTGTTAGTGGTGGGGTTTTATCATTGATAGTTGCGATAATTCCCATTTATTGAGCGTGTATGCCATGCTAGACACTGGGATTACATATATTCTCTCATTTAATGCCATGGGCTCATGATGAGATACACCAAATGATAGTTTTTATTGTAATTCATGCTGATTATTTACTTATATCTTTTCCCTCAACAAAAAAACATAAAATGGCCATTTAAAAGTGATGAATGTAAGAGTATAACATAATTTTGAATAGAGAGTAAGTGACCAAATGGGCTGAAATGTACACTTCTTGGTTTCTTAATTATTGTGAAGCTATCATATTTTGGCTGTTTTCCACCGATTTGTGAACACATCGCAGATTCTGTAGTATAAAAAAGTAGAATTGGATGGAGAGCAAGTTCAGAATATCTATCTCCATTCCAAGAAACTAATACACGTAGATTCCTGACCTCCACACCAGTCAGTGTGGCGTCTTTAGATCTCTTGCAGAAAAGGAGAGTCAAAGAGGGGAGATGGGCAGCAGTCTGTGGTGTGGAGTGAAACTGCACGCAGGCCTCAGGATTCAGTCCCTCATTAGAGCCTTTCAGGCCAGATGGCAAACCAGGGGATGATTGGGATGGGGAGGGGAGGTCAGAAATATTAAGACCCTCTTCAGTGCAGAAGGGACACACACTACAAGGCTAGGTCTAAGACAATAGGCAGCAGCATCTTGGTTGAAGGGGCAGTAAAAGGAGGTAAATCTCTAGTCTTGCATAAACTCTGGGCTGGAGACCGGCCAAAGGATCACACACACTCAAATTCAGTGCTTTGAGATCGCTGGGATGACCACAATGGTGGTGAAATCGAGTTTAGGACAGTGTTCCAAGTGCCTACATTTTGGGGGAGGAAAATTCTCAAGATAAGAAGTAAATGCGTTTGCCAGAAGAAGGCTTTGGCACAGCTCAACATATTAATCTGATTTTTCTTCATGTATTACTCTCTACCTGTGCTCCCCTTCTTTGTAGCCTAAGAGTTGATTTCCCTTCCCCAGCCTGCCAAAGCTGAGACATAGAAACTACCACTTTCATAGCTGAAATTCCACTCGTATTTTTCACAGTTCCATTACAAACATCTCGGTGGGTCTCAGTTCCTCGCTGAGCAACTTCCACAGGCCAGGCATTCACAAGGCATTGCGGAAGAGTCGAAGATATTAAATGTGGCTGATGCTATTATGGAGCTCACCGTCGAACTGAAGACATGATACATATATTCAAGAATAATTAATAATTCAAGTGCTAGAGAATATGAGAGTTTAAGGATGTGTCTCAGGACAGTGAGAGGAGAGGACAGCAAATGTTATAAAGTAGGGGAAGGAGGAAATCCCAGGTGCCAGGAAGCTCAACAATGAGGCCAGATTCGGCTTGGACCCTGGAGAATGGAGAAGATGCCTACCTCTGAGGGTGTGCATTTTTAGTCCGTGCAGGCTGCTAAAACAAAACACCACAGAGCAGGTGGCTTGTAAACAACAAATTCATTTCTGACCTTTCTGGGGTCTGAGAAGTCCAAGATCAAGGCGCCAGCATGGTTGGTATTCTGGTCAGGATCCTCCTCCTGGTTTGTAACTGGCACCTTCTAGCTGTGCCCACACATGGCAAAAGGGGCAGTGGATCTCTGTGGGGTCTCTTTCATAGGAACACTAATCGCATTCATGAGAGCTTGACCCTCATAACCTAAGAACCTTCCAAAGGCCCCATCATCTTAATACCATCATCTTTGGGGGTTAGGATTTCAGGATGTGAATTTGAGGGGACACAAAATTCAGACCATAGCATTTGGAGAGCAGCTTTTTAAATAATTTTATTTATTTATTTATTTATTGCATACAGGATAAGTTTAACAATAGAAGAAAATCTGTGATCCCTTATATTTTAGGGGGAATGTAAATTGGTGCAAACTCTGAAAAGGATAATCTAGTAATATCTATCAAAATTATACATGACCCAGGAATTCCACTTACAGAAATTTACCCTACAGTTGTATTTTCATATGTGAAAAATGACATATGTATAAGGATTTTCATTGCAGCTTTGTTTATAATAGCAAAACACTGGAAATAACCCAAATGTCCATCAATAGGGAACTGGTTAAATGAATGGGTGGCAGAATCCAAACAAGAGAATACTATATAGACAGGCACGTAAACAGATAAGGAAGTTCTTTCAGTACTGATATGAAACAGATCTCTGAGATACGTTTATTGTTAAATTAAAAAAGAAGGTATAGAAGAGAGTATGCTATGCTCATTTTGCACCTTACATTAATTATGTATACAACGTTTATACTATGGACACTTTGCTCACTAGGTACTTTGTATGTATACTATGTACACTTAATTTGTATATTATGTACACTGTGTATCCTTCCAGATGTAAATTTTGCATTTTTTGAAAGGGAAAAATATAGATACACATTTGCTTGTATGTGCAAAAAATGTATATCTGAAAGGATGCATAAGAAGCTGGGCTTTTTAAAAAGATTTTATTTATTTGAGAGAGAGCATGAGCAGAGGGGAGGGGGCAGAGGGAGAGGGAGAGTCAGACTCCCTACTGAGCAGGGAGCCCAATGTGGGACTCAATCCCAGGACCCTGGGATCACAACCTGGGCCGAAGGCTGAGCCACCCAGGCACCCACGTAAGAAGCTATTAAGACTGGTTGGTTTTGGAGTGGCATATTGGGTTCCTAGTGGGAGAATTTTACTGGTAAGACCTTTTGACTTTTAAAACCTGTGAACATATTACCTATTCCAAATAAATTATAATTTTTAAAGTCTGAGCTCAATTATTTGCCTTCCGGGAACTTTCAAGTACTTGTAAGGAAATGATAACTCATTAATGTGTAAGACCAAATATAAACATCCAAGGTGAGGGAGTTTAAACAACTAAATTCAACCACCACTGGGTTTTTAATCTGGACTTGAACCCAACTGGACCGAATTATTTTCTTTCATTTACCTTTTACCTATTTTTCACTGGTTTCGCTCCCAGTACAGCCTTGAGTATGGGGAAGCACGATCAGTTTATTTATGGACTCTGATTTGCACACTGTGGATCTGGAGCTGCGTGATAGTAAACGATACTATTATAAAAAAATGAATAGACGAACATCAACCCCTTGTTTATGGCGCTATAGACATGAAATATGCTTCCATAGATGTGAAATAACGAAAACATCTGGACCTTGGGGAAACTTGGGAGTATGATCGTAACATATGTATCCAGTCTGAGAACTGAGTTTTAACCCAAGTGAAGTTTTTGTATAACTGCAAGGTGAAAGTTTTGACCAGCATTTTTGGGGTTATTGGTGACTATCAAAATCCCCCAAACTTAGGCTTCCCCTTTCAGCATCTTGGCTTCTCCATGGCTGTCTGAAGATCAAGCAGCCGGTCTTTGACAAGACACGAAAGCTGTTTTCACCTCAATGCTCTGCAGTTGTGAAAAATGAAAAAAAGCAAGATCACGGAGAAGTTACTCAATAGACAACAAAATTTACATAAGTGAAACTGATTAGAAGAACTTTTTTTTGCTGTGAGAGTTAAAATGCCATGTCAAGCCTGAATAATGAAAAATATATCAGCAACAACAAATGAGTGACAGCAGCTTCTGTCAACCAGCTCCCTTTTCAAGGTTGGAATAAGTTATAAATGCTAACTTATATGAGATCAAACAAAATGGTCTCTTCTAGGACACTGAAGAGGCCCCATGACTTCAAACCTGGATTAAAAAGATTCATGCATCTAGGAGAAAACTGAAAAACAAGGAAAAAACAACAAACCCTTGTTTGTACCTACCACTGCTCTAAAATTTGCTTCATTCCGGGTGACAATGGAAGGTGAAAAAAAAATTGAGCTGTACTGAGAAACGTACAGAGATTTGGGAAGAGCGAGAGGTTGCTTTAGAGACCTGGAGTCAGACCCAAGCTCCAGTCTTATTAACTCTATGACTTTGGGTATGTAGTTTAACTTCAGCGAACTTGTTTCCTTGGGTAAAATGGAGTGAAGTCTAAGTGGACTCCATCTCTAGTATGCTTTGTAGAAGGCGTGGTGAAATCAGCTTGTGTATTGATAGTATTGATACCAAGAAATGATTTATTAAATTATTTTAAGGTCCAAGAGCTATGAATCTAATTAGACTGTTATTGTTATGGATGACTTTAAAACCATTTTTTAAATCAAAATTAATTTTCCAGGGTGCCTGGGTGGCTCAGTCGGTTTAAGCATCTGCCTTCAGCTGATCCTGGGGTGCTGGGATTGAGCCCCACATCAGGCTCCCTGCTCAGCAGGGAGTCTGCTTCTCCCTCTGCCCCTCCCCCCACTCGTGCTCTCTCTCAGATAAATAAAATCTTTAAAAATTAATAAATCAAAATTAATTCTGTATTATTAAAATTTTATTTTTAAAATTAAAAAATTTAACATTGAAATGTTTAATTTTTCCTTCTACAAAGTAAAATAACTGAATTAAAGTTGTGCTGGGTTGAAGGTCTAAGTTGATCATCTTAATAATTTTGAAATTTTTCATTATGTTAAAATTAACTAGAATTTCTTTTCTTTTTCAATTTGCACATTTAAAATTCTGACATTGATCCCTTTTTGATTCATCTGGGCCTCTCGTGTCAGTAAATGCTGAGCTACCATAAAACAGAAATTACTTACATAGGATAATGTAACTTATTTAGGGACAATCTAGAAAATATTTATTTGGATAGCTATGTTTTGTTTTGTTTTTAAAGAAAGATGCTTCACACCTTGGTAATTTCAGAACAGACTGTTCTCTAGTGGAGAGCAATTCCTCTTTTTACACCTCAAGTCAAATATTTCTGTCTATTCTTCAGTCAAATTGAAAACAAAAGATAGCAAAACAATGACCCTGTTTGGTTTCTCACTAAACAGAACTGAGCACACTGTAAGTGAGAACTTGTCCTCTTAATTTGAACAAACATTCATTCCGTGCCTACTGTATCTGCTAGGCTTTATGGAGACTACAGAGATGACCCCAACATCCATGCTGCCCTTAAAAACACGAGGACTGAAACATACTGTCATAAGTTACGGGCATAGCTTCTCCTCCTCCTCCCAAAACAAGACAAAACAAAACAAAACACAAGACACAAATAAGTGTTAGGAAAGCCACTGAAGCACCAGAAATTCATTTAAGCAGTCCGAACTCAACCTTTATACTCTCTACCACTGAAGTCGTGTTTTACCAAAGCTTTGCAAAGTTATTTCATGTATTTTGAGGCCTCATTGGTCCTAACCCAAATGTGGTATTTTTGTGGTTTCATCGGTTCTAGTGCCACATCAGAGCACGAGAACGTACGAAAGAGATTTAATAAACAGTATTAAGATTTTTAAAAATATTTACTGCATCTTGAGCAATATTCTCCGTGCTTTGTGTGTGTTGATTCAATTAATCTTCCTAAAAAACTCTATGAGGAAAGGGCTGTTATCATCTCTTCTTGACAGTTGAAGAAATGGAGGAACAAAAACGTTTAGATAACTTGACCAAAAATCATGTGTCTGGTAAGCTCTGGCCACAGGAGGCAAACACAGTTTGGCTTTGGAGCCCATGCTCTTAAACTCTGCTATGCTACCCCTGAACAACTTACTGAGTCATGTTAATGAAGCGGTTGCAAAGCTTAATACTATTGCGGCAGCATAATACTGATACCTACCTGGGTTGGGCAATTCCAGAAGCAGTCTGAGGTTTGTTTGCCTGCACATTTTTGTTTTTCCAGGCTATGGGAGCTAATCTGTCTACTGTTGCTATAGATAGTCTAGTATATGTCTTTGATGACTCCTTGAACTTATTTCTGTTCAGTACATACCTGGTAACTTCCATTGCTGAATCATTGGTATATACATGCCTAAGAGAGAATCTCTGGGGCATAGTGTGGAAATGTGGGAAAATGTACCAGTTTGCATTCCCCGTATTGGTGTATGGGAACCCCACTTGCTCCACATTCTTACCAACATCTGCCATTTTGTTGCTTTTATTTTAGGCGGTGGTGGATCTGTAGACGTATCAAATTATGGTTTTAATTAACATTGTTTTGGTGGCTAATGGAGTTGAGCTCTTTTCCATTTGTTTATTAGCCATGTGGCAATACACTTTCACAAAGTGTCTTCTTACATGTTTTGTTCACTTTTTATTAGGTTGTCTATCATACATTTGTAGGAATTCTTATCAGATTCTACACATAAGTCCTTTGTCAGATTTATTCTCACACTGTGTGTTGTCTGTTCTTTCTCTTAATGGGTCTTCTGATGAACAAAAAGCTCTTAATTTTACATAGTCCTGTTTACCATTTTTTCCCTTGTGTGTGTGTGTGTGTGTGTGTGTGTGTGTGTGTGTATCCCATTTAAGCAAACTTTGCCTGCTCCAAGGTCATGTAGGCCTCTTTCCATGTTTTCTTCTAAAATATCGACAGTTATTTTTCACCTTTAGATCTTCAGTCCTTCTGGAATTAATTTGTTTTCATATCATGTGAGGTGCAGGGTCAAATACTTGTTTTAAAAATCATATGGATAACCAGTTGTCCCTACACCATTTATTGAAAAGACCATCTTTTCCCTCACTGTATTGCAGTGTCACTGTATCTATATCTACATATCTGTTTATCTATTCCTGGACTCTTCATTTGATCAACTCATTTGTTTTGTTTTGTTGTTTTTTTTTTGTCTAGAAACTTTGTTAAAGCAGTATTAATGAGTTGAAATTTGCTTCTTGGGACTAGGACAACACCTGAGGTTGTGATATTTCCTCTGCAGCCCTAGCCATGCCATGGCAGCCACCAAGGCTTCCATCCTGGGGGAATTTACACAATGAAAGATACTGCCGCTCTTTCCCCTACTATTTTTCTTTCCCACTTCACCCCAAATCTTTATTCAGTCTTGTTCTGTCTGAATATGTTTGTCTCTTTTTAAGTATAAAAGCATACTCACCACTTACTTTTTTATTGGATATCTTCTCTTCCTTGTGCATTATTTTAAAAGCAGATGAATATAGGATTTAATATATTTTTTAAAAATAAAGTTACACTTATCTATGTATACTTAAATGAATTTTTTTCTACTATAAATTCAGTGCACTCTAATTTTGGAAAAATATTTTGCTCTCTCACCCTGAAAAAATGGGTATTTGAATTCTACAAGGAAGTGATTTTATTCCAATCTAACCACCGCTATAAAATGATACATCCTTTCTACTATAACTTAAACATCTATAATAAAAAATAAATATTGCATATAACTGCATTCCTAGAGTGTTTGCTCACAGCTACAAAATTGTAGGATCAAATAAACTTTATCTCATATTCTCATGTTTGTGGTAGAGTCATGTAGCAATATGCAAAGCAAATTCCCTGATGGGATGTCTGTTGGCCACATGGGGCAAGAACTTGACGAAAACAAAGACAGCGGGCCATGCCCATCATTTCCCCATTGCTGTTAATGGTTTTTAGGTTCCCAGTCACCAGAACTAAAATCTCAGGACCATATTCACTGCCCACTTTTCCCCATAGCTGAGCTTCAATATTGATCTAATCCCCTTTCACAGATCTCTTATTCCAACTACTTCTTTTGTGAACTCACTGTTACTGTACTCTCTTGGACTTTATATCAGGATGTTCATACTGGCTTAAACAATAGGAAGATCATTATCTTAAATAGCAAGACATATACAGGTAGAATGGCTCTGTTTCTGTTTTTCTCTAATTCTCTTGGCCTGACTCTACTGGGTGGTTGACTCCACACCGAACCTTATATCAAGACAGCTGTGGTAGTTCCACAACCAGATCACATACCCACCCCAAAACCAATTGTTGGCAAAGAATTTACCCAGGAGCCAGGGATGAGATCATCTTTCTCTGGGTCACATGAGGATAGATACCTTAACAAAGTCAGGGCCTTGCCACCATGGAAGATGGGGGTTTGAATGATGACAGACAACCAACAGTGTCTGCTCCAGACCCTAACCGCTTCAGTTTGAATAACTACAGCTTCCTTCTAATCATGCTCCTTGCCTTTTGTTTTTAGCCACCATTTTCTCAACATTTATAATAAACCCACTATAATTCTCCTTCGATGTATGTCTGTCTTCATAGCACTTCTTAGTACTATGGTGGCTCCTCACTGAGTGAAGTTTAAATCCGAACACCTTGGCCTCCCCATTTAAGATCCCCACAATGAGCTTCCAACCTATCCCTTTGTCCTTCCTTCTCCCTACTCTCTTATAACTGGGGTGGGCATTTTTAAATTTTCTGTAAAGGGTCAGATAGTAAATATTTTGGGCTTTGTGGGCCACGTGATCTCTGTCACAACTACTCAACTCTGCCATTATACTGCAAAAGCAGCCATACATAATATGTAAACAAATGAGTGTGGCTCTGTTCTAATAAAACTTTATTAACAAAAACAGAGAGTAGACCAGATTTAGCCCCCAGACCACACTTTGACAAACTCTGCCTTTTAAAAAACCCGTCACTCCACTGGACCTTAAACTGATATCAGCAACACCCCATTAGAGCCATAAAGAGGACAAGGTAATGGTTTGAGGCAGTGCCACATATGCGGGATATCTGGCAGGGTCTGGGCTTCATATCTGATACATCATCAAATTTACTGTAGCAGCAAGACTTTTTGTAAATGTATTAATTCAGTTAGATCATTATACTGATTCAAAGATCAAAAAGTCCTGTAGGGCTCTATTTCAAATCTTTTCCAAGCTGTGGCACATGGATTTGCTATACTAAGACAAATAAATGGGTTTATTTCTCTACCATATGTTTAATATCTGGACAAGTCATCAGTTCAAGCTCTTCTTGCTACCCTCACCAGCAGATACACACCCTAACTCATGCAGTCTTTTTTTTCTCCATGATGCTATTGCTTTTTAAAAATTGTGGTAAAATATACATAACATAAATTAGCCATCTTAACCATTTTTAAATGTACAGATATAGTCATGTTCTGCAAGCATCACTACCATCTCCATAGCTCTTTCCATCTTAAAAATTGACACTTTATACCCATGAAATAATAACTCCCTATTCCCCACTTCACCTTGCCCCTGGCAACCACTAATCTACTTTCTGTCTCTATGATTTTAATTACTCTAAAATACTTCATTTACATGGAATCACATCGTGTTTCTCTTTTGGTGACTGGCTTATTTCACTTAGCATAATGTCTTTTAGGTTCATCCAGGTTGTAGCATATGTCAGAATTTCTTTTCTTTTTAAGGTTGAATACTATTCCATTCAGTGTATACAGTATATTTTGCTTATCTGTCCATCGGCACCTAAGTTTGCTTGCAAGTTTTAGCTATTGTGAATAATGCTGTCATGAACACAGATATACAAATATATCTTTGAGACCCTGTTTTATTTTCTGCATATATATTCAAAAGTAGAATTGCTGGATCATATAGTAATCCCATTTTTTCGAATGACCAATTACCATTTTATTTTATTTTTGTAGCAAAACCCCAGTTTGTTTGTTTGTTTGTTTATTTATTTATTTATTTATTTATTTATTTATTTATATTATTATGATATGTTAGTCACCATACAGTACATCATTAGCTTTTGATGTAGTAATCCCATTTTTAATTTTTTGAGGAATTGCCACATTTTTCCCACAGTGGCTATGTATTTTACATTCCCACTAATGATGTGCAAGGGTTCCAGTTTCTATACATCCTCCCCAACATGTTATTTTCCTGGTTTTTTAGCAGTAACCATTCTAGGATATGAGGTGGTATCTTGTTATGGTTTTGATTTGCATTTCCTCTACGATTAGTGATATTGAGCATCTTTTCATGTGCTTATTGGCTATTTGTGTATCCGAGAAAGATTAGTATTAGTTTTATTTTAAATGTTTGGGAGAAATCACCAGTGATGCCAGCAGGTCCAGGGCTTTTCTTTGTTGGGTGATTTTTTTTTTAATATTTTACTTTATTTACTTGAGAGAGAGACCTCGTGCAAGCAAGTGGAGCAGCAGAGGGAGAGGGAGAAGCAGACTCCCCGCTGAGCAGGTACCACGACATGGGGCTCGAGCCCAGGACCCCAAGATCGTGACCTGAGCCAAGGGCAGACTCTAACCTGACTGAGCCACCCAGGTGCCCCTGTGGGGAGATTTTTGATTACTGTTTGAATCTCCTTATTAGTTATAGTTCTAGTCAGATTTTCTATTTTTCCATGGTTTAGTTTTGGTAGATTTTGTTTCTAAGAATTTATCCATTTCATGGATGTTATCCGATTTGTTGGCATACAGTTGTTCACAGTACTCCCTTATAATCCTTTTTGTTTCTGTAAAATTAGTAGTAATGTCTCCACTTTGATTTCTGATTTTAGTAATTCAAATCTTCTCTTTTGTTTTTTCTTAGTTCATCTATCCAGAGGTTTGTCAATTTTGGTGATCCTTTCAAAGAAATAAATTTTGGTTTCATTTATTTTTTTCTGTTGGTTTTCAATTCTCTATTTTGTTTATCTCTGCTCTAATCTTTATTATTTCCTTCTTTCTGCTAGCTTTGGGTTTATTTTGCTCCTCTTTTTCTAGTTCCTTAAATTATATGGAGTTGGGTTTTGATTGGAGATCTTTCTGGTTTTTTTGATGTGTTTATAACTGTAAGTTTCCCCTTAAGATTGTTTTCACTGCACTCAGAATTTTTTTGTGTGGTTTTTTTATTCATTCCTAAGTCTTTTCTAATTCCCCTTTTGATTTCTTCTTTGATCCATTAGTTGTTTAAAAGGATGTTGTTTAGTTTTTAGAAATTTATGAATTTTCCTGTTTTATTTCTCTTATTGATTTCTAACTTCATCCATGGTGGTCAGAGAAAATACTTTGTATGCTATTTATCAAACAATTATACTTGTCATATCATATACTTAATTTGGAAAATGTCCCATGTGCATTTGAAAAGAATGTGTAATCTGCTGGTGTGGGGTGCAGTGTTCTGTATACGTCAACTAGATCTAGTTGGTTTGTTGTGTTGTTCAAGTCCTCTATTTACCTACTTCTCTTCTGTTTGCTTATGCTATCCATTATTGAGTGTGGAGTATTGAAGTGTCCAGCTATTATTATAAACTATTTCTCCCTTCAATTCTGTCAGTTATTGCTTCATATATTTTGATGGTCTGTAATTAAGTTTCTAAATGTATTTCTAATTGTTATATCTTCTTGCTGTATTAAAATTTTATTAATATATAGTGTCCTTCTTTGTCTCCTATAAACTTTTTGGTTTTAAAGTTAGTTTTGTCTGATATTAGTATGGCTATCCCTGCTTTCCTTGGGTTACTATTTGTGTGGAATAAATTCCAACCTTTTATTTTCCATCTATTTGTTCTTTGGAGCCAAAGTAAATGTCTTATAGACAGCATATAGTTGGATCACGTGTTTTTACCCATCCTGTTGATCTTTGTCTTTTGATTGGAGAGTTTAATCCATTTACGTTTAAAGTAATTATGGATTAAGATGGGACTTAGTTTCGTCATGTTTCTATGTCCTATATGTCTTATAGCTGTTTTGTCTCATTTACTGCATTACTGTCTTCTTTCATGTTTAGTTTATTTTTTTTGTAGGGAGATGTTTAAATCCCTTTCTCTCAGTTTTTTTTTTTTGTTTTGTTTTGTTTTTTGTTTTTTTGGTGTATATTCTGTAGCAATTTTCTTTGTGATTACCATTGGATTACATTTAACATTCTAAAGTTACGACTCTCTAATTTGGATTTCTGCCACCTTAACTTCAATAACATACAAAAATTCTGATCCTTTACAGCTTGGTCCCCATCCATTTTGATTATGGAAGTTACAAACTTACATCTTTTACATAACATTAAGTAATGATTCTTTTTAGCATATTAATTTCTTAAATCATTTAGAAAACAAAAAGTGGAATTACAAAACGTTGTTACCATAATACTAGTTTTTATAATTGCCTCTGTATTTACCTTTTTTGAGATTTTTATTTCTTCATATGGCCTTACTGTCTATTGTCATTTCATTTCACCCTGCAGGACTCTCTTGAGCATTTTGTGCAGAGCAAGTCTAGCAGTAATAACTATCAGCTCGCTGCTTTCTGGCTTCCAAAGTGTCTGGTAAGAAATCTGCTGATTATCTTTTTAAGGATCACTTGTATGTGATGAGTTGCTTCTTTCTTGCTACTTTCAAGTTTCTCTGTCTTTCAGAAGTTTGATTATAATGTGTCTCAGTAAAGTTCAGAACTTAAAGTTCTTTGAGCTTCTTGGATGTTTATATTCATGTCTTTAATCAAATTTGGGAAGTTTTCAGCCATTATTGCTTCAAATATTCTCTACCCCTTTCTCTATCTCTTCTTATTCTGGAACCCACATGACGTACATACTGTCTCATTTGATGGTGTCCCACACGTCCCTTTGACTCTCTTTACCTTTCTTCAATGTCTTTTCTTTCTCTTGATTATTTCCACTGTCTTTTTTTTTTAAGATAATTTTTTTATTTACTTTTATTTTTTTATTTCTTTATTTTTTATTTTCTATAATAATTTTTTATTATGTTATGTTAGTCACCATACAGTACATCCCTAGTTTTTGATGTAATGTTCCATGATTCATTACTTGTGTATAACACCCAGTGCACCTTGCACTACGTACCTTCCTTAATACCCGTCACCAGCCTATCCCAGTCCCCCACTCCCATCACCTCTGAAGCCCTCAGTTTGTTTCCCAGAGTCCATAGTATCTCATGGTCCACTCTCCCTTCTGTTTACCCCCCCTTCCTTCTTCCCTTTCTTCTCCTACCAATCTTCCTATTTCTTATGTTCCATAAATAAGTGAAACCATATGATAATTGTCTTTCTCTGCTTGACTTATTTCACTTAGCATTATCTCCTCCAGTACTGTCCATGTTGCTGCAAATGTTGTTTAAGCGTTCTTTTTGATGGCTGAGTAATATTCCATTGTATATATGGACCACATCTTCTTAATCCAGTCATCTGTTGTAGGGCATCTTGGCTCCTTCCACAATTTAGCTATTGTGGACAATGCTACTATGAACATTGGGATGCATATGGCCCTTCTCTTCACTACGTCTGTATCTTTGGGTAAATACCCAGTAGTGCAGTGGCTGGATCATAGGGTAGCTCAATTTTTAACTTTTTAACGGACCTCCACACTGTTTTCCAGAGTGGCTGTACCAACTTGCATTCCCAACAACAGTGTAAGAGGGATCCCCTTTCTCCACATCCTCTCCAATGTTTGTCCAACGTTTGCCTTGTCCATTTTTGCCATTTTAACTGGCATAAGGTGGTATCTCAAGGCGGTTTTGATTTGAATTTCCCTGATGGCTAATGATTTTGAACGTTTTTTCATGTGTCTGTTAGCCATTTGTATGTCTTCATTGGAAAAGTGTCTGTTCACATCTGCACATTTTTTTAATAATAATTTTTTTATTGTATTATGTTAGTCACCATACAGTACATCCCTAGTTTTTGATGTAAAGTTCCATGATTCATTACTTGCGTATAACACCCAGTGCACCATGCAATATGTGCCCTCCGTAATACCCATCACCAGCCTACCCCATTCCCCACCCCCCCCAAGCCCTCAGTTTGTTTCCCAGAGTCCATAGTCTCTCGTGGTTCATTCCCCCTTCTGTTTACCTCCCCTTTCTTCTTCCCTTTCTTCTCCTACCGATCTTCCTACTTCTTATGTTCCATAAATGAGTCTTCCCATTTTTTGATTTGATTATTTGTTTCTCGTGTATTGAGTTTGAGAAGTTCTTTGCAGATCTTTGATACCAGTCTTTTATCTGTAGTGTCACTTGCAAATATCTTCTGCCATTCCATGGGCTGCCTCTTAGTTTCTTTGACTGTTTCCTTGGCTGTGCAGAAGTTTTTATCTTGATCAAGTCCCACAAGTTCATTTTTTCTTTTGTTTCTCTTGCCCTTGGAGATGTGTCATGAAAAAAGTTGCTCTGGCCGATGTCAAAGAGGTTGAAGCCTATGTTCTCCTCTATGATTTTGATGGATTCCTGTCTCACATCGAGGTCTTTCATCCATTTGGAGTTTATCTTTGTGTATGGTGTGGAAGAGTGGTCAAGTTTCATTCTTTTGCATATAGCTGTCCAATTTTCCCAGCACCACTTATTGAAGAGACTGTCTTTTTTCCACTGGATGTTTTTTCCTGCTTTGTCAAAGATTAGTTGCCCAAAGAGCCAAGGGTCCATTTCTGGGTTCTCTATCCTGTTCTATTGGTCTATGTGTCTGTTTTTGTGCCAGTACCATGCTGCCTTTGTGATCACAGCT
The DNA here is from genome assembly GCF_023065955.2 of Ursus arctos. NCBI lineage: Eukaryota > Metazoa > Chordata > Mammalia > Carnivora > Ursidae > Ursus > Ursus arctos. The sequence continues at coordinate 5,204,319 of NW_026623019.1, read as the reverse complement.
TTGTAGTACAGCTTGAAATCCGGCATTGTGATACCCCAGCTTTGTTTTTACTTTTCAGCAATTCCTTGGCGATTCAGGGCTTTTCTGGTTCCACACAAATTTAAGGGCTATTTGTTCCAGCTCTTTGAAAAATGTCATTGGTATTTTGATCGGGATGGCATTGAAAGTGTAGATTGCTCTGGGTAGCATAGACATTTTAACTATGTTAATTCTTCTGATCCATGAGCGTGGAATATTTTCCCATCTTTTTGTGTCTTCTTCAATGTCTTTCAAGAGTGATTTGTAGTTTCTAGAATATAGATCCTTTACGTCTCTGGTTAATTCTGAGATAATGTATGATTTTTGGTGCTATTGTAAATGGGATGGATTCCCTAATTTCTCTTTCTTCAGTCTCATTGTTCATCTATAGAAATGCAACTGATCTGAGCATTGATTTTGTATCCTGCCACATTACTGAATTGCTCTATAATGTCTAATGGTTTGGGGGTGGAGTCTTTTGGATTTTCCATATAGAGTATCATGTCATCTGCGAAGAGAGACAGTTTGACTTCTTCTTTGCTGATTTGGATACCTTTTATCCCTTTTTGTTGTCTGATTGCTGTACTAGTACTAGTACTAGTACTAGTACTATGTTGAATAATAGTGGCGAGAGTGGGCATCCTTGTTGTGTTCCTGATCTTAAGGGAAAGGCTTCCAGCTTTTCCCCATTGAGAATGATATTAGCTGTAGGCTTTTCATAGATGGTTTTTATGAAATTGAGGAATGTACCCTCTCCCTACACTCTGAAGGGTTTTACTCAGGAAAGGATACTGTATTTTGTCAAATGCTTTTTCTGCATCAATTGAGAGGATCATATGGTTCTTGAATCTTTTCTTGTTGATATGATCTATCACACTGATCGATTTGTGAATGTTGAACCACCCTTGTACCCCAGGGATGAATCCCACTTGGTCATGATGGATAATCCTTCTAATGTAATGTTGGATCCTATTAGCCAGGATCTTGTTGAGAATTTTGGCATCCATATTCATCAGTGATATCAGTCTGTAATTCTTTTTGATGGGGTCTTTGCCTGGTTTGGGGATCAAAGTAATACTGGTCTCATAGAATGAGTTTGGTAGTTTTCCTTCTGTTTCTATTTTTTGAAACAGGTTCAGGAGAATAGGTATTATTTCTTCTTTGAATGTTTGGTAGAATTCCCCGGGGAATCCATCAGGCCCTGGACTGTAGTTTTTCGGGAGATTTTTAATCACTGCTTCAATCTCTTCATAATTAAACGGTCTGTTTAAAACATCAATTTCTTCCTGTTTCAGTCTTGGTAGTTTATAGGTTTCCAGGAATACATCCATTTCTTCCAGGTTGTTTAATGTATTGGCATAAAGCTGTTGATAAAAGTTTCTAATGATACTTCCTATTTCACTGGTGTTGGTTGTGACCTCTCCCCTTTCATTCATAATTTTATTAATTTGGGTCCTTTCTCTATTGTTTTGAATAAGTCTGGCCAGTGGCTTATCGATCTTATTTATTCTTTCAAAGAACCAGCTTCTAGTTCTGTTGATCTGCTCTACTGTGCTCCTGGTTTCTAATTCATTGATCTCTGCTCTAATCTTGATCAACTGCTTTCTCATGTGTGGGTTAGGCCTGTTCTTCTATTCCAGCTTCTTGAGGTGAGAATATAAAAACTGCATTTTAGGTTTTTCTATTCTTTTGAGTGAGGCTTGGATGGCTATGTATTTTCCCCTTAGGACCGCCTTTGCAGTGTCCCATAGGTTTTGGACCGATGATTTTCATTTTCATTGGTCTCCAAAAATTGTTTAAACTGATTTTTAATTTCCTGGTTTACCCAATCATTCTTGAGCAGGATGGTTCTTAGTTTCCAAGTGTTTGAGTTTCTTCCAAATTTTTCCTCGTGATTGAGTTCCAATTTCAAAGCATTGTGGTCTGAGAATATGCAGGCAATAATTTCAGTCTTTTGGTATCGATTGAGACCTGTTTCGTGACCCAGTGTATGGTCTATTCTGGAGAAAGTTCCATGTGCATTCGAAAGGAATGAGTATTCTGTTGTTCTGGGGTGTAGAGTTCTGTATATAACTATGAGGTCCATCTGGTCCAGTATGTCATTCAAAGCTCATGTTTCTTTGTTGATTTTCTGCTTAGGTGATCTGTCTATTGCTGATAGTGGAGTGTTAAGGTTCCCTGCTATTAACGTATTATTATCTATATGTCTCTTTATTCTGGTTAAGAGTTGGCTTGTGTATCTAGATGCTCCCCTGTTGGATACATCCACTTGTTGGATACATCCTTTAAGAATAATACAGTGTCCTTCTCTATCTCTAACTACAGTCTTTAGTTTAAAATCTAATCTGTCTGATATGAGAATTGCTACCCCAGCTTTCTTTTGAGGTCCATTGGCATGAAAATTTGTTTTCCATCTCTTCACTTTCAGTGTGGATGTATCTTTAGGTTCAAAATGAGTCTCTTGTAGACAGCAAATGGATGGGTCATGTCTTATTATCCAATCTGCAACCCTGTGGGTGTTTTGTGGCAGCATTTAGGCCATTCACATTGAGAGTGATTATTGAGAGATATGATTTTAATGATGTCATGTTGCCTGTGAAGTCTTTGTTTCTATAGATTGTAAATTTCTGTTCTGTATAACTCTTGGGGCCTTTTTACTTTTATAGAACCCCCTTAATATCTCATGTAGGGCTAGTTTGGTGGTTATGAATTTGGTTGGTTTCTGCTGATCCTGGAAGGTCCTTATCTCTCCATCAATTCTGAATGACAGCCTTGCTGGATAAAGGATCCTTGGCTGCATGTTCTTCTTGGATAGAGCTTTGAAAATACCCTGCCAACCCTTCCTATCTTGCCAGGTCTGTGTAGACAGTTCTGATGTTATTCTGATATTTTTACCTCTGTACATAAGGAATCTCTTCACTCTGGCCATTTTTAATACTGTATCCTTGGATCTAATATTTGCAAATTGCACTATGACGTGACATGGTGTAAGTTTGCTGTGATCTACCTTGGGAGGGGTCCTCTATGCCTCTTGGACATGAATGCTTGTTTCCTTTGCCAGATTAGGAGGTTTTCAGCTACAATTTGTTCAAATATCTCTTCTAGACCTGTCTCTTTCTCCACCCCCTCAGGGATGCCGATGATTCTGACATTGGAACATTTCATTGAGTCAGTAATTCTACATTCTTGAGATTGGATTTTTTTGAGCCAAGTTTCTGTTTTAACTTTCTCTTCTACCATCCCATCTTCCGATTCACTAATTCGTTCTTCTGCCTCATTTACCCTGGCCATCAGAGCATCTAGTTTAGACTGCAATTGATTCATAGTATTTTTAATTTCTGCCAGATTCGCTCTCATTTCTACCCTTAGAGATTCTATATTCTTATTGATATTTTTTTCAAGCCTACACATCATCTTGACCATTGTTACTCTGAACTCCATTTCTGACAATTTGGTTATATCCATATCCATCAGTTCTGTGGCAGAGGCCACAGTCTCTGTGTCCTTTCTTTGCTGAGGGTTTCTCCTCCTCATCATTCTGATGAGGAGAGGTTGCGGGGTTGCCCAGAGCCCACATTATTGACCAGGACCCAGGCAGTGTGCACTTGTTTTATTGGGACCTTAGGGATGTGGGCTTCTTGATTTTTCAGCCTGCTTTCTTGGGGAGGGGCCTGCCACGCTGATACTCAGGCAGCCCTGTTTGGGTAGAGTTGCCCTGTCCCCTGCGAGGGGGGATGGGGTATGGGCAAAATGTGAGCCAGTATTTCCGGGCTTTTGTTCTCTGGCGGCTCTCCCTGGTGGTTTTCTGTGACTCTTCTTAGAGTCAGAGCAGCAGTGGCCAAATCCTAGCCTTTGTCTCAGAACAGAGAGATCGCAGTCAGCTCTCCACTCTGCTCTCTTGGCCACTTTAACTCTGTTTCTGTAGGTGCTGCCAAAAACCCTGCAGCATCCTGGGTTGTGCACCCCACAGCCACTCTCCCAGCCCTCACTTCCAGGGCCCTCACATCTCTGTCCTTTGTGCTTCCAATACCGCCAGCCGCCCCCGGTTCCCACGCGCTCTTCCGAGCTCCCTGTTTTAGTGTGGTTTGTGCCCGCTCCCGAGCTCTGGTTTTCAGTCTGGTTGTGTGCCTGCTCCCGAGCTCTCGGTTTCAGTCTAGTTCGAGTGAGCGCTCCGGAGCTCCAGTTGTCAGTCTGGACACGTGGCCGCTCCCGATCTCCCAGTATCAGTCTGGTTCCAGTGAGCGCTCTGGAGCTCCAGTTTTCAGTGTGGTCGTAGGCGTGTTCCCAGGCTCACGGTCTCTGTCTGCTTTCTTGTGGGTGTCGGTCCATGAGTCTGACCAGCTCCCCAGTGCAGGTGGCTACTGCTTCCCGGTGCCCAAACGCATCGGCTCCCTTCCCCTTCCGTTTATTTTCCAATATCTGTGTGCGGATTCACGGCTCCCTGCTTCATACCTCAATACTCAGCACTAGAGATGTTCATTTGTAGAGATCCAGATGTATCTTCCTGCATCTCAGGCTGATTCCGTGGCTTTTCAGGATGGTCTAGTACCTATCCAGCTCGACTCAGGGGAGTCTCTAGTACCTATCCAGCTGAAAAAGGGGTCCCCTACTCCTCCACCATCTTTTCTCCCTCTCTATTTCCACTGTCTTACCTTCAAGTTCACAGATTCTTTCTTCTGCCCATTCAAATCTGCCTTTGAATCCCTCTAGTGAATTTTTCATTTCAGATATTGCACTTTTCAGCTCCAGAATTTCTTTTTGATTTCTTCTTAGGTTTCCTATCTCCTTACTGATCTTTCCATTTTGTTCATACATCATTTTCTTGACTTCCTCCATATCATCCTTTAGTTCTTTGAGCACCTTTAAGAATTGTTTTAGAGTCCTTGTCTAGTAAATCTGCTATCAAGCCTTTTTCAGGGATAGTTCCTATTGATGTATATTTCCCTTTGCACCATACTTTCCTGTTTCTTTGTATGCCTTATTTTTTGTTGTTGTAGAAAACAAGACACTTGAATCTAATAATGTGGTAACTGGAAATCAGATTCTCCACATTCCCCATAGTTTGCTGTTTTGTTATGGTTTTCAGTTTATTGTTTTTCTTGTTTGTTGTTATTATTGTAGGCTGTCTCTGTACCAAGGATCAAACTAAGGTGTAAACGTAAAGTCTTCTCAGGTCTTCTCTGAGCCTGTTCCTTTCCCTGGCCATATGCAGTCACTTTTACATTTTTTCCCATATATGCCATTGTTATAAATGTCTTCATTTTTAATGTCTGGCTCCCCAGAGGGGGAAAAAAAGGGGGGGAAGAAGTAATAAAAAGGGTGCTGACCCTTTAAGTCCCCTGGAAGTCACTTCACCTAGAGGTGGAGAGGATTGCAGCAAGGAGAGGAGGTACAAAAACAATGGCCACTGCCTCTTTGTCTGCACCTCTGTGATCAGATGCAACAATCAGTGATCAGAGAACAGACCCTCAATATTGGGAGGACAGAGTCTTTTTGCCTTTCCTGGCTCCCACAAGCTGTGTGTGAGCTACTCCAGGAGTGTGTACATGGCTAGCTTCCTGCCACAGGACTCAGGGTGGGAGATGTGTACCTGCTAATGCTATGAACTGAAATGTATCAAAATTAACTGCAATTTACCATGCCTTCCTCTGGATGTTGTAAGCCTTCAATAGACTCCAGAGTTCCAAAATAGCTGTATCAGACAGATTCTGCCAATGTAATTATTGTCCAGGTGGTGAGATGGACTCCTAGTGCTTTTCTACTCCATCATCTCCCCCCCACCACCACCAATTCATGCAGTCTTATTCCAGGATTACACTACCTCCATCTCCCTGGAAAAAGCTGAAGATACAAAAGGATGTGATCCCAGGATTACACTGTTAGAACTATATGTGTGAAACACTGGTTGAGAGACTGCTTTAGTGACCCACAATAATTCACGCCAAGTGTTAAAGTATTTCCAATAGTCATAGGAATCACAAACATGTTAGAAAAGACTAACGTTTGGTTTGTTTATTTAGTTAGTTTGCACCTGTATTGAAGAAGAGTTTAATAAAACTCTATTAAAAAATAGGTTGGGGTGCCTATGTGGCTCAGTTGGTTAAGTGTCTGACTCTTGATTTCAGCTCAGGTCATGATCTCAGAATTGAGCCCTGCGTTGAGCTCCGCACTGGCATGGAGCCTGCTTGAGATTTTCTCTCTCCTGCTGCCTCTGCCCCTCCCCCACTCCCCCCCTCTCTGAAGAAAAAAAAAAGAAAGTAGGATAGTAGAGTGATTGAGAGCAGGGACTGTAGAGTTAGGCTGTTCGGGCTTGAATTCTGGCTTTGTTGCTTCCTGTTTATTTGACCTTAGTTAAGTTACTTCTTTCTTTCTTCATGTGTATAATGGAGCCAATGATAATATCTCACTTAAGAGAGCTGTTAGGATAATTACACGAATTAATATGTATAAAAAAAACCCTCAAGCACATTGTAAATGCTGAATGTGAGTTGGTGGAATAATATATATGCTCTGTCCCTAGGCATGTAATATTTCTATAAACAAAAAGACAGAGTCAGTATCCACCCAGGTAGGCAGTCTGTTCTGTGTAGTCATTCAAGGACTCAGATGGATGACGGCTCTGTTATATTCAGTACGTGGTTTCCAAAGATTCCTTGGGGGTCTCGTTACAGCTTGTTAAGCTAGAAAAACGTAGAGGAGCTCAATGGAAGGTTCTTATGAGCCAAGTTTGGAGACAGGGCGCAGAATTTCCTCTCCCATTCCATTGGTTAGAATTCAGTCACATGATCATACCCAGTTGCAAGGGAGGCTGGGACATGTAGTCTAGCTGGGAAAAGAGGAGTATATGAATTTGGAGGGAGAGCTATCCATGTTGGCTACAGCTGAGCATCTCGACAAAACCATATTGGTACTGGTATCCCAGCAAGAAGAGTACATTGAATTGAAATAGCTATAAATCATTGGCCTCTATTGTGGTTATTTTAACAAAGCGACTTTTTGAAACTGGTCATTGAGTATAGTCTAAAAATATGGATGAGGACATTCTTCACTTCATTATGCAGTGTGCTTTCTAAGGAACACTAGGAAAAATGTCCCTTTGATCTCAATGCCAAAATAGTTGTGTTCCTCAAGTGAGAAGTTGTTTTGTTTTACCACCCAACCTTGGAAATATTATTTATTGTTTAACTCTCCAGTGTTGGCTTAGAAAGCTTAGATCCAATTTTATTTTTTCATTCAACTGATATTTACTGAGTATTTACTACAGGTCAAGCTTTGAGCTAGATACTGAAGATTTAAGAGAGAACAAAACAGACATGGCATGGCTCCTGCCTCTTGGAACTCACACTCTAGATGAGGGTAGGGGGGTAGAGGTGGAAATATATAATAAACAAATGCATGACCGCATAAGTGCAACAATACCAATAAATAAGGGACCAAAGTAAATTAAAGAGTCAGGAACTGATTTTAAACATAGTGAGTAGGGCAAGAACTTCTCTGAAAAGGTAACATTTAAACTGCACCACACAAAAGTTGGTATTCTTCTAGCAGGAGCTACAATTTGCACAAAAGCTTCAAGGTGGGACTGAGCTTGACATGATCAGGGGATAGAAAGGAGGCCAGAGTGACAGGAGAGTAGCAAGTGAGGTAGGGAGAAAGGCATGAAATGGAAACGCGAGCCATACAGGACTTTTAGTTCAGGATAAAAAGTTCGATTTCCATTCTAAATGCAATGGGAAGCTGTCAAAAGTTTTCAGGAGGAAAGTGGTTGATCTTGCTTGTGTTGTGAGATTACTTCTGCTACAGTGTAGAAGCATTGAAGGGGCATGGAAGCAGGGAGACCAGTCAGGCGATGGGTGTCATGAGTCTGGAAAAAAGCAGTAGCTCAACCACAGCAAACCTCTATATTCTGACAGGGAGCATGCATTCCTGGCTTGTTCCCAGAGGGAAGAGGAGACTCTGTGGTTTGTCTTTATTCTTATTTCCCTCCCCTTTCTTGGCCTGCTTTTCACTTGTGATTTTGTGTTGTATGTTAGAGACCCTTAAATCCTTTCTGGATATTCTATATAGTCCTAGAATCCTAGGACATAGGTCCCTCTTCGTTCCAAGAGGGATTCATTATATTGCCTAGAAAGAATAAATATTGTCTCTCAAGAGGTTTGGTGTTTTGGGTAAATAAGAGAATTAAGTTGGGAAGACAGTTGGGACTTTTAGAGAAAGTGGATCCAGAAAATCCAAACTGCTACTAAGAACAATTTGTAAATGTAGATCATGGAGCTCAGAAAGAAGTTTCTCTTCGATATTTCTCCTGGATTAAATGAGAGAGAGATACTGGGGAATTCTGTGGACCGTCAGGGAAGCCTCAAGTTTGGTGCCTATAAAGAGAGGAGTTACAATTGGGGAACCAAGGGGTAAACGTGGAGAGAGGGAAGTACGGCAGGAGACTGCTTCCTCAAAATCAGGATGGTTATGAGAGTGCTCTGGTTTGAACTTCAAGAACTTACTGGAAATGAATAATGTCATACACACATGCGCACACAGACATCTATTGAAAAGACATAGCAAATGTCTTTTGCAAGTGAGCTTGTGGCAAGTTAAAGTTCTATGATTATCCTTAAATCTGCTAGGGGAAAAGAGGCATTGACTGCCCAGCGTGGGTATGGACAGGGAGTGAATATCCTGGCTGCTGTATCCATAATGGAAATGTACTGCTCCCCCCCTTCAGGCCAGCCCTCCCAGCCAGTCCAGTTTCCTTCCAACCCAGACAATGCACCACACATGCTTGCTAACTGTCTGCTCTTTTAGGTCACTTACCCCAGATCTCTGTGTCTTCATTCTTCATATCATGTCGTGGCTCAGGCCTCTGGCTGGGCCTTTGGCAGTCTTAGGTACCCCATTTGACTCAGCTATCTTCCTGTTTTATTGAGCAGTGAGGTCATAATTTAATGACCTTAGACATAACATATAGGGAGTAAAATGTTTGTTAAATTTGATTACTTACTAATATTTTTAGAAAACTAACAATTTGTAGAGATATATATTTGTATGCATGAAATATGGATGGATATATACATAGATAGATGTTGTAGGCATAGAGATATACACACGTATCAGAGTGTTTTCATGGGAAAGAGATCAATAATGCCTGTTGTCTATTGGATGCAAAGTAGCCACAGCCTATGAAGAGGGGACTAAGGGAACAGGAGGGGACGAGTAAAGGAACCAGAGCTGACAAAGAGTAGAAGCAAAGATACCCACATATCTCCTACTTTAAGCGCAAAGCACGTCACTGTCAGATCCTGCCACTAGAATCCCCATGCTTCTTTGCTGTTCTTCTCTTCTATAACCCTAGGCCAGGAGGGCCTTCATTCCATCCTCTTTCGTTTGTCAGGTTTGATACTCCTAAGGGGTCTCACTTTGGGATGCCTGGGTAGCTGAGTCGGTTAAGCATCTGTCTTCGGCTTAGGTCCTCATCCCAGGGTCCTGGGATTGAGCCCCACGGCAGGCTCCCTGCTCAGCAGGGAGTCTGCTTCTCCCTCTGCCTCTGTCCCTCCCCTTACTCATGCTCTCTCTCTCTCTCTCACTCTCTCAAATAAATAAATAAATAAAATCTTAAAAAAAAAAAAAGAGGTCTCACTTTGAATAACAGGATGAAGAACTCCCATTGGCTTCTCTAAGGTTATCCCTCTAATTATTTTGGGAGTGTCTGGTTGAAGCTAGATGCCCATTATTACAAACATGAAGAGAAGCAATAGTAAATAAAAGAACTTGGAGCTAGACTATGGGAGATCAAATTCAGTTCTCCCATTTACTTAATATATGACCTCCAGCAAATGGTCTACCCTCTAAGTGCCTTGTTTTCCCTATTTATAAAATGAGACCAATGAGTGTACCTACCTTCTAGGGTTGTCATGCAAGTTAATTGGGTTCATACACATAAAGCATTTGGAACTGCCCTGGCAATATTTAGAACTCCGTGAATGTTAGCCTGTATTACCGCTTTCCTCTCCAGCTAGGAATTACTACAGGTAGGAAGAGACTGCTCATTTCATTCATTCCTCCTGATCGCGCCTCTCCCACGCCAAGCCAGTGTGATGGAGTGTCCTATCCTAGAACAAGGATCCGAGGTGGTCAGGAAAGGAGACTGGAGTGAAATGTGTGGAGTGGCTGGCCTCTGGTTTAGGGTGAAGGACCAGGTGTTTCTTCACCCTCCTCCACCTGTAGGAAGAGCTAGTCTGACCTAGCCAAATCTAGACGTGGTCCAGCCTGTGTCCATTTCCTTTCCATACTCAATTCATCTTTTTTTACTCTCTGGGCAGTAGAAGGTGCTGAGTCTCATGGCCACCACTCATGTTTCTTGCTGTACATCCCAGCTTTATTTGCTAAGGAAAATGCTCAAGATTATTGGGCAGGTGATGAGACAGGCTTGAGGCTAGGAAAAAATCTTCCCCAAACACGACTGGAGCAAAATACCCTTGAACATTATACCCTCAGAAGGTTCCTCAAAAGTTAAGTGACGTTTTCAACCAAATGAACTTCCCTATCTGATTTCCTGGAAAAGCCAGATATTCAAAGAAATTGCATGGCCCTGGTGGCCCAAGGAGATCAGTAAATTCTCCCACTGAGTTCCTTCTCAGGTCTGAAAAATTACCTGCTGACATGGGAACGTGTTTGAAGCTTGTGGGAAGAGACTGCCTCCAAATATTTGCCCTCCTACAAACTGACCACTGGCCCACTTGCCCTCCCACAACTAGGTCCTGAGTTGTTGCAAAAACCACAGGTTGGTGGCTTCTTAAATGCCATTAAGCCAGGTGACTGGCCAGTCTGCTTTTCCACAGTATGTGTTACTGTAGTGGGACATGTGTCTTCAGGTATATGCCCTTTGATCCAAAGATACCACTTACAGCAAGTTTCCCCAAGGATATAACCAGACAGGGGCCCAGAGCTCACTGGGTGGGGTCATTTATGGTGCCATTGTTTTGTAATATCAGCAATATTGGAAATAACCTAAGTGGCCATCAATAGTGACAGCTTAAATAAATTGTACCACACAATGAAGTACTCCTCAGTCTTTACAAAAAATCATGGGATCTATAATTACTGACATGGAAAGGTGCTCACAATATCTTTGATGAATAATAGAAGCAGTTCAATAAACCGCATCCTAATATAATGGCGTGTATTAAAATTACATTCTGAGGGCTTCAGAAGGGAGGGGTGGGGGAATGGGATAGACTGGTGATGGGTAGTAAGAAGGGCACGTGTTGCCTGGTGCACTGGGTGTTATACGCAAGTAATGAATCATGGAACTTTACATCAAAAACTAGGGATGTACTGTATGGTGACTAACATAATATAATAATAGTTTAAAAAAGCTAAAAAAAATAAAATAAAATTACATTCATATATATGTGTCCAGAGAACTATAGAAAATTGTATTTACCAAAATATTAGCAATTATCTCAGGTATGGGTATTTCGGTAATCTTTACTTTTTTAATTTAAAATACATTTTATAATGATACAATGTATCATTTTGCAATTTAAAAAACAAAGCTTTCTATATTTTAATTCTGAGGGGGGGAAATGAGCTAGGTTTTAATCATATTTTTACAAATACGATCTTGGGTTGACCATACCAAACAGGTAATGGCATAAGAATAAATAACATTTATTGAGCACTTACTATGTGCTAACAGGACCTGTTCTAAGCACTCTTCGTGTCTCAAGCCATTTAATCCGTACAACATTCAACATTTTAGATTTATCCCTATTTTACAGATAATGAAACAGGTACCAAGAGAGAAAGTCATTTGTTCAAGCTCCCACAACCGGTACAAGTTGAAACAGAGAGTTGGGCAGAGGTCTCTGAACATGACTGCTGTGCTGCTGCATGTCCAGTTCACCTGCCCTTTATTTGCAGGGAGGCGTAGAGGTCTGAGAAGGAGCGAGTGGTGCTAGGAGTAGGACTCTGTCCTCTTCCACTGTTGTTCTGAACGCTCTTCAGCCTCCCCCTGGCCACCTGTTCACTTAACTCCTGTCGGCTTCAGTTTCCTCTTTTGTAAAACAAGACTTTTCAGACCTCCCAACTTAAAAATGACTGAGTCCCCTCTATACCATATGTGGACCTAGTAGCTACTTCTACTGTGGCACTTATACTGCCCCCCACTGTCACCACCAACAACCTATCTCAGGATGAGAGACAGGCTCCAGTGTCCCTCAGTGGGCAAGTTGTCAAGGCAGGCTAGAAGACAGTGGGGTGTTTCTGTGCCTGCCTTTACCATCCTCTCCAATAATTCTGTTCATTTGTCATTCTCCCCACCGGACATGGGCTCTTCAAGGCAGAGACAATGTCTTGTGCATCCCCAGTGCCAAGAACATAACATTGTTTAATTAATAAACACCCTTCTTGGAGTGAAACTCTGGAAATTACAGCCATGTGGTCTTATGACTTCAGAGTAATAGTCAGGGAAAGCAATGCTTGTGTATTAATTTCTTTTAGTTTTCTGTTTTCTACCTCATCTGGCACCATGTTCAGAGTAGAAATGATCATTAAGTAAAGAAGTCACTAATTTTTAACATGCCACTTATGCAGGAGACCCTCTTTTGTGTTAATTACCTAATTCAAGAAAGTATAATTTACTATCTACTAATTTTCTATATAAATTAGAAAATACCATTTACAAAATTCCTTCTATTAGTTTGGCATTTTCCCACCACCATTCAAAGCAGTCAAGTCACACAGCTAGTGCGGAGTGGAGCGCAATCCAGCTTTTCTGCTCTCTATGTCCACTGCTCTACTTTCCACATGGTGCCTCCCTCCACTGACTGATTCCTGTGGAATCCCCACATGCCCCTAGGACAGTACCTCATATTAGAGTGCTTGCATATTTCTTCCATGGGTAAACTGAGGATCTCACGAAATCAGCTTTTCTTATAAGAAAAAATTGAAGAAGCACGGGCAGATACAAGGCACATATTGCAATGGCCACTGTTTGTTTTTGGGTTCTCATCTTCCTTTCCTCCCATTTACTCACTTTTCTTCACAAGGATGGCCGTGACCAAAGTAATCAAACCGTGGGATTCTCTAATGCTGAGCCATCAGTTAGGGCACGCTGGTGACATCAGAATCACCTGATCAAAGTTTCCCCCAAAATGTCTGTTTCTGCATCCCAACCATGGAGATTCTCAATCAGGAGGTCTGCCCAGGAGTGCCCAGGCACCTCTAGATGTTTAAAGTTCCCCAGGGGATTCTGATGTGCCACCAGTTTGGGAAAAATTGATCTGGGTCAGAGTCTCCTCAAAACATGAGTCAGCTGTCTTCTCCTGTCTGTGACTGCATTTAAAAAGATGAATCATCATTTCACTTTCTTTTCTTTTTTAACTGAGTTGAAACCAAGAGCCGATGTGAGAACTTCTTATTTCCTTTATCTGAGGTTGAGTTCAGATGTCCTCTTCACTTCACCTAATCACTGCATCTTCTTCTAAAGATATTAAGGACAAAGGACATCAGTCCAGGACTTAGGAGAAAGATTCCCTCCTCCATTCAGTCCTGGGACCATGTTGTAGTCCTAATGAGCCATGGTTAGGGAGTCCCTAGATGAAAGGGCTATATGATACCGTGATTTCTAAAAGAAATAGACATTTGGTCTTTGGTCTCTGTTTCTGGCACAGAGCTCCACAATCCCTTGGAATTTCCTAAGTGACAAGAGATATTTTTTTGTTATGTCAGTGAGGTGACTTTCACAAACACCTAAGTTTGGGGCTGGTTCCCAGGAGAACCAACCATGTGATTAGAGGCTTGGAACTTATCGTCTTAACCCCCTGACCTCCTGGCAGGAGCGAGGTTTCAGAGGTTAAATCAATCACCAGTGGCCAGTGATTTCAACAATCATGCCAATGAATTCATTAAGCCTCCATAAAAACCCAAAAGGAAAGGGTTCAAAGAGCTTCCAGGTTGGCGAATCAGAATGCTTCCACGTGCCACTGTGCTGGGCCCAAAGTCTACCAGGACAGGAGGGCCTTTGTTCGGGATCTCACCCTTTGTATCTCTTCATCTGGCTGTTGATTAGCATTTTTTAATGTCCTTTTTAACAGGTCAGTAATCTAGTGAGTAAACGGGTTTCCTGAGCTCTGTGAGCCTCTTCAGGAAATTAACCAAACCCAGGGAGGGGTTGTGGGAACTTCTGATCAGTAACTTCTCCCTCAGAAGCCCAGGTAACAGTGTGGACTTGGGACTGGCACATGAAGTGGGGTCAGTCTTGTAGGACTGAGCCCTTAACCTATGGAATCTGATATGATCTCTGGGTAGGTAGTGTCAGAATTGAGTTGAATCGTAGGACACCCAGCTGGTGTCCAAGCTGCTTGGTTGGTGTGGGAAAAACCCACCCTCAACACACACACTAAAACTGGGTGCAGCATTTCAGCCTGGCTCTGGGGAACCTTCCATCCTGAGTTACCAGGACCATACCAGATGCATCTTAGAGCGGGCCACGATGTCTGGGGCCAACAGTCTTGCCTCCCTCTGTCCTCCCAGAGATGAGCCAGGACCAGGAAACAAGAGAAACATTGGGATGCATGTAGATTATTTAGTTCCCTAGTTCTTCCTTGTCCTTCTGCCCCAAACCACCCTACAAATGAGGCCAGGCCTGTGTCAGCATACAGCAGAGAGGGGACTCTCAGGCTCCTCTGTTCCTTTGTGTTATCAGAACTGTCTGGTATAACACTTGAGCAAAAATAGTAATTCCACCAGCTATCTAGGCAAACGTGACGCTGAAACCACAGGCCAGACTGCAGAAGGGACCGGAACAAGGACCAGAGTTCAAGTCAGGGCTGTCTCTCCCTTCTCTGCTGCTTTCTTCCATAACTCTCTGAGGAGCTTCCATGGGCCACGTGGCTGAAGTAGCCCTCTACCTCCCCACCCACCCTCCTGTACCCCACCTGTTGGGTAGAGAGTGAGCTTCACCATATCTCAGTCCAGTTTCATAATTTGCAGGTCACTTATGACTCAGTTCAGTTCCAGGTCTTTTAACAACTTTTTGAGATATAATTCACCTACCATACAATTCACCCATTTAAAGTGTACCATTCAGTGACTTTTTGTATATGAACAGAGCTGTGCAGCAATCACTACAATCAATTTTAAAGCATTCTCATCAACCCAAAATGAAACCCCATACCCTTTAGTCATCAGGCCTCCACAACTCCCCCCGCCCCACCCCGGTTCCAGTCCTGGGCCACCACTGACTATATTCTTTCTCTAGGGGTTATCTATTATGGACATTTCATATCCGTGGAATTATACAATATGTGATCTTTTGAGACTGGCTTCTTTCACTGAGCATGACGTTGTCGAGGTTCATGCAGTGTAGACTGAATACAGTACTTCATTCGCTTTTGAGGCTGAATGCTGTTCTACTGGATAGGTACACCAACGTGGATTTATCCATTCATCAGCTGCTGGACAGCTGAGTTTGTGCCACTTGTGGCTATCATGAATAATGCTGCTAAAAACATTGGGGCACACGTGTTTATATGGACATGTATTTCATTTTTTCTTGGTTATATTCCTCTCTAGGAGAGCAGTGCTTGGTCATATAGTAACTCTAGGTTTCACATTTAAGGGAACTGCCAGAGCCCAGTCCCACTTGAAATTCCAGTCTCATATCCTTTTCAATCTTCCCCCACTCCCAGAACAGGGCAAATGTGTGGTTCAACTATCTTGCTGTAGGAGAGACAAATACCCCAGGGCTGGGTCTGGCTCAGGTCATCAAGTGTGGCCTCTGAAATGGGCCTAGGACCCCTGTACCTGAGGACACAGGAGCCATGGAGTCTTTGATGGTCACTGAGGGCTCCAGGGCCTGGGATGAAGGGTGTCCCCATTTTCTTCATCCCTGAAAACAACCCTGCAGCCCTTCCCACCCCCAGCCATGAGGTACTTCAGGGACCCTCCCTCCCACTTTCAGAAACACCAGGCAAGAAGCAGGTGTCACATTTTATTAAGAGCACTCTCAAACCTCAGGATATCCAGCATCCCTTTCTTTCCCCCACAGATGAGAGGGGCAGAGAACAGTCCACACTCCCTTCAGGTCCCCAAACTGTCCTCCTTGTCTCTGGAATCCCTCTCTTGTATTTTACATTAGAAAGGCTAGTGGACCAGGTCAGCCTCTGCCACTTCTCCATTCTCCACCCTCGTTTCCTGGCCCTGTACCTCAGAGACTCCCCTTATTGCATCTGACCTTTGTGACTGCAGTAACTTTGTTCTCCGGAAGGAGCTGTCTCCCAAGTGTTTCAACCCTATGCAGTCACCTGGGAGGAGATGGGGTAGGAAGCATCCCTCATCAGTAACTCACGTCAACCCATTCAACTTAAAATAAACCTCCCTTTTATCTGAGTTGCTTTCAGGGAATGGGCCAAACCTTGATCTCTTTCCTTCTAAAAACAAACATCCGTCTCTGTTGCTCTGGCCAGAACACCCTTTCCACACCCTCCCTTTCCTCACAGGAAGGCTAGGCCCTCCTTCACAGGCAGGGGTCAAGTGCGATCCACGCCACATGCGTGACTTTCTGTAGGATCACCAGAGGCTGATGTCCAGTCCCTGGGCTGACGATGAGTCAAGGAAGGCCGGTTTTCAGGGTGGCCCCAGCTGATCTCCTCTCCCCTCTCTCTCTGCCTTCAGCTGCTTATGACATTCTCCATTTTCAAGAGAGGGGGCTAGCCATCATTGTCTGTCATCACACTCCAGATAAACCCACATCCATACCTTGGTCGCTGACTTTGGGGAGGTTGTTAAGGCTGGTTCCAGATAACCTGCTGGCTCCTTGAGTTCTCACCTCTTCCTGGGCTCTTGATCTTTGCTCATTTCCCCCAAACCCTGGCTACACTCCTTTCTCACTCTTAGGCTGTGTTCTCTTCTTTTGTTTTCTCTATCAGGTGAAGCAGAGTGGGAAAGGTTGGACTTGTTTTTTGGATCTGCACTAGTTAACGCTGGTTTAACTCCTGCTATTTGACAAGGACTCTTCCAGGGACTTCCCATGAACATTTACATCACATCACATTACATTATATACATTGCATTTGGAGGAAGATATTTGGGGAAGAAAGGATAGAAGTGACTTCTGCCCTGCATTCACAAGGGGATCCTGGGGAAGATGCACAATCTCTTTGCGTCAATCTTCCTTTCTACGAAATGAATGGATAGGGCCTCGTAGGCTGGGGGTGTACGCTGGGGGGGGGGCGGTCATGACCGTGCTTATCATATCACAGTATTTATGACTAAATTCTAATTTTCCATTACCAAGTATCAGTGCAACAGGGAGTGGCCTGTATTCTACCTGTGCCTGCACGCACCCACGCGCACATACACACACAATTCACAGGATCTTCTGTTATGAAGGGAACAACACTAAATGAAATAAATTGGAAACAGACATAAGCCCTTGGCCAAGTTCTTAAATGTTTTCTTGTTGCTCTTGGTTAGCCATGAACTGTACTGTCCATGACTGATTTTTAAGGATTATTTCTATGCCTTTACAAAAGCCATTTGTGTCCATGGCAAGTTATTTAGGAAATAAAATATAAGTAAAAAGATATCACCTTTAAAAAATCACCTGCAAGTCCTCCACCCAGAAACGCCACTGTTAACACTTTGGTATCTGTCCCGCTCGTGTTTTGTTGAGGCGTATGGATTTAGGAGGCAAGCAAATGTGCTGAGATACCAGTTTGAGTTTTATTTGGGTGCTGTTGTCAAAACACCCCAGTCTTTCCTGGTCTGAGGTGAGTCTGTTTTCCTAAACCTCAGTTGCACAGAGAAGAGCCCAGAGCAAAGAGTGCAGAAAAGCAGCAGAGAGAGAGGGGCTTAGACCAGACAGAGGAAGGCATACGGTGGGGAATGTGGCTCCCTCCTCAAGACAAACAGGAACTCCTTGGATGGTGTGGGGATCCTGAGGATACTAAACTCTGAGAGCCACACAGGGGACAGACACATGCCCACTCCTCAGACTATCACGGTAGCTGGGGAAGAAGGTCAGGCAAGAGCAGGCATCTGCCGTGAAACCGTGTACCTGGAGCTGTGGGGGGAGAAGCAGGTCCCCAGGGGAAGGCTGGCTTCCCACAGACACAGCCCCATCCTTGGGGTCTAGGCAGCCAGTCCCATTTGTAGTCAATACAAGTTTCATTCCTTCTTGTTTGAGGGATTCAGTTAAAAGAAAAAGGAGGGAAGGAGAATGCTGCTTTTTTGGAAGAAAACCAATTAAAGGCAAGGCATGGAGAGAGGACGAGAAAACATTAAATAAATATGGCTAAGAAAGCAGGTCGCATCTGGGCTTCAGAGCCCTGTCCCTGCTCATCCCACCCGTATGAGCCCAAGAAGACAGGGCCATAGGAATGGGGTCGGTCACCCAGACTTGCATTCAGATTGGCCTTTTCTTGCACCTGCTTTGAGTCTTACTACTGAAAAGCCTCACGATGTAGTGGGACCACAGAGGTCTAACTTCAAATTCAGCCATGCAACTGAGGAAGGGTTGCTAGACCTTGACTCTTTCTTCATATATAAAATGGGCCTAATGGTGTCTAGACCACACATTGCTCCAAGAATGAAGTGTAGTACTGTAGTGGGTTAAATAGTGTTCCCAAATATTTATGTCCACCTGCAGCCTCAGAATATGACCTTATTTGAAGTAGGGTATTTGCAGATGTAATTAATTAAGAGGAAGTCATCCTGGATTAGGGTGGGAAATAATCCAATGGCTGGTGTCCTTCTAAGAAGAGGAAAGGACATTCAAAGATACACATAAGGAAGGTCATGTGAAGATGGAGACAGAGATTGGAGTGATCAGCTACAAGCCCAGGAGAATGTCAAGGCTTACCAGAATCTACCAGAAGCTGGGAAGACGCAAGGGAGCATTCATCCCTAAAGACTTCAGAAGACGTGTGGCCTGATTTCACATGTCTCTCGCCTCCAGAAATGTGAGAGAAGTGTGAGCACAGTGTCTGCTGTTTGAAGTCCCCCAGTCTGTGATAACTTCTGACTACAGCACTGGGAAACCCACAAAGGTACCTGTGTAAGTTTCCAGGCACAGGGCGAGAACATGCTGGTGTTCTTTCCGTCCCCTTCTCCTACCACTAAGCTTGTACCACCTTCCCCAGGGACACAGTTCAAGGGGTACCTGAGGGCAGAGAAGACATGCTTAAAAGCAAAACCAAAACTTCTCAGTAGGCTGGGCTTCAGTCAGTTCCTCAGAGCCAGTTTTGGTTTGAATTACCCTCATGTTACAAGGAAGCCTGAGCTGGATGGAGATGGTATCTTTTCTTCCCTTGCTTCAAGTACCTTAGTGACAGCTTTTCGTGACCCACCCTCGTATGTCCCTCTGCCAGCCAGAAAGAGTCCTGGCTCAGAGCTACTGCTTGTTGTAGTGTTCAAGACAGTAACCTATGTTTGTTTTGTTTTGTTTTGTTTTGTTTTGGCTGTTTGCTGGCTTCTGTGAGGGGCTCTGACGCAAGAGCAGCTGTTTGTTTTTGTATTTTCCTTTACGTATTTCCCTGAGGAGTGGTGCTAAGTTCTGCTGTGAGTATCTAGTAGGTTGAGATTTTCTCCTACCTTGAGTTGGTGTTGCAGACGATGATGAGGCCGCCACGGTTGGGTAAGTGTGGGCAAACTTTCACTCCACATCACTGGGGGCAGGAGGAAATCTGCTTGGCAGTTACGCTCAGGCACACCAACAAGCTCATTTCTGGCCGTCTCCAAAATAGCGGGATTTCTCCTACTTGCTCGTTACTTATTACTCGTGTTGGGAAGTTTAAGGAGATGAGATTTTTTTTTTTCTGCACATAATAAATGTGCAGTGAAAAAATGAACTATCTTGAGATTGTCTCTCAGCTTAGAATTGAGGAGGGTTATTGGAACTTAAAAATTTGTGTCTTTATTTTTTTTTTTTTACATTGGACATCTGTTTGTGGTTATCCCTATGGCAGGCAATTACCATTCTAGGCTAGTCAGTGTTTACAAGCTATGCTCTAAGAATAAGCTGTTTAAAACACAGAACCACAACAACCAAAAATGCAACTACAATTAAATTAACTTACAATACAGGCAACCATGGTTTTTTTTAAAAACATGATTCATTTAGAGCAAGGTTAGCTAAATGAGAGAAACCTGCAGCCACTGTTCTTTACTGCTCACTGCCTGGGTGCGTAGAGTAGAAAAGAGATGACTGTGGATTCTTGTGGGAGAGGGTTGAAGTGAGCAGCTTGAGTAAAATTGCCTACAAATAAGGCCTTCTAACACTGAACTCCTGTGGTTCTGTGGAACGGAATCACAGATATCCATTGACAAAATGCACAGCAAGGATAGTCAGTGTCAACAGTAATCAGACATAGTCTCAGGAGTCAAATGCCAATTGACTGGATGTTCTCCAAGCTCCCTTCCAAGCCTAAGAGTCAATGAATGGATGAACCATATTGCTCTTGTCTCTCAGAAGTGGTCTGTGAGTGTTCATCGCCTGAACTCTCACTACCAGCAGCTCTTCGTTATCTGCAGCTTCCAGGTGTCTTCTCCCATATTTCTCTTGTGTGTGAACCTTTCCATTCAGCTGGAGCTCTTCCTGGGCAAGGACCGCGCCTTTTAGGTTCTCTCAGTCCCAAGTCCCAGGCACAGTGCATTGGCGCTCACTAGATGCTTGTTGAGTTGTAAATGACCTGATTTGATGAATCCACAGCTTGAATCCCCAGATGTGGGAAGTTTGTGGAATATTCGGGGGGCAGTTTGGGGTTGATTTGAGGAGACAGTGCAAATGAACTCAGAGATAGTATTTCAGGTCACGCTTCCGAGTTCACTTGGTTTAAGATGCATGGGACAGAGTCCATAGATTGTTGTGTGACGTTTTTATTCCACATAGCAGTGTCCAAATACAGCACGTGCCTTTACTGGGGGCATACTTGAGTTACCCTGTAATGAGGCACCTGCAGCCTGACCTCCTCGTGCCACAACCTGCTCTTCTGCAGCAGGGCTCCCATAGATTTTGTTCCCCAGTCTTTCATCAAGTGACAGAATTCCAGGATGGATAAGGGAATCTGAAAGTTTATCCAGCCCCAGTCAGCTCAATGCCTTCCAGCCCTCTCTAACACCTCTAGGGGCTGGTTTCAAGTTCTTATTTGCCAGACCTCTATTACCAAACCCCTCTGCTTCTTGAAGTTTTCCTCCCTTGGCTCTGAGATACTACAGTGGGGGAGCTTCTCATACTCTTAGGACCATTTCTTCTTTGCCTTCTTCTCTGTTCTCTTACATCTGATCTCCTAATTTGGGGGCATTCATCAGAGTTCAGATCTTTTTTCTCTAACCTGTGTTTTTGTAGTCTCCCCCCAAGAGACTTAATTCATTCCCCAATGTCAATTAACATTTGCATATTAGAATAACTTTATCATCTTTATCTCTATCGCTGAATTGTGTCCCAAACATTAGACTTTCATTTTTCTTGAATTGTTTTAATTACTTCATGACTCAAACCCAATTCATTTCATAGAACCCAGCTCTAAAACTCAGCTCCTGATCTAGTATTTCCTTTGTCATTTATGCAATGGCATCAGTATTGTCTTGATTGTCAGGTCTCAAAACCACAGTTCACTTGTTGCTTCTCCTTCTTTCCTGGATGGATAGCTGCTTGTTAATTGCTTTGTCAATTGTTTTGTGCATTGTCTTGTAATAAGTTTCTCCTTCCTCAACCTTTCTTCCCTTTTCTGACCCTGAATCAGGGACTTCACCAAATATCTGGATTAACACCATGACACTCTAATTGAGTGACTGGCATTCCATCTCACTCCCTCAATTCTATACAGATAAAAACAAAACAAAACAAATCCCCACCAGCTTTAATCTATTTCAGACACTCCTTTGGTATTGTCATTCACTTGTTGAGTAACTGTCACTATCTCCCCTGGCAGATCTACCTGGCATTAAGCCCTTGACATTTTTGTCTCGACCTGTATTTTCAGCATAGATATGCTACTCCCAGTCCCCCTCAACAAGCCCTGTGTGTGTGTGAACCTCCGAGATTACTTCTAACATTTCTGCAGGAGCCTCAAGAATAGCTCCGACTCTCCAAATCCCACTCATCTTGGAAGTGTCCTTCCACCAATCAACTTGCATGGTTTGGGCATTTTTATGCAAAACCTTTCACATCACTTCTTACTATTTTTCATGTGTACAGAATTTCAGCTTTCTGACTACGTTATCATGTCTTCAAGGGCAGGAACCCTTTCTTACATGAATCCTTTTCTTGATTCCCCACTTTGATTTGAATTGATTCCCTAATTCAAAGACTTGCAAAAAGTGGGAGAATAGTATTTATTGGCTAAAAAGTTGAGATGCAATTTGAATTTAAGTTAAATTTGAACTGAGACTAAATAGACTAATGTTTCCTAATGCCCAGCTCAGAGACCATGCCATCAAGAGAAGCAGCTTCCCCAGTGACCTGGGAGAGAGCAAAGGCAGGGCAACAATCTGAGCAAGACTCCTCACCAACCTAAAAAGAGTAGCCTTTGCTTCTTCTCTTTCTCAAGCCTGAGAACTTGTGACTGAGAGGCCCTTCATGACTCTTTGTAGAGCCACCAGAAAATGTTCTCGAATCTTATATCCTATGCTGTTCTACTCTGTTTCATACCATGAGGATGCCTCAACTGCTGGGGTGTGTTCATAGGCAGAATTGTTAAGAATTACCCAAAAATTCATTAAGAATTATCCAGAAATTAAGAAATTCAGCTAAACTGATCATGTGATTGAAAACTGGCTTCTTCTGCTCATGTTCCAATGTATCCCTTAGAGGGTAGCTTGCCTGAGAACACATGGCTTCAGTGAGCATCCTCTGCCTGATGGAAGCTCCAGCACAAGCAAACTCCTGCATAAGGAATATACAATTAAGATAAAAATGAAAAGCCACACAGGCCTGGACAGTAAGATCCTTACATCCAAACAAAGGTGAATTTTAAAAGGGGAGACTGAAGAGGAGCCATGGTTGTTTGAACCCATTTCATTTCATCTCATGGAGAATAGTCATCTCTATAGTCTCTTGGCCAAAGGAGAGTCTTACATACATCCTTGAGTTAATTAATTTGGCAACGTACTCAAGTTCTCCAAATAAACTCTTTCAGGTTTTGCCAGCCAGAATATGAAAGAGTTCATACTTTCCTAATATTGAAGGTTTCCAGAACCTGCTCTTTCAGAAAATGTCATTTTCCTAAGGCACCCAGAGGGCAAAGATTTCATTGAGATGGACTGGCCTTTTGAGAGAGGTTGATGAGGTTGAAGTACCTATGAGAGAGGTACCTTGATGTTGAGGTACCTTGATGAGAGAGGTTGAGAGGCTTGAGGTACCTATGAGAACATTCTTTGGGGAAACAATCTTGTAAATAATCTTACTAAAGAGATATCCTTTTAACCTCCCATCTGTTATGGAAACGCTTCCTTCTACCTACACCTTTGCTTAAGCAATTCCAGGGGTGATGATGTCCCCACCCCATTAGCAGCCCATTCCACTGTCAGTGACTTAAACTGATGAAAATTTCTTTCTTATTTGGGGCCAAAATTATTAACCAAATCAAGTTTTTTGTTTCTCCAATAGAGAAAGGAATCAGCTGGGGGGCCAGTAGTCTTAGAGTATGATGCTAAATTGCCACGTATGCACTCATTCATCTGTCCATTCAGGGAGCAGTCATAATTGGTTATAAAGAGTTATAAACAGTCATGAAACACACACACACATACGCACAAACACACAAAGATGAGATCGGGCCTGTTCAGGGTGGTATGGCCGTAGACCAAACACACACAAACAAAAAGAAAATTGTTATAAGGACCTAACACAGTTCAAAGAACTCTTGTTCTAGCATGAAAGACAGATGTGTAACCAATTACTATACCAGTAAGGAGGTTAGTGCTAACACCAGTTAATAGGAGATAACAATTGAGGCAGGAGGAACAGCTTAGAGCAGTTAGAAAAGGCTTATCTCCTTGTGTCGAAGGCAGAATATAAGGCCACTTAAGGAAATATTTATGACCCAGGACAGTTTCTTTGAGCTCAAGTAGAAACTGAGACAGAGGGAAGGTAAGATTAAACAAAATAAAAGGAAATCAGATACGAGATTAGAATCTCAGAGCACCTGTGAAGACCTAGTCATGGAAAACACACGCATTATTTCTGTGGCTAAGGCAGGAGAGACCAGATCACAGAAGGCTGTGTAGCCCATGTTAAGGAGAACTTGACCTTATAAATCATGGGAGCTATTGAAGTCTAAGCAGGGGCATCACGATCACATCTGATAATTCTGTGTTCAGGAGATTCTTCTGCCTACCAGGTAAAAGACTAATTCATTCAACCAGTGTAATTGGAGTGCCAGCTTCCTACCAAACACAGTTTTAGGGACTGAAGGATATTAGGAAGCCAAACAAAGATCTCTGTCCTTTCAGTGATTATATTCTTATGGAAGACGGCAGCTGATAATCCAATAAAAACAAATGAGTACATTATATGGTATGTTAGATGGTAATGAGTGTTTTGGAAAAGTGAGATAGTAAGGAGAGTTGGGAATGCTGGAGAGGTGGCGCTCTTGCGATTCTGCATGAGGCAGTCTCACCAGAAAGAGCAAGGAAAGTCTCTGGATATAGGCAAGTGCACACTGGAAGCAAGGTCAGCCCTTGGGGCAATGGATCTGGGGAAGAAGCCCCACAGGCCTGGGAGCAGGCTTAGGGCCATTTAGAGAATTCCAGAATCCCAAGAACCCAAATTGTAATGGGTGGTAGGTCAAGAGCTCCAGAGGACACTCTTAACTCTCTGCAAATACATCACACTGCAGGGAGAGGCATGGCCAATCTTGGGTCCTCTAAAGCATGGGACTCAAGGCAGATGTCCCCCTTGCTTGGGCTACTAGACAGACATAGGATTTTATTCTCAGTGAAATGTTGAGCCATCGAAGGATTTTGAGCAGGATGCTCTGCTACAGTATAAGGAGGAATGACAAGATGCCGAATTAGGGCGATAGCAGTGGGTGGTAGAAAGAAGTATCATCATCCAGAAGTATCCCGACACAGAATTAACAGGACTGGGAGATGGACTAAATTGGCAAGATAAGAGATATAGAGGTTTAAGATGACACCCCCAAGGTTCTGGCTTGAGGTGGGTGTTATTATTATTGGCATTATAGGAAAATGAGGCACAAGGAGTTTTAATAAAGTGCCCAGGGTCTTAGAGGCACTTTATTTCTAGGCCCAGGATTTGAGATCAGATGTGTCTGACTTTAGAGTGTGAGATCTTATCCATTGCATGGAAGATACTATCCCTAGAAGGAAGAAGGCGGCTGGTTGGAAAGTACCTTCGTAGCAGCGTCTATCTCTCTGTCGGCCAAAGGAGGCAGTGTACAAGGAAAGTCCCCCCGGGTGGGCAAGGAAGAAAGGGAAGTTACAGCTATAGGTGGGTGAGCCAGGCATCCTTTCTGTTGCCAGAGCATGTTACACGCTATCGTTTTGAGCTCCAGAAATAAGGATGCTCGGCAACTGCCACATTAAGATGATACCTTGTCTGGGTACATTTGCATTTTCAATAAGGAAGAGGGTCTTCAAGACCAGCTAAGGTCCAGCATTTCCCTATGGAAAGCACTAGATGGGGCTCCCAGTTGTTGCCTGCTAATATGTCCCTCCCTAAAAAAGAGAACAAGACTACTGCCCACTATGGACCTCACAGTCCCTTCTAGCTACTGCCTCATTGCTTGCTCCCTTTATAGCACTCTTCTCTGAAGTGTTGCCTATATTCCATTGGCTCTGCACCCTTACTCTTATTTTCTCTTCACTTTACACAGGATTTCATTTGCACCAAATCCCCCGATGTCCTGCTTGGCGAGCTCACTCATGACCTCCACACTGCTAATGCCAACCCTCAGCAGCATTTGGCTCAGCTGAGCACTCCCTCCTTGTAGCACTGTGTTTTAAACTCTAGCTTTCATTGTAATTGAAGTATGGCAAGGCCAACAGATCAGGAGATAACTGCTATTGAAAAAAAATACCTTGTCGTGTTCTCGGATCCTGAGAGGAGACATGTCACACTGCAGGGGCCACACAGGGAAGCACCAGGGTCAGACAGGAGGCAGAGCAGAAGGGGAAATGTGGCCAGAAGTCTTTATTGTGGTTTCCACAAGAAGGAATGGGCAACGCAGGGTAAGCAGGCTTCCATTGTCTAGTTTGAAATAGTTCATCAGTATTTGGAACATAGGGGCTGTCCCTTGTTGTGGGGTACCTGGCCCTAGGGTGGTTAGGGCAGTAATAGAGGTGGTTGGAATGAGGGGTTCTGGGTTGCTTCATTTGCATTTGAAAGGCCTGCCCTGGGTGAGTTGTTTACTATCTCTAGGAACTGGCTAATCCTGGGAGGGGCAGTCCCTGCAGGATCAGCAAGCATCAGACATCAAAGCATCAGAAAACAGAAAATAAAAGACATGATTAATTTGCCTTTTTGCCCTTCCCCTCAATCTTCTTTGCTAGTGCCCTCCCTCCCAGAGACCCCTAAATGTTGAACTGCCCCACATCTCTATCCTTGGACACTTTTTCTCCCGTGTGTCTCTCGTGGTAATGTCATGCAGCCCCCTGGCATTAAGTAACATGTAGCCATTGAGGACTCCCAAATTTATCTGTACTCCAAACTCTGGACTATCTGTTATCCAACTGCTTACTAAACATCTTCGCATGGATGTCTAGTTGGCATCTCAAACCACGTACATGCCAAACATAGACTGATTTCTGCTCCTTAATCTGTTTTTCTCTGTCTTCTCCAGTTTAAAATTAGCACTTCCATTGCCCTAATGCCTCAAGCTTCAAATCTGGAAATTTTCCTGGATTTCTCTATTTTTGTCAAACTGCATATCCAACCTGACAGCAAACCCCATAAGTTCTTATTTGAAAAGATAGGAGACCTAAATAAATGGAAAGACATGCTATGTTCCTATTTGGAAGGCTCAATATCATTAAGATAGCTAATTTCCCCAATGGGCCTACAGATTCAGTGCAACTCCTATCGAGAGTCCAGCTGCCTTTTTTGGTGTGTGTTAGTGGACAAGCTGATCCTAAAATTCATATGGAAATGTAAGGGAGCCAGAATAGCCACAGACCCTGCAGCTCAGTCTTTCTGTAAAGGAAGCCTATCAGCTAATCTACATGGCTACAGTCTGAGGGACAGGCTTCAAACGAACACACTTCTAGGGGCTGGTATAATTCTTTCCAGGGACCGTGGAAGGCTGGTGCTCTTTGCACACTTATTCTCTGACTCACTCCAGAGAACCAGTATTTCCTGGCAGGGAGCCTTGCAGGTGTCTGGTGTACCGGTTTTTGCAGCATCTGCCCAGGGGACTCCCCACCCCTACGTCATCGGCCTCTTTTGGCCAGGGGCTTGAATTACTCCTTTCC
Source organism: Ursus arctos (assembly GCF_023065955.2). Taxonomy (NCBI): domain Eukaryota; kingdom Metazoa; phylum Chordata; class Mammalia; order Carnivora; family Ursidae; genus Ursus; species Ursus arctos. The sequence continues at coordinate 5,176,869 of NW_026623019.1, read as the reverse complement.
ACGGGACTGTGAGAATCAGAGATGTCTCCTGGCAGGCTTCTGCCCCCAGAGCACTGAATAGACAGCACACTGATGTACACACCCCAGTCTCTCTGTGAGGGAAGCCTCTTTGCTTCTCCTAGAGCTTCAGCCTGAGCGGTAGTCTTAAGGTCTTGCACACATTAAGTGGCCTACAAAGCTGCTCTCAAGGAACATAGGCTGTGGACACCATCTTGGTGCTCGCCCTCTGCCTTGCTTCCACTCACCGGTATGATCCAGCAGAAAGCTTATATAGTCATCTGGAACCCAGATTTTTGTGACTGCCACCCAGAGAACACCTCCAGATTGCCTGGCCTTGGTGGCCAATAGGACTTACACTTCCAGCCCACAGGACTGTATTATTTGTATACTTTCACAAGCTGCTGCCTAAGGATCTGACTTTCAACCAACCTGAATCTAGGTGCAAAGATCCTCCCCTTCGGGCTACTGACAGGTCTTGGTACATCCTCTACTACTGGGAGCTATTTAAGATAGAACTGACTGCTTGGACAAGCACAAAGCTTTGCAAGACAACTAAGAGCTGAGGCAGGGTTGAATATCAAGTTTCATTTCCTACATAAGACCAATTCTTCAAGACTTGTAGACGTAGTTGTTTCATCTGCTGCATAGAAACACAGAGAGTCAGGCAAAATGAAGAAACTGAGGAATATATTCCAAAGTCTTCAATAAATAGCATTGGAAATATTGGACAGCCACACACAAAAGAATGAAACTGGACCACTTTCTTACACCATACACAGAAATTAACTCAAAATGGATTAAAGACTTGAGTATAAGATGTGAAACCGAAAAAGTCCTAGAAGAAAACCTAGGTGATGAACTCCTTGACATTGGACTTGGTGATGATTTTTGAATCTGACACCAAAAGCAAAAACACAAAAGCAAAAATTAAAAGTTGGGACTGTGTCAAGCTAAAAAGCTTCTGCACAGCAAAAGAAATCATCAATAAAATTAAGTCAACCTACTGAATGGGAGAAAAGATTTGCAAATCATATATCTGATAAAGGGTTAATATCCAAAATATCTAAAGAACTCATACAACTCAATAGTAACATACACACACACACACACACACACACACACAGTCAATATAAAAATGGGTAGAGGATCTGAATAGACATTTTTCAAAACAAGACATACAAATAACCAAAAGATACATGAAAAGATGCTCAACATCAATAATCATCAGGGAAATGCAAGTTAAAACCACCATGAGATATCACCTCACACTTGTTAAGAATGGCTAGTATCAAAAAGACAAGAAACAACAAGTGTTGGCGAGGATGTGGAGAAAGGAGACCCTTGTGCACACTGGTGGGATTCTAAGTTGATATAGCTACTATGGAAAACAGTGTGGAGATTCCTTAAAAAAATGATAAATAAAAAATAAAACTACCATGTGATCCAGCAATTCCACTTCTGGGAATACTTCTGGAACACACACACACACACACACACACAGGTTGATTCATATAAGATATGAATCTTGATATAAGACATGAATCAACCTGTGTGTGTGTATGTGTAATGGAATATTACTCAGCCCAAAAAAAGAATGAAATTTTGCCATTTGCAACAACATGGATGGACCTCAAAGGAATTATTACATTAAGCGAAATAACTCAGAGAAAGATGAATACTGTGTGGTTTCACTTACATGTGGAATCTAAAACAAGCAAGCAAACAAACAAAGCTCACAGGTACAGAGAACAGATTGGTGGTTGCCAGAGGTAAGGGTTTAGTGAGTGGAAGAAATGGGTAAACTGGTTTTGTTTTATTTTTAGCTTTAAAAAAATTGGGAAAAAAAAAGGACTTCATAGGGAAAGGCTAATTGCATGTTTGGGCAGCAAAGTCATGAAATCAGCTTAAGGCATTTTGTTCAGAAAGCAAACAAACTTCCCAAGATTAATAGGATTGTGTGAAAAGGAAACAGAGGCTACCTTGAAGGGACTTCCAGTGGCTAAAATTATGATTTAGGCTATAAAAGAACAATTATTGGGGTTCCTGGGTGGCTCAGTTGGTTAAGCGACTGCCTTTGGCTCAGGTCATGATCTCAGGGTCCTGGGATCGAGTCCCACATAGGGCTCCTTGCTCAGCGGGAAGCCTGCTTCTTCCTCTCCTTCTGCCCGCCGCTCCCCCGGCTTGTGCTCTCTCTCTGTGTCAAATAAATAAATAAAATCTTTTTTAAAAAAGAACAATCATTATTTTTTTTAAAAAAACCCTCAAAATGGATCAAAGACCTAGATATAAGAACTAAAGCTATAAAATACTCAGAAGAAAACATAGATGTAAATTTTTGCAACCTTGGATTTGGCAATGGTTTCTTAGATATGACACCTAAAGCATAAGCAATAAAAGAGAAAATAAATAAATTGGACTTCATCCCCAGAATTAAATGAATTTGTGCTTTAAAATTAAATTAAAATATTTGTGCTTCAAAGAACACTATCAAGAAACTGAGAAGACAATTTGCAGAATGAGAGAAAGCATTTGCACATTATATATTTGATAAACACTTTGGCAGTTTCTCAAAAAGTTAAGCATAGAGTTACCATTTAACCAAGCAATTCCACTCCTACATATCCAAGATAATTGAAAACATGCCTACACAAAAACTTGTACATGAATGTCCATAGCAGCATTATTCTAAAAGCCAACAAGTAGAAACAATCCAAATGTCCATCAACTGATGAATAGGATAAACAAGATGAGGTATATTCATACAATGAAATATTATTCAATCATGAAAAGGAATCAAGTACTGATATGTACTACAACATAAATGAATCTTGGAAATACTAAGCTCAGTGAAAGAAGCTAGATTCAAAAGGTTACATAGTGTATGATTCCATTTTTATGAAATATCCAGAATAAGCAAAACAATAGAGACAGAAAGTATATTGGTGGTTGCCAGAGATTGGAAGGAGAGGGAAGGGGAATTGGGAAGTTTCTGTCAATGGGTAGTAAGTTCCTTTTTGGGGTAATGAAAATGATCCAAAATTAGATAATGGTGTGGGTTTCACAATTCTGTGAATATACTGAAAACCACTGAATTGTACCACTGAATTGTCTGTGTTTTAAGTATATATGTATATACACACATATGCACACCCATGCACGCACACACACACATTCTTTATTGTATGTCAAGTATACTTCAATAAGGCTGCTGGAAAAATAAATGTAAAGATCAAATATATATTTGTGTATAATATATACCTTCCTGCAGACCACTTCTCACCTCTACCAGCACCACCACTCGATCCAAACCATCATCTCTGTGAAAACATTCCTCACTGATCATCCTTCTGATCTTGTCCAACCAACTGTCCTTCCGGAGAGTCTATTGTCTACACCAAAGCTGAGTCCTCTTTTAGAAATGTAATGAGATCATGTGGTTCACCTAATCCAGATCCTCTGCGGGCTTTCCATCCCACTGTGACCAGCGTATGACTTAGATGTATGGCTCCAACCAATTTCCCTTGGAGAAATGGTTCCACTGCTGATAAAATTTTGAAAGCCCCTTTGAGGACACAATTGCTCACAGTGATATATCCTGTCCCTTTTGCCTCGACCACGAGAAGTCTTTGGATGGGAGAAAGCCTGGGAACAAAGGTAGAAGCATAGGAGGTGTGGCAGAACCAGGTCGGGCACCCACTCAGTGGAGCCAGTTCTGTTCTCTCCCTGTCTAAACTTCTTAGTAACAGGTAGTTCAAATAATGGGCAAACTCCACCACAGCACTCAAAAGAACTTGACACTTTCCTATCCAGGCAAATATCAAGTGTTTGTTGAGAATCTAGCTCTGTTCAACTGAGTGCTGTCCTTGAGTATCTGACTCCCAGAGTTCAAGTCCACCTGAAGAAGTTGGTGTGCATTATTCATTTGACAATCATTTGATTTTCAAGGATCCACTACTGAAAAAACTATGGGAGGCTTTGTGGAAGAGACAAAGGGGCTCAGATAATCACAAAGGGGTTCAGTGTGGGTGATTCATGAGAACTGGTTCATAGTCCCAAGAGGAAGAAGAGCTTCTAATTTGGATTGATAAAGAACACCTTGCTTCCTCTTACCTTGTCTCCCTTCTCCTCCAGGCAATCAACTTTTAACTTCTCTTCCAGGGGCTTGTTTCCACATCATTTCCCTGTTTTCAGGAACAAGCAAATCACCAAATCACAAGACCCAGCAAAACTGCAGGAGGCTCTGAGACTTTCAATTGTTTATTTCAGATCGGGTACAGACCATGTTCCTCCTTCTGCTACTTTTGAGCCTGGGAATGCAGCTTCATCAGACAGCAGGTAAGAAAGGGCAAAAGGAGGGGGTTGAGAAAGATGAGTGAGCAGTTGCCCCTAGCTGAAGCCAATGATGAGAATGGGGGTCCTCAGGCTGAGGGCTTTCTTTGAGAGGAAGTGTGATTACTCTCTGTTACATGCACAGTAAAGAGAATGGTGCCCAGGGTGGCCTGTGCTTGCCCATGTCCCTGTCTTACAGAAATAATAACCATTTGACAGAGGAGGAAACTGGAATTCAGAAAAGTTCTTTAATTTACCTGAGATTACGCAGTCAATAGGCGGCACAGGCAAGCTTCCTACACGACTAATGTCCTTTCTACCTTACTGTGCTATGGTGATGGATAATCGAGCATGGCAGACAACCTCTAATCTTCCCACTTTGGAATGGGGTTTTGGAATTAAGTTTGATTATAGACATATATTGAATGTTGATACTGGATGTTCACAAAACCAAAAAGTATGTACGATGGATTATGCTTAAGAATTAACCAAAAGGAGGGGCGCCTGGGTGGCACAGCGGTTAAGCGTCTGCCTTCGGCTCAGGGCGTGATCCCAGCATTCTGGGTTCGAGCCCCACATCAGGCTCCTCTGCTATGAGCCTGCTTCTTCCTCTCCCACTCCCCCTGCTTGTGTTCCCTCTCTTGCTGGCTGTCTCTATCTCTGTCGAATAAATAAATAAAATCTTTAAAAAAAAAAAAAAGAATTAACCAAAAGGAAAGTAAAAACATTGTATCTTGCTTTTTCCTCAAATTTAGAATTCTTCTCCGCTTTTCACTATACATTATGCAGATAGTATCAGTTCAAACAAATATTAATTACCTGCCTAAATTGGACTGCCTTCTCCTCAGGGGTATTTTTTTGGTAAATCTTATAATTTCATGTCTCCCTAATTAAGGAGTTTTAACTTTAAAGGTTTCTCATAGAGGCTACCTGAGGGGAAAAATGTAACAAAAGTATCTGAGGACTGATAAGAATGCTTACTTCTGGGGAGGGGAAGCTATCTGGGGTGAGGATTAAAAAAGGACAGTCTTAACTATTATGTTTCCCAAGTGTTGTTTTTTTTTAACAAGAAGTATGCATTTACTTGTATATTAAAGTAAGTATTATACTCTTACTTGTCTATTAAAAGAAATATACAAGAAGTTTTACTTGTATGATAAAAATATAAATTTTAAAATGTAAGGATTCTTTTTAAAAGAATGCTTTAAAACACCTCTGAAGGCACCAGGTGATACCATCCGGTGCCTGAGGACAGCCACCGCTATCAGGGCAGCCGCACCGATGACCTCATTCCCCTCACTGTGCTTGTTCACCCCTAAACTTGCACTCTCTTTGAGAACGAAAAAAAGATAACAGGAATTGAATCAATATAATTCTTTATTACCCTCTCTACGTAATTTTTTATTTTTTAAATTTTAAAAAGAATGCTTATAGCAGCATTGTTAGTTCTTCCAAAAAAAAAAAAACACAAAACCGCACAAAACAAAACAACCAAATGCCCATCAACAGCATAATGCATAAATTGTGGTATATTAGCAGAATGGAAAAATATGCAGCATGCAAATAAATTAATTACAAAAATATGCAACTACATTTAAGAGTCTTAGTAGCATTACATTGAGTTAAAAAAAAAACACAAAAACTCAAGCACAGAAGACAATATATAGTACGATGTCCTTTTTATAAACAATATATACCTATACCTATACATATTGCTTATACCTGTATATATTACTTTAAAATTTTAAAAAATTTACCTATGTATACGTATATATGTATAATATATGCACATAATGCGTGTGATAGTCATATCATAATAATATGTTATATAAGTGATATATGTATGTATATGTGGGTATGTGTGTGTATATGTGTGTGTATGTGCATGTGTGTGTGTGTGTATATATATATATGATAAAGCTAAAGAATAAGCTGGAGATTAATAAACAAAAAATTCAGGATTCTGATTACCTTTGGCGAAGGAAGTAGATGTGCATTATTAGTAATGTTCTGGTTCTTGGGTTAGGTGGTAAGATTCACAGGTGTTCATTTTATTTGATTCGATGTCTTTTAGAATTTTTTCTGTGTTTAAACTTTTATGTTGTAAAAGATACCACCAATACAGAAAACCACATGAAACAAGTGTAAAGCATCATGTTATCATAAGGCGAGCACTCGTAACCGTCACCCAGGTCAAGTAGTAGAACTGTACCAGCCTTGCCCGGAACCCTTCCCCTGCCCCAGTCCTACATAACCTCCTCCCCATAGCACTGTACTATCTACCCTTTTCTCCATTAAAAAATTTTCTAAATATCACTAAAAGAAATCTGTGTAAGCACTCATCAAGATATGTTCTTTATAGTTTCCAAATCGGCAAATATAGATTTTGCTCATTTTAAAATAGCTCTCTCTATTTTTTTGGACATGCTGTAATTGATTTAACCAGTCCTTTATCGAGAGAAATTACAGTTATTTAAAACGATTGTTTCTTGCTGGATTAGTGTTTGAAAAAAAAAATGTGTTTCCTAAAGACTGTGTTGAAGACTGACTCTGAGTATGACCCACATAAACCATTCGCCATGAACTCTTTCCTTCCTCGTAATGTCTGTGGGTGCTCTAATCTGTTATCTACAAAACAGCTTCAAGTTTGAGGAGAAAAGTTGGCAGAAAATGTTTTCATTTCATTTTTAAAACATTTCTTCATTTTCAAATTGACATACAGTAACATTTAGTCTTTTTAATAGAAACATCTACAGTTCTTGGCAAATGTGTGGTCGTATAACCACCACCACAATCGAGATCCAGAACAATTCCACCACTTGCCAAACAAACAAACAAACAAACAAACAAAAAACCCTCTCAACTCTTAATCCCAGGTACCCACTGATCTATTCTCTGTTCTATAGTTTTAAATTTTCCAGGTTATCATATAAACGGGATTATCCACTAGATACCTAGAGATGCGTTTTGTATGGCTTCCTTCCCTCAGCATAACACAGTTGAGTGTTATCCATGTTGTTATATGTTTCAGCAGTTCCTTCCTTTCTGCTGCTGAGTAGTATTCCACTATATGTATATGCCAGATTTTGCTTATTCATTCCCCAGCTAAGGGACTTTTGGGTTGTTTCCTGTTTTTGGCAATTACGAATCAAGTTGCTATAAGCGCTTATGTATAGATTTTTGTGAGAATGTAGGTTTTCATTTCACTTGGGTAATACCCAGAAGTAGGATTGCTGGGTCATGTGGTAAGTATATATTTAACTTTATAAGAAACCACCAAATCTTTCCAAAGTGCCTAGACTATTTTTGCATTCCCAGCAGCAAAGTTTGCGCACTCCAATTGTTCCACATTCTCGGCAGCACTTGGTATTGACATTGTCGTGTTTTTTAAAGTCATTTTAATAGGTGTGTAGAAGTATCTCTTTGTGGCTTAATTTGCATTTTCCTAATATCTAGTGATGATAAGCATATTTTCACATGGCAATTGGACATCCATATGTCTTCTTTGGTAAAGTTTGTATTCAAACCATTTGACCAGTTTTAATTGGTTTGTTCATTTTCTTACTAAGTTTTTAGAGTTCTTTGTCTATTCCAGATGCAAGTCCTTTATCGGATGTGTGATATGCAAATATTTTCTCTCAGTCTGTGGCTCATCTTTTCATTCTCTTAACAGTGTCTTTTGCACAGCAAAGATTTTAAATTTGGTGGAATCCAGCTTATCTTTTTCTTCTTATATGGACTGTGCTTTGGCGTCATGTCTAAGAACTCTGCCTAACCCAAGCTCTCAAAGATTTTCTCCTGTATTTTCTTCTAAACACTTTATAATTGCATTTTACATTTAGTTTTATAATCCATCTTGAGTTAATTGTCATAGAAGATATAAAGTATAGGTTGAAAGTCATCTTTTTTTCTTTTTTGTGTGCGGATGTCCAGTTTCTTCAACCCCATTTGTTGAAAAGCCTATCCTTTCCTCATTGAATTGCCTTTGCACCTTTGTCAAACATCAATTGGTCATATTTGTGTGGGTCTATTTCTGAACTCCATTTTGCCATCTGTTCTGTGTATATGCTTTCCCTCATAGCACAGTCTTCTGATTTCTGTAATGTTGTAATTCTTTTTGTCTTGTATTTTTGTTTCAAAACCTAAGGACATCTTGTAAACCAGATACATTTAAGGGGAAATATTCATTTCTGTACTTTGTCATGTCTTGGAGGAAAAGTAACCCCAACTATTATTCCTTTTATTGGTTTTTTCCTTCTTTCTTCATCCTCCAGAAAGGGATAAAAACCAGGGGGTCACATGACCATGGTGATGCTTGAGGTCATTCTGGGGTGGGGACCACACCCTGGGTCACTCACTTGACCTATCTTCAACCTCTGAAACTACTTCTTCAGACCCCCAAGGTATACAAAGCAGAAGAATCAGGTTGCGGAAAGGATTTCTAAGGGATGAGATGTCCCCATGCATTATTCCTACAAAGAGGAGCAGATGAGTCAGGTGCCCAGAGCAGGATTCTATCCTAAACTAGGAACTAGAGTTTTCTGAAGACTGTAGTTGTGTGAAGCAGCCCCCACCTTTCAAGTTCATTAAGTACGGAGTCTGAAAAAAACTTCAGCTTCTGTTATTAAATGGAAAAAAAAGTATAAAATTAGCTTAAAGAGGAAGCTATCTTGGGAGGTAATGCAAATGATTTGTTTTGTGTTTCTGGAGATGTGACAGGTGCTGACTCCTATTGATGCCTGATTGCAAATAAAATACACAGTTTCCCTAAGAACTTTCAAAAAGGCTCCAGCATTACTGAACCCAGCTGCTTTGATCTGCTTAAAGAAACTGCATGTATGAATTTTTCATGTCTTGGCCGAATTTGTTGCCCTTTAATTTAGTCAGGGGGCCCAAATGAATGGGAAAACCTGTTTTGTTTTTGTCTGCTTAATCTTATAGTTGTGGAAACCTTCCAGTTTTCCTTGGTCTCATAACTTCAGGAGTTCAATGCTAGATTGAAGCTTAATATAATAACCCCCGATTTTAAGCTATATTACAAAGGTATAGTCATCAAAACAGTATGGTATTGGCATAAAAACAGACACATAGCTCAATCAAACAGCACAAAGAACCCAGATATAAATACACACACATACACACACACACACACACACACACACACACCAAATGTATTTTCCTTAGCATAAAGTTGAAAAGTGTATCTATCTCCTTCATGGATATAACATATACATGCCAGTGGATATATGGTTGTTATCTGTAGACTTGTCAGTACAGGCTTTCAAGATAGAGATATGAACTGGAATTCCAACCCCATGAGCTACCACTCTTTGACCTTGGGCAAGTTGTATCACTTCTGTAAGCCTAAGTTTCGCCATCTGTAAGAGAGGCACGATAACTCCTACCTTGCGGAGTTTGGGGAATATCAAATGAGATGATGATGTGAAGATTACCCCAGTGTCTGGCTCACTGTGTTTAATACATGTTGATGATTACTCTGCTTCCTAGTAACAGCCCAAGTGCAGGCTCGTGTTATAAGTCTGTTTCTCACACAGTAATGTGCACAGGAGCACCTCAACTTGGTTAAAATGTGGAGTCTGCTTCTCCAGGTCTGAGGCAGGGCCTGAGATTCAAAATCCCTCACTTGCTCCCAGGTGAAGCTGAGGACACTTTGCAGGGCGGGGTAATAAAAGATGTTTGCCTGTGCAGGTGTTTTTATTTGTTTTGTTTTTTAAGCTTTTTTATTTATTTATTTGACAGAGAGAGACACAGCCAGCAAGACAGGGAACACAAGCAGGGGGAGTGGGAGAAGAAGAAGCAGGCTCCCAGCAGAGCAGGGAGCCCGATGAGGGGCTCGATTTCAGGACCCTGAGATCACACCCTGGGCCAAAGGCAGACGCTTAACGACTGAGCCACCCAGGTGCTCCACCTGTGCAGGTGTTTTTTTTATCTAACCAATGGTTCTCAATGCTCTCTGCACATTAGAAGCTTCCAAGGAAATTAAAAAAAGATTGACGCTGTCCTCACAAAAGAATTAGAATTTATTTTTAAAGAATCCAAGGTGGGGCCTGGTATTTTTTTAAAAAGCCTCCCAAGTGATTCCAAGATGGCTAAAGTTGAGGCATTCTGCTTAGTGACTCTGATGTGCGTCCAGGCTTGAGAAAAATATCTTCATGCAGTTTTTTGCAAGAGTGTTTTTATTGCCTCTGTAATTTACAATAAGTAAGAGTAATTTAGGATCTTAAAAGTATATTGCATTTCTGGACTCCTCATTTTTATAGGGTAATCAAGCTCACAGCTTTGCATGTCTTAGAAGCTTTAATTGAGGCAAAATTACACTAAATAACAATTAATCCTCTAGTTATTCTGAGCTACTCAGATATTTGATTCAGGCTTGCTAATCGCTCTTTCCTCTTATGAACAATTCGCTGAAAAATACCACCTGCCTAAGAGGTAACACACTTTATGCCTGCAACCCCTGTACACACACTCTGCACAAAGCAGAGGAGAGAAGCAAACAGAGAAGCAAAGGCCCAGAGTTTAAAGAGGGGAGTTCTGCTGTCTGCTATGGGGAGTTCCAGAGGAAGTTACAGACATTCTCTCTCTCATGAGAAGAGAGCCTAAGTGCGGTAAATAAATTTGCTAAATAAATTCAATAGAGGCAACACCCAAAGTCCTCTGACACTTATATCTCAGGCTCAGCAACTGAACTTCCGTGCAAGCCCATTTCTCTTCCCTGCTTCCTGTTATATCAGGTGTAATAAAAAATAAAAAGGAGAATAAAAGTGAATTCCTGACAGTGACCCCTCTTCAGGCCAGAGTGGATTTGGTAGCAGGCAGCTCTGTCTTGGTTAAAAGGGGACTTAATAACTCAAAATTTGGAGATGATCCCCATCAGAAAGGGATCTACCCTTCAGAGGGTCCTATTAGGGAGACCCAGAATGAGAGTTACTACGAGTGGATTTCATGAAATGGAATCATGCAGGAATTTCGGAAGCACAATCTCTTTTCACATATGACATCCCGCAGTCTTCTCAACCTGTCCAAGCAAATTCAGGTGTGATCAGCAGTGTTTTACCGAGAAACACTCATGTTCTAGACCTGCTCCCGCCCCAGCCTGCACAAGAGCATGCTGGGCAGATGTGAACTTGCTCCTGTACCATTGATCTGTTAGAAAAGCACATTAATGTTACCGTGATGGTTAAAGCAGGGGTTGCAGGCAAAATGTAAACTTGCCCAGTTGTTCTTGATAAATCTCAAGTTTGAGCATAACTGTCAAGTGTGCTGTGTGATGATTAAGAATGCCAGCCAGTTTGTGCAACATGGGCAAGTTGCAGTTTGATGAGACGAAAACAGAAGTGAGTATGGTTAGGCTCATCCTTTCTTACTTCTCGCTCTTGCTGCCATTTGCCAAATGCTTAACTGGAACATAGTATGTGCTAGGCACTGAAGATACCAATACAAACTCAGCCTGGTCACTGCCTTCAAAGTCTTGCTGGATTATAGGAGGAGAAACTCAGGTCAGAAGAGAATTGCAATGTGAATCATTTAAGCAATAGGAAATGCAAAATTTACTTATACTTTAAAATCTATTGCCCAGGGGGTGCCTGGGTGGCTCAGTCAGTCATGATCCCAGGGCTCAGGTTATGATCCCAGCTGGGATAGAGCCCTCTGTTGGGCTCCCTGCTCAGCGGGGAGTCCCCTTCTCCCTCTCCCTCTGCCCCTCCCCCCACTTGTGCTCTCTCTCAAATAAATAAATAAAATCTTAAAAAAAAAAAAAATCTCTTGCCCAGGGTGGTCAGGGAATGGGCTGTCCTGGTTAATAAAATATCATGGTTAATAAAGAATGGCCCTGTGTTGCATATACGGATTACCACCGTCCCAAGAATCATAACAGAGTACAAAAGAAAGGAGCCAAAGTTTGCTGACCACCTATTACCTGCCAAAACAAGACACTTCACACGTGCCATTTTGTCTAATTTTCACCACAATACTTAGAGGCAGATATTAACCTTGCACCTTTATAGATAAAGAAGCAGAGACTCACAGAGCTAAATGACACATTCAAGATCAAAGGGCTCATAATCTCAATCCAGATGATTCCTCACTAAACCCCATGCTCTTACCTACCACTCTTTCTGATGGTAAAAACTCCTTGAATAGCATATGCCTAGAAGCCATCCGCAAATATTTGTTAATAATTAAATGAATGAGTGAAGCAAGCTCTCCTGAATATAATCTGTTCTAATCTTTTGTCATGATTTAGAAATTACCTTAGGATTTTGCCACACCTCCATTCATTAATGATGGCGGCGGCAAAATCTTGTACAGTTTCCCACGGTGTATTCATGCATACACCACCTTCGTTAGTTTGACTTTGCTTCACCACTCTTCATGCCGTTGTTCTTATAGAGTTCTATAAAACCAACTCAGCTTTTATTCTTTAGGCAAAATGGTATACCCTTGTGGTAAATGGAAAACCAGTATCACTGTTACCGGTAAATAGAGGATATAAGCAAAAAATAAATGTGATGAAAGTAGTGTTATTAAATTCTACCCAGATATCTACAGTATCTGCCTGGGAGCTTTCCGTTTCATTAAAACGAGAAATAGCCATTGTTGGAGGTGTGAGAGTCTAGTTGCAAATTTTATGTTACTTGAAGAGTTGACACAGAATTGAAGAGGAAATAAATTCCTCTTGAATAATTCAGTTCCCTTTAGGCCTTAATTCTGCCCTAAATAAAATTGTTTTTCATGCTTCACATGTGCCTCATATTTTGGGAAATACTGTTGCAGTGGAAACTATAGAATTTTAAGCCAAACATCTAAATGGCTCTGAATGTTAACTTTACTAACTGTATGTCCTGGCGTGAACCTCTTTGAGCCACTTTCCTCAACTGTAAAACAGTAATAATAATACATATTTCATGGTTGTATTTTCAGGATTAAGTGATGTGGTTATAAAGAGCCTAGCACAGTTCTTTCTTCCTTTCTCCTTATTGACAGAAAAGAAGCAGCTTGTCCAGTGGGCTTGTGTGATGCGGTAGTTAAGGGCGCTTGGAGCTTAGCAGTACCTGGGTCTGATCCTGGCTACTCTTTTGTGCCTCGGTTTCATTTTCTAAAAAGAGGCTGGCTCTACCTTGCTGGCTTTCTGGAAGACCAAATGAGATTGTGTGTTGGTGGAGGACTAACACATAGTAAGAACTCAACAAATGATAGTTCTTATTATTCCCAGTCGTGAGAGGAGGTTGTATTTGGCAGGGATGTTATAATTTGATCCATATGGAGAAAATGAGCCTGAATAATAGATGAGAGGACAGCAATCAGCTGTGCAGGTGGGGCGTGTTGAGAGGAGAGAAGTACCTCAAAACAGCAGATCAAGAGTTCCACTCTTGCCCAGACAGGACAGGGCACAGGAGAGAAAGGAGCCTGAAGGACGGCCCAGTTCATGACAGGGGTCTCCTGGAACACGGGGGTGGGATGGGCCTCCTCAGCTCCCACTCTGCACAGAACTGAGATGTGAAGGCAGACAATGGGAGAATGTCTTGTTTTTTGTTCAGCTTTATTCACAGTGACGGTCCCTAAGGAACTGTACACAGTAGACTCTGGCAGCAATGTGACCCTGGAGTGTCACTTTGACACGGGAGGTCATGTGGAACTCAGAGACTTAAAGGCCAGTTTGCACAAGATGGAAAACAATACATTCTTGCACAGCGAAAGAGCCAGCTTGCTGGAGGAGCAGCTGCCCCTGGGGAAGGCCTTATTCCACATCCCTCGAGTCCAAGTGACGGATGCAGGCCAGTACTGCTGCCTGATCATCTACGGGGTCGCCTGGGACTACAAGTACCTGACTCTGAAAGTCAAAGGTGAGTCGTTTTAAGGACTGGAATCTGTGGATTTGCAGAAGCAAAAACTGGGAGGCTGGTTCCAAGGAGACAGGGCTATCTTAGAGAAAACAGAAGCACCTGCCCAGAAATATTTCTTAACATCTGAGTATAAAGCAGCTGAGGTGAGGGTACATAGGGGCAGGAATTGCAGGAATAACATGGGTCTGGAGGGAAGGCAGGAAATGGGTCCCTAAAAGCCGGGAGGGTCCCAGAGATAAGATTTGCCTCCCTCACGGATCCCCCAAGGAACAACACTGACTTCATCACTGAGCTCCTCTTTAAGAGAAGCTTATTCCTCTAGTCCAGTTTTTTAAACCATGGTTTGCTGACCATCCATGGATTAAACTATCAATTTAGTGAGTAGCAACAAGGTGGGTGTCTCTCTCCAAGTAAAACGAATAGATCAGAAGGCATGACATAGTAGGGCTGAGCGTCATTTTGTGAAACTTGTTTCAGAGGCTGTGTGTGTGTGTGTGTGTGTTGGATTGTGATGTAAAGTATTTTTTCTTACTCTGGGACATAGTCCAAAAAGTTTGAAAGACACTGCTGTAGTCCAAGCTTCACATACTGCAAGTGAAGCCGCTGAAGTCCAGGGAAGTGAAGGGGGATCCCAGTCAAGTCCATAGCTGTCCCCATTCCTCTAGGTTAAGAGCTCTCCGCACAGCAACACAAGCCAAGAACCGAAGCCTGAAGAGAATCTTCCAGTTCATGTTTGTTTTGGAAGAGGCCATTTTGCAAAAGCCCTCTAACAAGTATAAAAGAACAGACTTGACTCAGTTCACCAGCTTGTGTGTTTCAGCCCACACTGACTGTTCTGGGTTTTCTCTGCCTCCTCCCAGTCTCACCCAGTAAGCCTCAGAGGATCTGTTCTGTCTTCTGGAAAGTCCGTAGACTTTGGTCCCTAAAGACCATTGACCTTGGCAGCAATGCTGTGACTTCGTGATCTGGTACAAGGAAGGATAAACTAGGAGGATTAGACATGAGGGTAAATGTTTTCACCTGGGACCTTGGGCGGGTTATCTCACCTTTACAAGCTCACATTTTTCTTATTTGTAAAAGGATAACCACAGTAGCACCTAGCACGGAGTATTATTGTACAAATTAAAAGAGATAATGAACATAAAGAACTGAGCATAGTTCTTGGCATGTGGTAAGTGTCCAGAGAGCTGGTTCAAAGACTGCCGGTCCCCTCAATTCTCAATGAGTCACGAGGAGAGTCATTAGCCTAGATGTAACTGCCTTCAATCTTATTTGCATTTCCTCCATCCACAACTGGGATGAACTCCAGAACTTTGAAGTTACTCTGATTTCAATTAATGGGAGGAAAGCTGGCTCTACATTCTCACGATCCCCTAATGTATTCAGTATCCGCACCCCTAACTCACTGCCTCCGAGTTTGTTAACCTTTGTTTGAATGCTGTAATGCATGTAGGGTCTCTGGGCAATTCGGGGCCAGTCCTTGCATTCTTTCTTCCCGGCTGAGGGCTGCCCCTCATTCCTGGGAAGCCAGGGGGCAGCTTCATCACCTAGAGCAGAGATGGCTCAGGTGCAGAAGAGGTGTATTCCTTAAATCGTAATTATTTATTCTTTAAATCCTTGCTGCTCTTCATACTACGGTCTGTGGGGATCACAAGACTTTCTGAGGGTTTGCAGAGGCACAGGCGGTTGTAGGAAATGAGTTTCTAACTCTTCATCTTCCCCACGTATTCTTTCCCCAAACTGAGTGTGCCTGAGAATCAGCCTTCCAGGCAAGGCTCTTGGGGTTCCCCTAAAACACTTCCTCTTTTATCATCGCCTTCTTCCACTTCATAAAAAGGGTACCTCTCACCAGTGTGGTGCATTGCCTCAGGGTGTAGAAAAACTCCATCGTGCTAGACAAAAGAGCGATTGGAAATATTGATACCTTATCAAAATGCAATGACTAACAAATCCTTCTGCAAAACAGGTGATGCCAAATTCTGTTTTCAACAAAGCTGGAGGAGGCCCTAATATAGTTAAGAGCTGATGGTAAAAAATGAAGTAGGGTTTTTTTTTGTTTTTTTGCCATATAAATCAGAAGGCTTTTAAGCATGAAATGACATCTCAATAACAAAACTGCTTCCACACCCACTTACTTGTTCATATGAGTCAGTTTCCTTAACCTTTCTTGCCATAGAAATGGAAAAATTGACATAGAGCTGAGGCTGGTCCTGTCTCATTCCAGCCAGAGCCATATGCATCTTGGATACAAGAACAAATCAAAAAAGAGACCCTCATCCATCCTCTTAAGGGATACATTTCCAGAAAATCTTATCTTTTAATCATTATCAATATTCATAATATTTTCCATTTTGATTTTAGATGTGCTGATAATAGAAATTAGATTTCAATGCAGAAGGAAACTGAACACTTGAAGCCTTGTGATCACAAGTAGAAAAATTAATCTCAATAGCTATATGTATTTTGTTGTTGCAAAGAAACATAAGGATCCCTAATACAAGAGCTTTCTAACATGTTGAGTTAAGATAGAATCCTATAGAAAAAGTGGAGTGGGAACTGAGCATCATGGAATGAAACAGTGTAAAAAAGAGACAGTGTAAAGCTCTGACCATTCCAGGAGAATTTTTTAAAAGATTTTATTTATTTATTTGAGAGAGAGAGAGAACACAGAGGGAGAGTGAGAGGGAGAAGCAGACGCCCTGCTGAGCAGAGAGCCTGATTCAGGGCTCGATCCCAGGGCCCTGAGATCATGACCTGAGCTGAAGGCAGATGCTTAACTGACTGAGCCACCCAGGTGCCCCTGCAGGAGAATTTTTATGTGTATTTTTCCATAGATGGTGGTGTGTATAAAAGATACCTCCTTTGATATCTAGACAGCATTAGGTAAGTGTGTAAGAGAGAAATCATTGTTTTACTTAAAATATAAATGTTTATAAAATGCTAAACATTCTCTATTTTTCCAATATGGACATTTAGGACAAATTTTAAGAACCTACCTAATAAACTTGTGAGAGGGTGCATACTGTGTCACAGGCTTTTAGGAGGAATGCAAACAAAAACAGGAAAAGTTGAAGACCATCACCTAAGAGTATTCTACCCTGATCAGGGGAGACCTGGCGCCTCCGTTAGGGTTTGCTTCAATGAAACAGGACTGGAGGGAGGATGTGCTTTTTCCTTAAAATGCCTGATCTATAGCATAAACTTGAAAACAGGTTTATAGCACCTTCTTTGATATCTGGGCAATAGTTGATATTAAATATAGTGAAAAGAGAACTAATTTTTCAAAAGCACAGGAAGAACAGTACTAGGTAGAAGGGCTAGAGGGTCTAGAAGACACCGGTTCCTGACAGGCCGCTTGCTACTACCTGATGACGAGTAACCTGTCTGAGGGAGGGTGGGGAGCATGGCTAAAGAGAAGAGCGCCATGGCCCCAAGAGGACAGAGAGCCCAGGGCTTGAGCCCACAGGCTGAGAACTGGCCTGAGCCAAGGATCCCAGACAGACACACAACAAATCCTGAGAACAGAAGGGCCAAACCCGCCCCAAGGCCCTGGCAGGACATGAGGAGGGGGTGGGAGAGCGCCAACCTCCGGAATGGACTGAGGCTCACAGAAACCCACGAAAAGGCTCAGGCTAGATGGGAGTTCAACTTGAGCAAGTGGAGGAAGGAGGTCACAAGGCTTCCATTTTCTCTCACAATGGCCTTTTCCCTGAGGAGGGGAAGACAAAGGACCTGGGGAGGAAACAGCCCAAGAGAAGCAGTGCAGCCTTGCAAGGTAACGACAGTTGGCCTCTGGACCTAGAGAAAGCATTGGCTTAAAGCACTTACTGATAGGCTGAACTCTCCCTTTCCTCCATTGGGGAAACAGAAGGGTAATAAGGAAAACTGGAGTTAAGACAGTAAGGTTCTGAATTTTGCAATGGGAAAAAGCTCCTGGGGCATACAAACTGTGTAACCTGAGGTTCCTCCCCAGGTCATCTAACAGATGAATTGGGAGCAAGCCTAAAAGATTTCCTTCAGCGATTCCTAGAAACATGCCTACATTCTGTAAGACCACGGCGTGTAAAACTACATCTTTTCACCTTCATTACCGTCATTACAATGATAAAGCAGATACTTCCTGCAGCTTATCTCTGTTTCAGAGATGCTGCAGTTGCCAGTCGTGTAGGGATTCTATAGTTAGAAAGGACCAGGGAGACAGGAACCATTCAAACCAGCAGAAATTTAAATCTGAAAATAGAAATTCTTTTAATAGAACAGACTGAGTAACTAATGGGGGGAACAGGGAGGCAAATCAGCAGTTAGCAATAACGAGAAGCTGCTGCCCACACTGGACTGGAGGGAGTGGAAGAAGGCAGGGTTAATGGAGCTCAGGGGCAGGAGTCACAGGACAGATACTAGAACCACAACGGGCCCCATCCAGTGGCAGCAGGAGCAAGGAAGAGCTGTGGGTGCTGCTGCAGATGCCCTTGCAGCATAGAGCATAGGGGGAAACACCCTAACTTCTCCCTCCTGTTTGCCCTCCAGCCTTCCCACCGTGCCTCCTGTGGGCTGTTGGGAGCCTGGGAGACACAGCCTGCAGGAGTCAGCCTTCACACAGTACAGAGGAGAGAAGAACACTTAAGAGATGGATCTGAGGGCAGACAGGCCCAGGGTCCACACAGCATGCATCTTGTACGTAAACTGGTAAAATGTGAGATGAATAGTAGTGTAGTTGACTAGAACTGTAACAGACTGAACAACTAGTTGGTGTTGACTCAGGGCTAACAAAGGGTGATGAATGGTCTTGGGTCAACCAGGAGACAGTCTCCAGGTGCCAACAGGGCTCTTATAGCCAACCTAGCTGCACCTAGATCACTCGTTTAATAAAATTTATTGTATGACCTTAGGCTGCATTAAAACTCTGCGTGGGCCTAAAATGTGCTCAACACATAGGAAGTAATTAGTCACACTGTACTTCATGCTGCTTAGGTAAAATCTGGAATATAGGTCACGTTACATTGGCAAACAAGACTGGTACGTGGAGCTGGGTCTAAAAACTGTCCTGTGAGAAATGGTTGAAGGAAGTAGGCGTGTTTTACCCAGAAGGGAAAAACTATATGGAGTCTTGCCAATTATCGTCAAATACCCAAAGGATCGTAGCAAAGGATCATCAGCAACAGTTAATAATAATTGGTAACATTGAGTTTTTACTATGCTCTAGGCACCTAATTCATTCAATCTTCATAACACTTCTGTTAAGGATAAGTATTATCATACCTGTTTATAAATGAGCACCTGAGGGCTTTAAGGGTCACGTAACCAGGCCTTGGCTCAAGCCTTGTCAAACCATGTTCTTAACTACTATGCTGCTCATATGTTGTCTTACTAAATCAGACAATTACCAGTGGATTGAAGCTGCCAAGAGGCAAAGTTTGACTTGGCAGAAGGATGATCTTTCCAGTGAAAGTTTAACTTTCGTATTGTCTAATCATGGTAATGGCTGCTCCTGGCAGTAGAAGCTTCCATTTATAGATGTATTTAGCCAAAAGTTAGTTATCTAGCAGCTTACCAATATCAGAAAAGAAGTATTATTTTTTCTTAAAGATTTTATTTATTTATTTGACAGAGAGAGAGACAGCCAGCGAGAGAGGGAACACAAGCAGGGGGGAGCAGGAGAGGAAGAAGCAGGCTCCCAGCAGAGGAGCGTGATGTGGGGCTCAATCCCAGGACCCTGGGATCACGCCCTGAGCCGAAGGCAGACATTTAACGACTGAGCCACCCAGGCACCCCCAGAAAAGAAGTATTATTAAACATAAAAAGGGACATTTCATCATGATAAAGAAGTCATGACAGAGAGACGTAACAATCCTAAATGTTTATACATCTAACAACGTAACTTTAAAACATATAAAACAAAAATTGACAGACCTAAAAGGAGAAGTAGATCCACAATCATATTTGGAGATTTCAACTCATCTCTATTATAACAGATAAAGCAAACAAAAAAGAAATAGAAGAATTGTGTGAACATAGCCATCTTGGCCTAATTGACATGTGTAAAACTTACACCCAACAACTGCAGAGTAGGAGGTTGGACTAGTTTGAATTATAAGATCACTTTTAGCTCTGAAATTCTAAAATTTACTCATATTTTCCTAAGAATATCCCCCCTGGTCCAGCTTCCCCATTGTCTGTGGCTAATAATGTTGCCTTTTCACCCACTTCCCAAATTGCACAAGGCTGTGGAGGCATCTTTAATATTGTATACATGCAGGCTATGAGCTCCCATCTCTTCCCCAAGCCGTGCTCGTTCTTTGAGTTGAACATCTCTCTCATCTTCTCCTGCATTTATATATCCCAGGTTACAGCCTCAGCCTCCCTCCTGATTCTTGGCCCTCCTACCTCTGAAATCACTTCTCAACTTGGCCCCCAAGATCAGCTTCTTGTTCTGAGCTACCCTGCAGGAATGGGCCAGACCTTCATATGCAACACATTGCTTCTGTGCATCCATTTATTCTCTTCCATGCCTTCGCCCAAAGACCCCAGAGCTTACAGAAATAATCTACACTATAATAGGATAAATGATCATAAGAGGACATCAAACCAAGGGAAAATTAGTGTAGATAAATAACATAAAAATGAGAGATAGGTGAGTCCTCAAAATGCGTGCTTCAGATATTGTTGAATTGCTAGAGGTAGATCAAAATTGGCTTCAAGGAGACTGGTGAGTCTAACCAGTCCAAGTCCTCACTAGGCTGCCTCAAACCTGATTCCCCTCATCTTCTACCAGTTCCGTGTGACCCTAAGTCCCCGCCCTTCCTGTATCTGTTGCTCCATCCCTAGACTTTTTGCAGTTACATGGACAAGCATCCTCTTTTGATGATTCCAAGACAGAATTCAGAATAATGTAGCCATGAAGGGCATGAGTTCAAGTCCCCCTCCTCACCCCAGATTTCAGCTGTTTTCTTCTTTATAAAATAAGAATACGAATTTTACCTACCTCCTAGGGTCCTTGAAGAGTTTAAGTGAGGTAATATATGCTAAAGAGATAGAATCAGGTTTTAGAGCCACTCACCCTCGTTCCTCTCCAAGTCCTTTACCAAGTGAGCTATACACACAAGAATCAATGGGAAATGCACTCCATTTTTTTTTAAATTAATAACCGGACAAGCACATGATTTTCTCCTTTCCTGCCTCCCAACTTCAGGGCTTCTCTGGAGAACATGACTTAGAATAAGGGCCTCTTTTTTCTTGTACCCTCATCTTAACTTAGAGTTCAGGTTTGCAGAACAGACCCTGAAGTTACTCATCTATCCAGCTTCATGGGTAAGAAAGTTCATCCAACCCACCCAGTCACAAGCAGAAGGTGGAAAACTGTGAGCAGGGAAGCTGTCAGTTTTTTGAGGCAGACAGGCCAGCAGCCCCAGCCGAGTGTGCTTTACCACGTGGAGGCAAGAGCTTAAGAGAGGGCCGCGGATTGTGAACCGTGCTTCAAGACGCAGTCACCTGGTCCAGTGAACCGTGATCCAGTGAGTGTCTTTGGCTATAAGTAATCAAGTTAGTGACTCATAACGTAGGGACACAAAGGGAGGTGCTCAAGGGGCAAAAATTGTGGAGAGGAGCCTGAACATTTTTCCCTCCGCAATATATAAAATCACAGGGCATGAAGCTTAGCACCTAGAAAACCCTTGGTACCTCATACATGTTTGATGTTTTCTGCATGGCTGTTACCATGATTTTAATGTAAAATCGCTTTTCACCAAAGTTGTGCCCATTTATACTCCTCCCAACAATTTAAGAAAAAAATAGTTTTATCACCTCTGTGCCATATATGCAAAGTTTGTATCAAAATTCTGTTTCTTAAATATTTCCTACCTAATGAAAGCTAGTACTCATTTCTTCTTCCCTTCACCGAAAATCAACAGGTTACTTGCCATATTCCCTGATATCTGCATATGTTGTTAATATTTCTTTATTTTGGCTTATCATCTAAGATAATAGGACGATTTGTCCTCGTGTCTTCTTATTGCTTTCAATGT
This sequence comes from Ursus arctos, assembly GCF_023065955.2. Lineage (NCBI taxonomy): Eukaryota > Metazoa > Chordata > Mammalia > Carnivora > Ursidae > Ursus > Ursus arctos. Next base: position 5,154,653 of record NW_026623019.1, on the reverse strand, counting down.
CACTTGTATTCATTTTAGATCTCAGTTTTCTAGAGGACAGGGAGGAACGTTTGATTAATTCACTCAGCATATACTACACAAAAGTGTGTGTGTGTGGTGTATGTGTGTGTTTGTGTTTTGGACAGGAGAAGCAAGTAATAGATACAGCCAATTCCTGACTACTTATAGACAGAATCTAGGTCTTTATTTTTTCTCCTCCTAATCTCACAAAGAAGAAAGGAAAGGGGGAAGTGGGAAGAGAATTTTCTCCTGTAGAAGAAGGTCCAGATAAAACAAGAATGTGGGGGTGTTCTAGTGATTTTATTTATCATCCTCTCTTTTCTCCAGTCCTCAGTTGTGACATAATTTACAGGAAGCCACAGAGTGTTGTGGGATAAAATACTGTTGAGATTTGGAATCAAACTTCCAATGTGCAAAACATTGGCTCTACCAGTTATTAGCCCTGTGACTCTAAGCAGAACACTCAATCTCACTTCAGTTACCTCCAGCAAAGATTGGGAATATCAACAATGCCGTTTTTGTTATATTGTGAGAATTAAATCATTCAGTGTAAATAGCTTGCTGAGACAAAAGAAATGTGTAAAAAATTAAAACCATTATTACTTCATATTGATAATGATAACTGTAGTCATTTCACATGCATTGAGTACAAAGCTGTCTAGGAATCAGAAAAGAAAGACTTATTTCTTTTTCTTCTTGTCTTATCCAGCTTCCTACAAGAAAATAAACACTCATTTATTTAGGATCCCAGGGGTAGATGAGGTAGAGCTCACCTGCCAGGCTGAAGGTTATCCCCTGGCAGAAGTGTCCTGGCCAAACATCAGTGTTCCTGCCAACACCAGCCATACCAAGACCTCTGAAGGCCTCTACCAGATCACTAGTGTTCTGCGCCTAAAGCCATACCCTGGCAAGAACGTCAGCTGTGTGTTCTGGAATGCCGACGTGGAAGAACTCTTTTCAGCCGTCATTGACCCTCATGGTAAGAGTGGCCCCCTTTTCCTAACTCCATCAGTCCCCGTTTAGACAGGAAATAGATGGCACACTCAGAATGAGTAATTTGAGGATAAAGTGATAAAAGATCTGATTATGAAGTTGTGGTCAGGATTTAGGGAAGCTAGTAAGGATATTGCAGGACCCTGGGGCTTCAACAGTCAGAGGAACAATTACCACCATTGGAGTGGTTACTGAATCCTGGGAAAGGGAGCTCTAGGGAACGTGCCCCTTGACAGGAGCGGCTGCCTCCAGTAGGTGATGTTGCCACCTGCAGCAACTCTGCACGATGGAAGCTGGGTCAATGAACCCCCCAACCTCCTCCTCCTCCCACCCTCCAACCTCCAGCTGGTGCCCCCCATTGGCCGAAGCCAGCTGGAAGTCAGAGAACAAGGGAGTCCACTGCTGTGTTCCATAAAGGTCAGCCTCTCAAAGCGCAGAGCACAGCGTGGAAGGGTAGAGAATGGATCTGAAGAGGAAACAGAAAATACCCAGCACAAATCTAATCACTGTGACTCAGGCGCAGTGCAAGGAGTCAGCAGGATGAATATTACTTTGCTGGCTTTGCTGATAGTCAAGTGGTTATGGGATTTCCAAGGAAAACTGGCCTTTTGTAAAACCTTTCGGAGCCTTTGCTGACTATGCTGAGTCCCGTCCTTTAGAATTTCATACACCAGAACAATTTCAAACAATTTTGGGAGTCTGACTATTTTTTGTTTGCCAAATAAGAGCAATTAACATCCAGTATCAAAATTCTTTCATAAGAAACAGGTCATTTTATCACCAAGCACATCATAAGTTTCCTAGTGCTCCTATAACTAATTACTGCAAAATTTGTGGGCTTAAGACAACGTGAATTTATTAGCTTAGCTTCTGAAAATCAGAAATCCAAAAGGGACTTTGCTGGGTTCAAATCAAGGTATTGATAGGATGGTAGAGGCTCTAAGGGAAAGTTCCTTTGCTTATTTTTTCCAGCTTCTAGAGACCACCTGCTTTCCTTGGCCCATGGTCCCTTCCTCCACCTGCAGAGCAAGCAACTACATCCCTCAGACCTCTGCTTCTGTGTCATCACATCTTTCTTTAATTCTCCTGCCTCCCTTTTCTGCCTTGTAAGGACCCCTGTAATTACATTCGATGCCTCCACCTAACCCAATAATCCAGGTTAATTTCCCCATTTCAAGGTCCTGAATATAATCACATCTGCAAAATCCCTTTTCCCTTGTGGGGTAACACATTCACAGGTTTCAGGGATTCAAACATGGACATCTTTGAGGAGAGTCCGTATTCTACCATACCAGCAAAGGATATAATGTCCAAATAAAGGACAGTCCCTAGTACTGCTTTAATTTGACTTTATAGAAAATTTACCGTGCTGTCATTGTATTTCACTTTTTGCCCTGTGTCTTAGTTAGACAAAACAGAGCCTATGATAGGAGTGTGTGTATCATGTAAGTATTCAGGTGGTGACCTCAGGGAGCAAAAGGGAGAGGTTCAGGAGATTCAGACAGGGAAGAAGGAAAAGTAAATATAAGAGTACATTATCAAAGTTGTTACTGTTGGCAAAACAGGAGCTCAAATACTCAAGGACCACCTGGGAAGTGTACAGATGGCCTCCTCAGATGCTCACTCAAAGCATGTCAGGTGGAGGTCATCTGCTTTCACCCCTATAGATTGACGGTAGCGTCCAGGAGTATGCACTGCATCTCCCACCGTGAGCTATGCATGTGTGCGGGATGAGTGAGCTCCCCCCAGCATCTGCAGTGTCAGAGTCATCCCAGGGCAGAGAGCAAAATAGCCATTTGAGGTGAATGAAGTCCACCTAGACTTCTACTGAGCCGTGGCTGAAGTTAGAGGTGAAGCCGAGAGGCAGTGACACAAGACTGCAGCAGTCTGTCCCTTGCACTGCTGAAGTTCACCTACGACCCTACATTAAGTCCACTGTGACTAAGCTGTAAGGCTGGGAGGCAGCCATGATCACTTCAAAAGATTTCATATGCAAGAGTTCACAGAACAAGCTACAGTTCCTGCTGCTACAGTTGAGCCCAAGCCATAACTGATCATTGAGATCTCTCTCATCCACCATACATTCTAGATTTCCCTCACTCAGCACTTCAGATGGGAGAATTTGCTTCCCTGGAGGTGGGGAGGGGACTGGTGACTCTTTCAGGCCTGAGAGAACTGAGCCTTTAGTTGCCTTGCCCTGAACAGACAGAGTTGTTGCAATTACCTTTTCATTGTTATTACTGAGCGCGAAGTCACACAAATCAGAGAATCATGGATCCCTGAGTTCCAGACATAGTCTTCCTTGCCTGCATTAGGTAGCAGCATTCAAGTTCTTCATGGTCATCAAGAATGATCACTCTGCCAGTACAGAAATTCTTTTCTCTGCCTGCTGGTCCACAGTGGGTAGAACTCAAGCTGACTGGGCAGTAGCTGTAAGTTTAGATGCAGTAGGACATAACCCTTGATAGAAGCACTTGCCACTAGGAAGCTGGACCTTTAATCCAGTAGAGCCTACATTTGTGGGGATAAGAAGCAAACATTCCACAAGTGGGTCACTGGATATGATGGTGAGAAGGACCAAACTTCAGCATTGAGGAAGCCCTGGCTCAGAAGCAGCATGTGCTTGAAGCGAGATTGTCAGGGGCAAGTGAATCAGAACCTGACCAGAACCATCCATCATTCAGCCACATTCAGCCCTCACTGAAATCAGGGCTGGGACAGACAGGATAGGACCTGGTGCATCAGAGATATCTTATCTATCTCAAATTTAAGGACATCTCATCATGGACTGGCACCAGTCTACAGACAAGTCCAAGAACATTGAAGTGACTCAATGTCCATCTTGTCATTAATTTTCCAGGATTTTCTTCTAGGGAAAATATCCTCCCTGACATAGTCTTCAGGGCAGCCAGCTGCATTGTCATCACCAACTCCCTACTTCCCCCATCCACACTTCACTACCCAATTCCAACACGAAAGTTTGCCCAGCTTCTTTCTAACCGATTGTGATAAAATAAGGAGGTAAAGAGAAGAGTTGTGCTAAGAATCTTGGTAGAAATGAATCCATTAGAAATGCCTCATTTTTAGGGTCAACTTTGAGTAAAAATAGTGAATTAGGCAAGTTGGTCTTTCAACATTCTCTCTTTTTTTATCACAGTGAAGATCCCCAGACTTGTCACCTTATGAAAATTGAGCTATAACTAATTCATACTAGAACTTTGGAGGCATTTAAATGCTAACGATCACAGGGGAATTTATTTTTCTTAGAATTGCTTACTTAACTGTCCTTTGCTTTGTGGAATCTCCTGCCTGGTTAAGGATGGAATGTGGTTTTCCAGAAGGGTCAGGGAATTAGGGGCCTGAGTAAGATGAATTTAGAAATAACTAGAATGTAGCCTTTCCGCCACTGATTACATCAGTATTTTTTTTCTTTGTGGTAGAGAAGTGGCAGGGCACACTGACCATTCCTCTGGAAACCTTGAACCAGTGAAAAGTTACAAATGAAGTAAAGTGGCCCTTCTTTCCATGGAAGCCGACGTAGCTGAATGCATAGTCAACAGTCATGGGAGGGACCTGTGGGGTCTGCATCAGCTCAGGATCTTCCAGGGTATCACTCATAAATGCAACTGGCAAAGAGATAAAGATATCTTTGTGCCATTAGAGATTTCTCAGCCTGGGTTTACCCATCCTTCCCAGAGTTATATCCATGCTACTACCCCCTGACATGGTTCCTGGGCTCCATTCAGCTCCCCTTCCTCACTGTGTGCTCTCTGAACTTGCTTACCCATCTCCCACCTCCATGATTTCTTTGCTCAGGCGGTTTCTCCCACATAAAATATAATCACCCTCTTCACCAACTTCAAGCCCACCCTTTCTCCAGAGCAGTTTATATAACTCCAGGACACAAGAGGTCTTTATCTTATTTCTCCTCCTGAGACTGATTGCAGTCTCATGCAGACATGACTTTGTTTGCCTGTGACTATACATGTCTTTTATCTTTCATTGCTATTTTATTTTCCATGTATTTTAATTGTTCACATGGGTCTTCTTTATACCCAGACTAAAGCAAAAACAGAGCAGTCTGCCTGTACTAAGTGCTCAATAAATGACAGATTAGTGGGTTGGAGGATTAGTCTTGATAATCCCAGTCCCATTATCCCAGCTGCCAGACTGTATGGGCGTCCAGGTCTCAGCAATCAAATGATGCCCTAATTTGTGGTCCAAATACCAGCAACAAATGACCAAAGTCACACATCCTCCCACAGTTCCTCACTTCTATTTCTCAAAGGGATTTTTAAGTTGCCTATGACTGCCCCCTTTCTACTCATTCTCATCAGTTGAGCTGCTCCTTGCTGACTTCTGTGACCCATCACAAACTTCTCCAGAAGTCAACGAATAAAGCAAATACAGCAATGAGAGTGGTGGTCGGAGGTGCTCCAGTGGCTCTAGAATGTGATTGAACATCCTAACATTTAACAAGAAATGAAAGGTCAATGAGACCATTTTCTTTTTGAAACAAGCGTTCTTCTGCTTGGCCAGTTGTTGCATTTTCATGAGGAAATGTAATGAAAATGGAGACAGGAAATAACTCTAACAACATTCTTGTGGTGTGGGAAGTGAAGCCCTCCCAAGGGACCTGGAGGGGACTCTCTGACAGTCAGGAGCATGGGCTCTGAAGTCAAACGAACTTAATCTTTAAATCCTCTCTACTACTACTACTAGCTTTGAGAACATGAACATATAACTGAGACATCCTGGCGCCTGGTCTCACGTTTGTAGAATAAGGGTAAATAATGATAGATACCTTAGAGTGTGATTGTGGGGATTGAATGAAACACGCTTGCAAAGTCCTCAGCACTCAGAAAGCATGGAAATGGGGGAAAATATAGTGCCTTTAGCAAGAGTGCATGGGACTGTGGCAAGGATAAAGCATGGTTTTCCCATTGGATCATCATATCATTGTTAAGTAACATGTAATTATTATAAAACAATCTATAAGAATATATATTAGGATATAGGCTAAGCTGCCATAACAGAGAGGCCTCAAAAGACAGAAGCATATTTCTCTCTTATGTAATATTCAGAGATAGAAGGTGATTCAGAGCAGGGAAGTATCTATATTCTATTCTTTCTGGGTTCTTTCTATCTTGTTGCTCCCCCATGCTGTAGAATGTTGTCTCTGTTGAATTGTGTGGGTAGTCACTGGGTAACTACCACATCCATGTTTCAGAAAGGGAAAAGAATAGTGAAGACATATCCAACGCCTTAAGGCCAGGACTCAGAAGACTCATGACTTGAACTTAGTTTTCATGGTTGGTCACACCTAACCTCAGGGGAGGCTCCAAAATGTAGTCTTTCTGAGAAGCCATGTGTCCAGCTAATGTCCTAATAGGGAAGAAAGGGAGAATGGATTTAAGGGATAAGCATCAGTCTACCACAAGATAACTAAGGACAGGGAGGATCGGACCAGGTAGACTAGGTAGGCAGATGATTAATTAAGCCCCCAAAATCCTTATTGACATCTTTCATGTAGATGGTACTTGGCTCTATACGGGATTCAGAGGTGACTTAGGTGAAGTCTTTGCACTCCAAATACTTACAATCTAAGCAGACCAATGTTCATCGTTAGAAAGTCTTCAGGGTTGAGTAGAAATTCTGTACATGGAAGGGGTTGTGAAGGAACTTGCAAAGGACACAACAGGTTTGCACAAAGGTGCTGAGGTAGGGATTTCCCTGTTGTGAGGACACTGAAGGTCCCAGGGCTCCTTGACTCCCAGTGCTACTGCAGTGGTGCTTAATAAGCACTTCCTAAAAGTAAAAGCATTTGTAGTCAGTGCGGGTTATCCAGTGTGTAGATGAGCCAGGCTTCTGAATCCTTTTTTCCTTACTGTTCACCACACTGTTTTCAATAGAGACAAATAACTGTGGGGCCTGAGCTTTGGAGCAAACAGATCCAGGCTTGCAATCCTGGCTTTGCTACTTGTTTAGCAGTGATAACCTCAGATAGATTATTTTAGCATGTCTGAGCCTTACTTCCTGAACTCTAAAATGAGGGGCTCAGATTAAATAATGTCTAATTCCTTCTCAGCTAAAATGATCTATGATTCTCAGATTGCATTGAGATGGGGGAGAGGGAAGGCAGTTGGCAGGATTGAGCCCTTCCTCCCCAGCAGTTTTGCCAGTTTTTTCCTGGACCAGACTCTTGTGTTTATTCTGTAGAAGTTACACCATGGGGTAAAATTCAGGGTCTTGGAAAGAGCACAGCTTACTTTGGGTACTCTTCTACTTCTTATTATGAAGCCCCCTCCAGGCCTCCCCATTGTCAGTCTGGAGCCCTTATTCTAACCTATAGATACCCAGAGCTCTCCTCTACAAGGCCTTCCCCTGTCTCCAAAATTGCTCTTCTCATTCACCTCTCTACTAAGCTCACATTTTCCTCAGTGCCAGAACACTGATTAGCTGAACCAAGGAAAGGGCTCGTTGTAGTAATTTATACTATGGTATGAATGACTGGATTTTGGTTAACACCATCTACAATATTGTATTTTCCCAAAAGGATCCTGTTAATTCTTGAAATTGAATGACTAATGGCATAGATTCTGAGCACCGCAAATGCTTGACAATAGAGAGAGAAGACATGTTTGGGTTGAGGGACTATCCTACTGGAAAGAAAAATGATGATGATGATAGATAGATGATAGATAGATAGATAGATAGACAGACAGACAGATAGACAGATGTATCAGAATGATGAAAAACACGGAATCTGGAACCAGACAGCCTAGATTATATCAGAGCTCTGTCTCTTACTGTGTAGCTTTGGGAAAGTTTCCTAGACTCTTTGCACCTCATTTTCTTCACCAGTAAAATGAGGTTCATTGCAAATCCTGCTACATAGGGTGGTTGTGAGAAGTAAACCAGCCAGTACCTGCAGCACACATAGATCAGTACCTGGCATGGAATAAATGCTCGCTGCGTGTTGGCCGTGTTGGTTGTAACCTACTCAGATGGCCAACTTGTTGGTTTACCTCTAAGGTACCCTGTAATGGGTTTCTGGTGCTTTTCTTCCAACCAGGTGGCAAAGAAGTTGACATCTCTTCAAACTGGCTGCTTCATGTTTTCATCCCTTCCTTCATCATTGCTCTGATGTTCGTAGCTACGATGATAGGCCTAAGAAAACAGCTCTTCCAAAAGCTTTCTTTTAGAAAAGGTAAGTGAGTTTTATTCAAGGGAACCAAATGGACTGGGGGTCTGCAGTGTTGAGGCTCTGCTTTGCCCCAATGGCCTTCAGCTTCCCAGTTTCACACAAATCTCCTCAGGGCTTGTGCATCACTTTGGGCTTAGGGGACTCATCCTGATGATTTTTCCCCAGAAGAAAATGGCTCTAGTCTTCAGTGAGCTGAAATCCTCATACTGAGTATTTTAAAGGGAATGTTTTGTTCCTGTGCTGAAATAGTTTACTTTGTTCTTTGAGCTAAGAAGTGTCATTAGCCTCATGAGATCAGTGTTGTTTTGGCAATGCAGACTGCTATGTAGTCAGAGTTCACTGGTGGGAGGATGCCAAGATCACTTCAGAGGATTCCTTCAGTTCTCATCCCTCATTTCCCCAGGCTGGGTGTTAGCTGGGCTAAGCCTTCCCCCCAACCCCCAGGAATCTGAATCCCCTCATTGGTAAGGAAAGGAGAAAAGTGTGTGAGGCCATTTGGGACAGGAAAAGCACCTGTTTTGCTGGTGCCCTGAAGTCTTTTAACAGCTCCTCAGGAGTCCCTACTCAGCCTGTCCTGTTGTCACCCACCCACTCCTGTTGTGCAACATTTGAACCCTGGCCACAATATCTGCAGACTGTCTGGCGCTTTCCTAAACTGTTCCTTTGTCAGGACCCAATGAGCTCCTCCCAGAGTCTAGACATGGCCTTGTCTATAGAAAAGAAATGATACGTGGGATTAATTCAATAGAAATTTGGGGTGGTCACTATTTGAGAATTGGGAGGGTTAAAACCCTCCCATGTGGTGGTCATCATGCTACATTTACAGTCTAACTTCTATATTCTCTTCTGCCATAAGATATCATTGCCCTATGTATGCCCCAACTTGGGTGCTAACCACAAAACCCTCTACTATAAAATCTGAGGAATTATTGTCAACAGAAATGGGTGTGAGGGTTGAGGAGGAAGGAAGAAATGAAGAAGGGAGGGAGGAAAAGAGGAAGAAGGGGAAAAGGAAAAAAAAAGAGAGAAATGATAGAAATGGAGAGGAAGGCCATCTCACCATACTCAGCTTTTGTTCTTAAAGTACTTCCTTCTCCTTGTTCACCTAAGTTGGTCATCCTTTAAATCTCAGCAAAGCTGCCACTTCATGAGGCCTCCCCTGATTCTGCCCCCTCATCACACCCATTACAGCAAATCCCCTTGTGAGATGCTTCCATGGTACCTACGTCCCCTTTGAATACACTCAGCACACACTTAGATATCTAGGACCTGTTTTAATACCTTGGGCTCCAAATGCAATTGCATCCCTTTTAATTTTCCAATTAATTCCTTGAGCACCCACCTGCCTCTCTTAGCCAGAAGTCCAATGTCTCCCTCTCACAGCTTCCACTTCCCTACCTCCCACGGACTGTCGGGAGGCTAACTTAGCCCACAAGGATGCTGCTTCCAAACAGGCAGGGAAGTTCCTGGAGAGCCAGGTCAGTTCCCCAGAGGGCCCTGGTTTTGAGCTGCTGCTCTTTCTACTCCTGCCATACACATCTCTGTTCCCTCTGGGGAGGGAGGGTCTCCATCCACCAGGCTTGCTGGTCCAGATCCCCACACAGACCAGAGTGACCCAAGATGACAACTTGGGTCCCCTCACATGTTCTGCCATTGCTCCCAAAGCAAGACCCTCAAGAGCTAATGAGGCCTAAGGGGCTTCCTGCTTTAAACACAACTGTGCCCGGCCAGCCTCCTTGGCTCAAGGCCTTCATGTTAAGCCTGGGATGCCAGTCCTAACTTCCTTCTCTTGAGTTCCTCTTAGGGCCAGTGCCATCCTGAACTTCTCAATCTATCTGAGAGAGTCAAGTAAAAGGGTGGCAATCTCAGCCCCTTTCTGTCCAGAAGGCTCCTCGGCTCCTAAACACATTTACCCACCTATGTCTCAATGACCAGCTCTGCACGCCATGATGCGTGGGGAGGGCAGCCGGGATCAGTCCATAAAAGGTTCTCCTAACCATCTCTACCTAAGATGAGCCCCCAACAGTTCAGGGCTCCAGGTGACTCACTAAATTCTGGAGAAGAATCTGGCAACTTCTTTTGTAAAAATAATGTCAAGTTCTGCTTCATGAGCATAAGGGCTGTGTTTCTCTTATTCACTAATATATGTCCACTGTCTGAATCATTACCTGGCATATGTAGACATTCAATAAATTTTACACTGAACCTACTGTATGCAGGTACCCACTAACCTGCTCTGTATGGTATAATAGCCATACGTGGTTATTTAAGTGTAAATTAAATAAAAATGTAATTCCTTGGTCACATTTTAAGAGCTTATACCTTGTTAGTGCTCAACAGTGACATGGGGCTAGAGGTCACTGCATTGGACAGAGCAGATATACAATATTTCCATCTTTGCTGAAAGTTCCGTTAGACAGCACTGGGCTAGACCCTTTACAAACTCCTTTTCAGTTAATTTTACAAAAACTGCTTGAGACAAGGAGTAGTGTCTATATTGCAGATGAAGAAATGGAAGTTCAGAAAGTATTCCTAAAGTCATGTAACTGGGGTCTGAACACAGATCTGTCTGACACTAAAATGTGTGGCCTTTTGTTAAAAAAGTGCTTAAGAAAAATTGACTCAATCTGAATAGTATTATTTTGGGCAATGGAAGGAGAGAATCTCAACCCAAAAGAATTGAGTGACTTTATCGTTGGCTGAGCCAATGGCAAAGCCAAGAACAGAATCCAGGAAGAGTCACCAGCTATAGAGACCAGATCTCTAGGACAGGCCTGCAGATTTTAAGCACAGTATTTCTCAACCTCTCTGTGGTAAGGAACCATTTATTTTTATATTTCTAATACGATAGGGTCAATGCTTTTGCAATATATACTAAAAACGGAATTACTAAAAAGTGAAATAAAAAGACATATAAGCTCAGTATTTGCTGGATTCAATAAATATATGACATTTCAATAAATATCAGGGGGAAAAAACACAGTAAAAGAATTACTATAAAAGCTTCTAAATGTTTATGCTAAATCTCTGTAATTGTCTCATTGTGGGCTGGTGAGCAGTAGGTCACCTACCACCAATAGCCCACGGACTCCACACTTTGAATGGCAATGCCCTAAAATACTGAGCCAGGACTTTACAGGGATTTAAGCCAAAGACCAAATATGTTGGCAGATGGTTGCATAAGAACCACAAAATGGCAGCACTAACCCCAAGCTTTAGAGAGGACTGCCCTGAAACTCTACCATGCAAGGGCAATTTCTGAGGGTTAACTCTTAGGCTCCTTTCAAATGTGAATCCTCTTAGAGGAGACAGCAGTGCTGGATGGAGGCCCTCAAAGTCCAGGCCAAGGTTAGCATTGTCATGAGGGAGTTCCTAAAAATCTGGTGTGCAGAGCAAAAGCAGAATTAGGGATGCACTGAGTTCAGGAACCCAGGCAACTTTGGGACATGGGTATCAAGCTCCAAGAAAATCAGAGTGGGGGGGAGCATGTGACGTCAGAAGTTGAAAAAGAGGGACACCTGGGTAGCTCAGTCGTTAGGCGTCTGCCTTCGGCTCAGGGCGTGATCCTGGCATTCTGGGATCGAGCCCCATGTCAGGCTCTTCCGCTGGGAGCCTGCTTCTTCCTCTCCCACTCCCCCTGCCTGTGTTCCCTCTCTCGCTGGCTCTCTCTCTCTCTGTTGAATGAATAAATAAAATCTTAAAAAAAAAAAAAAAAGAAGTTGAAAAAGAGATGAAACCGGGGAAACAGTGGTGAGCAGCATTCCATTATGTGAACTTGTGCCTCTGCCTCCCGACTTGCTTTGAAACAGTATCTGTCATGTACACCTTAGTGTAAATTGATTGATTAGGCCTCTTGCTCTGTGTAGGGCAGACAGGAAGGAAGTGGCAGTCAAGAGCAAAGCAGAAAAAGGAGAGAGAATTCTGAAGCTGGACATTTCCTGGGCTGAATACCCAAGTTAGCAGTCCCTCAGCCTTTGAGTGCCTGGGACCAGGGGCTGAGAAAGGAACAGAAAGTAGAGGACTGCTTTGTTTGCAATTTTCACCTAAGGGTACAGTTTTACTCTGTCATTCAGCCTAAGGTCTCAAGCCACAGTGCACATTTGGACTTCTACATGTGATTTATTTGGATCAACTTTTTATTCTCCCATCTTTTAGTCTAGAAACAGAAAACTTTTCTCGTTAATCTTATTCCATCACCGGGATTTCTCTTTTTCAGACACAACAAAAAAATCTGTCACCACCATAAGGAGGGAAGTGGACAGAGCTGTGAGTAGTCATGATTTTTCTTAACTTTTTCTCTCCCATCTTGAATTAAGAAATAGCCCCAGCTTGAATTAAGAAATAGCCCCTGTTCTGTGAATGCACAAAGGGCAACTGAATAGTTTTAGCCTGTATGGAATCTTCCTGTTGAGTGGCATTTCAGCTAGCTGCTGTTGTAAATTTACGTTGTTCCATACCGTTCTTGGGAGAAAAAAGGTATCTGCTGTATAGCCACGAAGAGTTGTAGAGCCTTTGGTCTGTCTCTGTTCCTAAGCACTCCAGCACCAGGACATCTGGGCTCAGGTACTTAGACACATGGTTAACACTTAACAGCAAGGAAAGATATTCAACTATGAAGCAGTCAACAGTTCGTGGTTTTGCAAAAATTACTAAGTACGTTGTTGGCGACTGTGGGTCAAGGTTGTAATGCTTGGGGAGTAGAGGTCTCTTCATGAGGCTGACAGGCTTGGAGCTGGAATTTGTGGGAAAAGATGTGATGTGGAGTTCTGGAGAACTGGAGTTGCTAAAATCATTCAGGCTGGTTGGATGAAAAGCTTCGACCCTGGGGAAATGCTGTTTTGGGGACCCACAGGCCCGGGTCATATTGCAAATATTTCTAGCTTTCTTGGGAAAACCACCTTTCCTTTTGTAATCTAGGAATCACGTGGTGTGACACACGAATTCATGAGTTCACCAAAATTATAGGCAATTCACAGAAAGTTCTAAATAACGTTGTTATCTGCTACTCAAAACATTCAGAACCGGTCATTTTAGAATTCTGCTGAATATATCTGTAAATTTCCAGAGACACCAACTGTAAAAACAATTCCAGAAAACATTCAATATCAGGGTCTGTGTCTGGCTGATACAGAACACATGACAACTCATAAGCACAAAATATGACCGGAAGGAATGAAATTGGCCCACTCACGATATACATCCTGTTACCGTCATACTCATCCCTAGGCACAGAACCAAAGAACAAATGCAGCTCAGGCCTGGACTATATTTGAGGTCCAGTTATGCTGAGTTTCTCTGAATCAGCAGTGAGATTTTCTTGACTCAGAAAAGCTTTAGATTCATGCTGGTCATCCTAATTGAAACATCTGTTTCTTGAGAAACAAAACTCCTGTGTCCCTGTAGATGGGTGCACTTGGTCTACAGGTGAGTTTCCATGGGAGCAGCCTCAACATTGGCCTGAGTTTCATGAGCTCTAGTCTTTGTGTAAGTGTCTCCTTCAACTGCTCAACGTGAGGAAGAAATAGTGAAAGTCTTGAGAGCAGTGATAGTAAACTCAGATGCCCACAGGGCCAGGCAGGTGCTGAAATGAGTAAAAAGGACACTCTAATACCGGATCGGGAATGGTGACAAATTGGAGGGCATATTCCCTGTCAATTTAGCACTAGCCTAATGCTGTCAGAGAAGATGGAAAACCAGATTTTTATGTAAAATGTCCTGGTTATTAAATGCTTCCTGAAAGTATTTCAAATACCAAACAAAGCAAATAAAATATGTCCATAGGCTAATTGAGCCCATCAATGACCAGTTGCAGCCTCTGTCCTAGAGAGAAAGTATCATCAGAAAGAGCATGGACGGCACTGGAGGAGATAATGCTAAGTGAAATAAGTCAAGCAGAGAAAGACAAATATCATATGATTTCTCTCATCTATGGAACATAAGAAATAGGATGATCGGTAGGGGAAGAAAGGGATAAAGAAAGGGGGGTAATCAGAAGGGAGAATGAAACATGAGAGACTATGGACTATGAGAAACAAACTGAGGGCCTCAGAGGGGAGGGGGTGGGGGAATGGGATAGACCGGTGATGGGTAGTAAGGAGGGCACGTATTGCATGGTGCACTGGGTGTTATACGCAACTAATGAGTCATCGAACTTTATATTGGAAACCGGGGATGTACTGAATGGTGACTAACATAATATAATAAAAAATCATTAAAAAAAAAAAAAAAAAGAAAGAGCTTGAAATCTGAGTAACGAAGGCAGAGCTGTCCATCTGAGGAACTGAGGAATCTTCAAAGGCTTGCAACCATTCTAAATGTCCCATCCCATGGCCCCCACATGGTCTGAATTTTGCACTGTTAATAGTGTGATTTCTTTGGATTAACAGTATCACACCCATTTTTAAACAATACATCTCCTTATAAACAGAAAAATCTCATACCCTTTTTCAGTAGTATCTGAAATTCAAATAAAATATCTTGGTCAAAAGTCAAATTAAAGAAATTAGACTAATTCTCTTTCCCCCCAACTGATTATATATAGTTACCCTTTGTAGCTTCGAACCTGGGGAGGGGAGAGTCAAGGAGGTGAGAGAATGATGCTCTTCCTTTCTCTTCTTCACCCCTCCTTGGCACTTACCTGAGAATATGTGGTATACTGTTAAGAGGTCAGGGCCGCTTTGGTATACATCACAGAGGACTCACATAGGAATGTTCCCGATATTACTATTTACAAGAGCAACAAATTAGAAATAATCAAACGTGAATCAGTAGGAGAATAGGTGAATAGGAAGTATACATAGCAACTAAAATGAAAGCACCAAAACTGGATGTATTTCTGAGATGGATAACTCTGAAAAATACAATTTTGAGAGGAAAGATAGATTCCAGAAAGACATAGACAATATATTGGCAATTACAGAGTTTAAAAGCTTGCAAAGAACCTCTATGTAGTGTTTATGGAAACAGTCATGTGAAGTAAAGGTACAAAAACAGCATGGAATTTATAAACACCGAATTTAACCTCTTCAGCTGGGTGGTGGGCACGCAGATGTTGATGGTATTATCCAGGGGGGTGGGAAATGCAGATGTTGATGATATTTTCCTGGTGGGTGGGCACACAGATGTTGATATTATCCTGGGGGGTGGGTATGCAGATGTTGATGATATTATTCTTTTTTTTATAATTTTTATTTTATTATATTAGTCACCATACAGTACATCCCCAGTTTTTGATGCAATGTTCCATGATTCATTATTTGCGTATAACACCCAGTGCACCATGCAATATGTGCCCTCCTTACTATCCATTGATGATATTATTCTTATACTCTGTTGGATGCCTGAAATATTTCTTTTTATATAAAAGAGGTCATGATTAAGATTCAAGAGGTTAAGATTCAAGTTTTTCTGTGAGCTAGCTATGCACGTTTAGGAAAGATCCACCCCCTTCTGGGCTTCAGTTTTGTCACCTGTGAACCGAGAAGGTTGGACCAAATGCAGAGGAGGGCAAACAGGCCTCCCGTCAGGTTCAGAAGGTGCCTAGGGCAGAGATGAGGATGGTTTGGGAGACCATTTCTAGGCGGGGAGTGTGGTGATTGATGAATGATGTCTGCTTTGGATGGGGAGAAGACAGAGATCTTGGCCATATATTTGCCAAACGTGGAAGAGATGCTCTTTTTCAAAAACAGTTTTGTGTTTATCTGTGTTTCTCTATGTCACGTACATACATATTTTAACACTTAGGTAATGCTGACATATTATATTGTGTTCTACGTGTTCCATTTGCATTCAGTTGTTTGCGGATTGATTTAAATGTAGAAATTGACGATGATCAATGGTGGTGGAATAGTTCATTTTTAGCATAACGTTTTATGATTTTGCCAACACTAATACCAATGTGTTAGATTTCAGTAGATTTTTTTTAAAGTTCCTCCCTATGAAGTTGCTCACCAGTTGTTGACTCTTAATGGAAAACTAATTTAGCATTTTGGAGACTGTCGCCTGGGAAGAACAGGGAGCAGGACAGGGAAATACTGATTTGGGGAATGGAAAGAAGGTGGGTCTGGGTCCCACTGTTCGGATAGCCAAGAAAACTTGATGCCTGTCTTTGAGGGAGGGGTACTTCAGGCTTCTCCGGAAAAACAGAACCACAGAACCACTCGGAGACTGGCAAGTATGAAATACGTAGGGCAGGCTTGCAGGCCGGAAGTTCAGCTAAGACGTGAAATATGGAATCCCAAAACGGTAGCGTAGGCCTGCAGGCTGGGAACTCAGGTGGGGTTTCTATACTACAGTCTGAGGCAGAATTCCTTCTCTGCGAAATCTCTGCTGTTGCTCTTCAACTAATTGAATGAGACCCACCCACGTTCTAGAAGGTAATCTGCTTCATTTAAAGTCACCTGATGGCAAGCGTTCATCACATCTACAGAATACCTTCACAGCTACATCTAGGCTAACTTTGACCGAACAACTGGATACACTAGTTTAGCCAAGTGGACACAGAAAATTAATCATCACAGGCACCAAAGTGTGAGGGGGGTAGTCTTGGCTGGAGTAAGTGAATTTGTCAGAGTTCCCTGAGCCTTAAAAAAAATAGAAGTATGTGACTCTCTATTATCTGGTCACAGATTTGTCCGAGAGGCCAGGGCTCTTGTCTAAAACCCAGTCAGCCATGAACCCGCCACCCCACATGTGCTTGCACACTCACTGTTTAGGGTCTTCTGCTCAGCTCACTGCCTCTTTCAGCAACAAAAGGATGTGTGTGGTATCAGCATCCTGCACTTCATGTGTTTTGAAATAATGAATAGCTAAGTAAATATGGAGGGGGAGGAACAACGCTGTCACCAAAATTCCCTGATAAAATTAAACTGAGGGGTTTGGAAATGATTTGTCTTACTGTCCATTTGTCTGCACTCCTTGTAGTTTATTCTGCAGTAAATGTAAGAGGTAACTGATTTTGACCGAATTTGTCTCACTACTAAAAGATAAATCTTGCTTAATTTTAGTTGTTGGCCAGCTCAAAAATAAATAACTTATACAACTTTCAGAACATTTTTTAAATTACATATTTTTTCTGAGCAAAATGAAAAATAAAAAGGCATACAGGAAATAAAAATAACGTATAATCCATTGCACACAGATTACCATGGTTAATACTTAAGATTGCTTGAATTTCTAACATTTTTCTGTATTTAAATTTTATAAAGTTAAATTATAATATGTATAGCTTGATATAGTTCTTTAACCTAATTTTGTCATTAGTATTAGTTATGTGCTGAAAATATAACTAACGGCTCCCATATTTTATTGTATACATGGACTGGGATTTATCTTATTAACTCCCTTTTGTTGGACATTTCATGTCTACCTCATAGAGTCGTTTTACATTTTTGTTATTTAAGTATTATCACAATAATAGCCTTATACATAAATCTTTATGTGCAGCTCTAATTATTACCAGGGGTAAAAATCTAAGATGCAAAATTACTGGGGTAAACCTATAGGCATTTTTAAGACTCTCAAAATGTATTGCTGGATTGCCCTCTAAAAAGTTGTACCAATTTGTACTAGCAATATGTGAAAGAGCTAGTTTTATCATTACACCTGTCCCAATGCTGGGTATTACTGTTTTTTAAATTTTGCTAATTTAGAAATTAAAAACTGTACATCTTTCTTTCTCTCTTGCTTTCTCTCTTGCTTTCTTTCTTTTAGAGAGAGAGTGTGTGTGAGCAGGAGGTAGGGGAAAGGGTGGAGGGAGAAAAAGGGACAGACTCTTAAGCAGGCTCCACACCCAGCACAGAGCCCAATTGCACAACCCTGCGATCACGACCTGAACCAAATCAAGAGACGGGCACTTCAACCGACTGAGCCACCCAAGCAACCCCATCATTATTATTTTAATTTGCATTTTAAAGTTATTAGTGAGATAAAATATTTTCATAAATGTATAGGTTTTATCTTCTTTTGGGAACTCTCTATGCATCTTTTGTCCATCTTTTTACTTATGTCTTCACTTAGAGCTAATAGTAACCCATTACTTGCTATATATTTTATAAATTTCCCCTTGATTTGTCACTTACTGTTAAGCTGTTTTTTTCTTATCCTGAGAAAACAGGTATTGGGTATAGTAAAATTAGGTTCAGAGGACCAGATTATAAACATTAATGTTCTATATGTCATATATTCATTAAAAGAAAGTAAGTATAGGAGCACCTGGGTGGCTCAGTCAGTTAAGTGTCTGCCTTCGGCTCAGGGTCCTGGGATCGAGCCCCATGTCTGGCTCCCTGCTCAGCAGCAAGTCTGCTTCTCCCTCTGCCTGTAGCTCCCCCTCCTTGTGCGCTCTGTCTCTCTGACAAATAAATAAATAAAGTCTTGAAAAATAAGAAAACTATATTAATTATAAAATTTATGCTATCTAATAGCTTACATTGAATAGGATCTGCTGTTCCCAGAGGACCGAGTTACACGTTTCTAGAAAGCAGGTGCAGTGTCTTCTTCTTCCTTTCAAAGACTATTACATCCTAGGATGTGTTATACTTTCAGTAGCTACCTATGAAATGATGGTCGACCAAAGTGAACATTCTGCTCTCCATTGATATGTGTCAACTCAAAACGAGTGGGTGAACTACAGCCAGGGGGCCAAATCGTCTCCTGTTTTTGTAAACAAGATTTTATTGAAGCACAGCCATGCTCAGTGTTTCCTCATTGTCCCCCAAACCTCACACCTCTTTCCCTGCCTCCAACAGCAGAGTTGAGGGACTGCAGCAGAGACAATATAGCCCATAAAGTCGAAATATTTTACAATCCGGCCCTACAGATAGCGTGTGCTGGCTCCTGACCCAGAAGTTCTCCATGGCTCTATGCCTTCCCTCACACTGAATGTACTCGGTCTTGCTCTCAAGGCTCTAATGCTACCACCAGCTCCCATCTCAGCTTCATAAAGTCTGAGGACAGAGCCCCACTGGGGTCCAGCCAGCTCACGGCCCTCAGGGCTCTCACTCTCCCACACCCATCCTCTACTGTCCCACTCTGCCTCACCCCCAAGCCACCTCTGTGGAGACAGTGTCAGGTCGCAGGCTGTGCAGGCGGCATCCTGGCCGCCCCCTCCCCGCCCCCCCCCCCCCCGCTCTTAGTCACATTTACCTAGTAGACGGAGTCTTGGGACTTGCCCTGACACATATGTCTGACAAGACTTCTGCTCAGGTAAATATTCTCCCTTCCCACTTAAGAAGGGAAGAGCTTGGTGGTTTTGCTTCATTGAACAGAGACTGACATGAGACCCAATTCATGTGGGAGTGCCCAGCAGGACTAGCTCAGGCGACAGCTGTGTGTAGAGCTGGGTTTTCCACTCCATGGCTCTGCCTTGAACTTTCTAGGCAACTCTGGGAGAGGTGTTGCCTGTTCTTATTCTTGTGCAAATCCAAATCCAGACTTCTCAGTCTTCCCAGATGGGCCTTCAAGGCCTTCACTTTTATATAATAAAATCAAAAGACTCAGATCAAACTCAATGTGGCCAAAGAGATAGCTCATTGCCATTTTTCTCAGTAGGGGATGTGGTGGTCATTAGTGCAGTTTCACAGAGTTCTGGATCTCTTGCTTTTCTGTATATGGTAAAATTGGTCTTCTCTACAATTAGGTTGTGGTTAGGTGCGGTCATGTGATTTGCTTTGGCCAACTAAATATAAGCATAAATGACGTGTGTTACTTCTGGGTTGAAGATATAAGGGCTAGCTTGTGCTTTACTGTATTTTCTTTTTTTGTCTAGTGTGATAAACAGCAACATTTGAGGTAGTGATTCTTTCCTCAGCCTGGGTCTGTGAGTAACTACAAATAACAGAGCCCCTTGCTGACCCTCAGTGAACATGGACTAAATCTCTGTTTTTTATACAGAGATTTGGGGATTGTTTGTTACTGCAGCATAATCAAGTCTCATCCTGACTGATACAACAGGGAATAACTGGAACCTCTACTTAATACAGCATGTACTGCCATTTACAGTTCTGTTTCTGAGGAATAACATGGGGAAATGCTTTCTATATAACAAAAAGAAAAGAAGGGTAAAATACAAATATATACTTACTGTATCATTATTCTATTAAAAAAATGTTTTTAATATACCACCACACCCCTTTCTCCCAAAGAAGTGAAGTGAAAATGTTTGAATGCCCATAATTATTGTCTTTACACTGGAAGTTTGTATTGTCTTCTTTTTTTATGTTTTCTGAATTTTCTTTGTACTTGAATACATTTTTAAATTTCCCAGTATATCATTTTTAAGTACCCAGCAGTGCTTGTTAGACAAAGAATGATCTCACTATCCTCATCTCTCATTCTATATATCATCTCTTTCCTCTCCCAGCATATCAAATGCATTGTATAGAACTCTCCTTTGGGTCTTCATCAACCCTTCATCAACTTCATCAACCCCTTCATCAACCCTAGGGAGTCTTCTTTCAAGGGCACATAGTTGCCTTTCAGAGGCTCCTAACCCAGTGAGCCTAGAAGGAGTGGATACATACACCGAGGATGTAAGAGATCAGGTCTCGGCCCATGGCTTCTTGCCCTCATGCAGGCAACCAAGCTGTCAACCAATATAACTTCAGGAGTTGATTCTGACACCATAGATATATATCGTGCTTCCTTTAAAAGAGAGTTATCCTAGTCATCATGACATGGTTTGTTAGCAGTTATAAACCATGTAACCTGACTTCCTCATTTTACAGACGGCGAGATTTGGCCAAGGGGTGTTAAGTGACTTTCTTGAATGAAATAACGACAGAAAAGTAAAAGGCCTTATGATTCCCAGGATAGTGGTATTCATTCTCTCATTCACTCTGAAACACGTCCTGTCTGCTATTTGCATGACTCTCAGGTCAGCTATGTGGGAATTGTAAGGATGAATGAAGCACAACATTAGTACTCCAAGATTTTTATAATCAAGTATTGGAGATAAGGTATTCAAAAAACTGTTCTCATTAGCATAATTTGGGATAAAATTAAAGAAGCCGGATTTCTACATACCCTCAACAATTGATCAGATGTCTGTGTTTTTGTTGTTTTCTATTGTTGCGTGAGACTCTTGTCTTCCCCGTAGGAACTTCCATCTGAGAACTGACCACAACCCCCAGGTCCACCATGGCACAGGTGCCTTGTTCCCCTTTTCTCATCTGTGATTGCCAATCTTTTCCTTCTTTTCCCATGATAACCCTTTCATAAAGGAAATATTAGATGGAATACCTGTATGTAATGAGTGGGGGAAACTTCAGTCCTCCTGTGCATCTCCCTTATTCCCACTACTGCATACACACCTCTGACATGAACACACGGGGTTTCTTCTGCACAAGGAAATTCTCTGCGACACCCACTTGGTGTCCTGTGATTTAACTCAGTTATAACACCATTTATCTGGAAATAGCATGAGATCCCACCCATTAAGGGCTCGGTCTCACAAGACTGCCCTTCCCGCCCTCCACCCCCCACTTCAGATGCCAATGGTGAGTCTGGGTGGTCACCTGTGCTTCTGACCAATCAGCTATAAATCTGAGGTTCCCACTGTCCCCTCCACAGGTTCGATGAATTTGCTAGAGCAGTCCACAGAGCTCAGGAAAACAGTTTACTTACCGTTTACCAATCTATTATAAAAGGTTATGACAAATGATGTAGAGGAACATCCAGTGGAAGAAAAGCATAGGGCAAAGTTTGTGGGGCGTCCATGCCCTCTGTATGCGTCACTCTCCCAGCACCAGCAGGTGCTCACCAATGCAGAAGCTCTTGGAAGCCCTACTTTAGGGATTATTATGGAGGCTTTATCACATAGACAACCAATCATTAACTTCATCTTTAGCCCTTCTCCCCTTCCTGGAGAATGGGGGGTGGGGGTAAGAGGTGGGGCTGAAAATCCTAAGCTTCTAATCAGAGCTCAGTCTTTCTGGTAACCAGCCCCCATCCAGGAGCTCAGCAAGGGTCACCTCTTCACAACAAAAGACAGTGCTATCATCCAGGAAATTTCAAGGGAGTTGGGCGCTCTGTCAGGAAGTGAAGTCAAAGGCCAAACATTAGAACAAAAGATGCCCTTAGTGCTCTTATCTCATAGGAAATCACAAGGATTTTAGGAATTCTGTGCCAGGAACCTGAGTCAGAGACCAGTACATATATTTTCTATTATTTCACAAAAGCAGATTAAAACAGTGGTGAAACTGGAGTGAGGGATATAAACACCCTACATATGTCCCTGCAAATGCCTCTAAGGTACATATGTGCTTCTTGGAACATATTCAGAAAATCCTGTAGCTCTCAGACTATCACTCTGTCCCAAAGCCCACCTTATTTATGTATCCTCAGAATCCCCAGAAATGCCTGCCCCATGTCCAGCTTCCTTCCACACAGAGCAGAGCTGTTCCATTGAGGGAGGTGGGCACTGGAGGAGAAAACAGTAATGGCCTCATTCGCCTGGGCTCATGAGTTTTTAATTGTGCCAGAAGCCAGTGTATTTTTTATAGTTTTCTATGGCTTTACAGGAAGTACAAATACTCCATGAGAGTTCAGAGATGGGGGAAAATATCACTTTAGGCTGGGGATAATCAGGGAAGAGGGAAGTTTTCATGGAGGAGGTGACATTTGAACCAGGCAAGAATGGAGACAACAGACTTCTAGATAGAAGAGAACAGGGAGGAAGGCAGAGGCAGGAGACATGGGCATCTGTGGGAAAAGGCATGGGCTCCTAGCCTGGGAAGAGCCAGGTGGGAGATAAGAGAAAAGACTGTTGGGGTCATCCCGTGAGCCAGGAGTTCCAGGCAAAGGAGGTTAGATTTTACTCATCAGGCACGGTGCCTCAGTCAGGTCTCAGCAGAAAGCAGAGGGCACACTCAGGAGGGGTGACTGAGGCACACTTACAAGTTATTACTAGTTACAAAGACAGGAGCAAGGTTGGGGGAGAGCGGTGGGGGAGGTTGAGCACTCTGGAACTGGCAAGAGCAGGGAAGAGTTGACCAGCCCAAGGCCTGAAGGGGAAAGGGGAAAAGGGAAGAAGGAGTTACCACAGGCTGGTGAGAAACAGCAGTAGGAGAGGGCCACCCACAAGGATAAAACCAGTCTGCAACGTGTCTGGGAGATTGCTGAAGCATGCACGCCAAACCTCACGGTGCTGCCCACTGCAATCTTATTTACCTTCTGGCCTGAGCGGAAAGCATGGGATGGAAGCTAGAGAGAAGAGAGCCCACTGAGCAGTCCAATGTCATCCTCCTGGGACCTGAGCAGGGTAGAGCAGAGAGGAGAATGAGTCTGCAGGAAACAACGGAAATGTCTGGTGCAATGGGGAACTAGCAAAGGTTTTGAATAGGCGAGCCCCACGAACCGAGCTGACTGCAGGCCAGAGAATGGAGGGAACAAGGCTCTTGTAATAGGTCTGGAGAGAGAGGCTGAAGACGCAGACCCTGGGCAGTGGTAGAGGGGCACAGGGTTAGGAACTAGGCTGCCCTCAGATACATGAGCTTTTCCCCTTTAGCAGTTTCTCACTCCAATCGGATTTTTGAGAGCTTATAAACTTTCTGATCGGAAAACTGATTTTCCTATTTGTGGACTTCTCTCCTCAGATTTGAACCTGTGGTCTCAGGAGCTGGGGTGACCTGATGGGACATCCTCAAGAAGCTTCTGGACTCTGAACAAGAGAGAGGCAGCACCTGGCCATGTGTGCTCAGGGGAAGGCAGGCAGGCCACCCCTCACAGGTCCAGGCGCTCACCTCTGCAGCCTGTGACTTAAGCAAGCACTGTAGCACTTTAGAAAATGACCGCCCGGATCCTAGACCCCGATGCGTGTTCTGAGGCTCCTTCTTGTTGCCAGCCTGAAAACAAAGGGAATCCCCCCCCACACTTATCCAAACTGATTTCCAGAAGCAGAGATGAGTGGAAATTTTCACTTACAGAAATGGACAAATTGCCAATAGAGTTATTTTTATCTGCAGTTTCTTCTGGATTCCGGAAAAGCCTATTGAGTCCATGAACTCACAGAGCTTTAAACAAAGTTGAGCCATAATTGATATGTCATACAGCTTAGTGGAATCTTGAAAGAATCTGAGTTATTTTAATTAACAGAAAGCATTTAAGTACACAGTGGACAACTCCAAATTGTGGAGAAAGGCCATTGAGTATTTTTGTGAGATGTAAATCACGAAGCATTTGTTTTAACCTGTAATGGCACCATATTAAATGATTTTTTTAAAACTACACCTTCTCTGTTAAAAATGCTGGGTTTTTTTTTTAACCTCAGAAACCAATGGCATACATTTTAAAAATTTGGCTAATATGCTGTCCCTGCAAAGATATCAGATGGGTACCCGTAATGGTCAAAGCCCCAAATGCAGGCTCCTTTCCTGGCCCTCTCTCTGACTTTAAACTCCACCTTTCAGTGCTCTGTCCACGTCTGTGACACAGTGACATTCACGAGTCGAGGTCTTTGATGGCTGGTGCTGTAGAAATGCTGTGGAATCCCCTTATGTGTGTGTCGAGGGGGAGGGTAACTGCACATAGCAACAACCCGTTAATCCTGCTAAATTTGGTCCGTGTGCTGCAGCCGTGAAGCTCAGGGCACTAGCTGACCTATGAACTATCCAAATGTGTGCATCGTCGAGCACAGCAGAGTCCTCCTAGGTTAGTGGGTTATTGTTTTCAGTTTGGAACCATGAGGACTGGAGCACATGTTCTGTCTTCCCCTTAGACTGTGAGCTCCTGGGGGGCAAGAAGGGAGCAGGATTTTGTCAGTGCTGCAGCGTCTTGGGTGGGATAGATGCCTCATGCACGATCAGCTCTAAGACGCATCCTAATATGGAAGAGGATGGCTACGTATAACACTCTTACTTTGTATGACCTTAATATGATTGGCTAAAAGGAATGTAATGGCAATCCTTAAAAACAAAAGAGCTGGATGAGTTCTGTGTCTTTAAAAAAAAAAAAAGTACCTTTTACAAAGGATGCAAAAATAGCATTTGGGAGAGTTTGAGGAATTGAGAAAGGCCGAACAAACAAAAATCACCTATGATCTCATCATCTCAACACAAGTATTTTCATTTTTGCTGTTGGCGTTTGGTCCTTGTCCAGACATGTACACGATTTCAGCCATAGTTGTGATTTTCTATTCTTTTTTTTTCTCCAAATTTATCATTGTACCACGGGCTCCCACCTATGTGGCTGACTAGTTCTCCTAATTATCATTTTTAATGGATGCACGAGTCACGGATCATAGTGAGCGAGGATTGGGCCCAAACTCTCTTCATCCCCTGATCGCCATAAGCCCGTATTTTGACTAGTGGACTACAGTGACATTTAGGGTTCCTAAGGACTAGTATCAGTTCAGAGTTGTTTAGGAATCCCTGAAAGGCCTGGGTATTTCCATTTCCCCCAGTGCACAGACACCTTCATAAATGACCTCAAGTCCCTTTGGGGATGGCTTCGAGGAAGATCTACAGTATTTGTGGCATTGTTGCAGGGTCCTTTCTGAGAACTGGGGAAGAAGCTATGACTCTCAGTTGTGAAAACTCAAGTCAGATTTCTGTCATATAGATCAAGTAATGCTTTGATAGACTGGCCATCAACTTAATTCTTAGGGCCAACCATCACTGAAGATTTCCTACAAGTAAAGGATTCTGATTGCTCTTCTGAGATCTTATCTCCATTGAAATAAGGAAGCCCATCCCAGGGCAGCATTTCCCTCCAGCACCCTCGGCCTGCAGAAAACAAGCCACCTGGAGGTGTCCAACGTGACTGGGGCTCCCTCACTAAAGCATTTCTCAATGCTTTGGTGAAGGGAATATTCCTTGGGCCCTTTCAAGGTGAGGAAAGATGCACGGGTTACATATGATAAATTACTCCATTTTCTCTAACTCCTTAAGCCTTTAGGATCCTTCCTGTACATTATTCCACAGAAATTCTATCAACTCATTGTCACTGTTGAGCACAAGTTTCAGCCGAACAACTAAGTAAACAGACCACTTCCAGCTCAAACTCATACATTTGTTTCAGCTTGCTTTCACTGTGTAACACAGCTTATGGCTTATGTTTCTCATGTATGCTTTTATGATTGTGTAATTAGCAATTTAGGCTGGGTTCAGCGGGGGCAACTCATTTCTGCTTTATGGGGCATCAGCTGGGCTCACTCACGCATTTGCAATCAGTTGACACATTGCTTGGAAGATGCTGGCCTTAGGTGGCCCTGCTCACATGTCTTGCAGTTGGTGCTGGCTCCGGGCTGAGCCACGTACCTTCAGCAGGTCTATCCATGCTTCTGCAGTATGGAATCTGGCCCAAAACAGCAAAAAGAGGGACAACCCCAATGTGCAAGTAGTCTTCAGGTTTCTGTTTGCATCACATTTGCTAATGTCTCTTTGGCCGAAGCAAGTCAGGTAGCTAGGCCAAAATCAGTGTGGGAGGGACTTACGTGAGGGCCTGATCTATAAAATAGTATGATTCCCTGGAGGCTACTGCTGTAACAGTCTACCATAGCATTAAGTCCAAAAATCCATGGAGAGTGTATTATATCAGGGTTACCTAAATTTGGCCCCAGTCCAAGGTTGTATTCTGTTTCTCTTGGTCTGATACCCTTAGAGTCCATCCCATTGTTTATTAGGTAGGTTTCTTCCCGTATGAATTTAACAAAATCTTGTGATTCTTTTGGAGTAAAGCCTTTTCCTCCAGAGCCAGACTCTGCCCTTCTCCCCCTGAATACACTAGGATCTGACTCTAAATAAAAGCCCAAAGACCGTGAGAGGTGAGAGCAGTGGGTGTAGAAAGGACAGGGATCCCCATGCAAGGCAGCTGCCTCATCTGTGCTTATTACAGGTTTTCAAGCACAGGGGGGCTGGGATCATCAAATAGGGCTTAAGAGGCTTCTTCCCAGGGAAGCTCAGGGATATTGAGGGGTTAGGGGAGGTCAAGATTTTCAGGATCATCCAAGTCCGCCCAAACGTTCCTGTTCCTAGTCGTCAGAGTCCTATTCCTTCCAAATTTCTGCCTCAACTTCCACACGTGAGACTTGGCCAGTCTGTGACTGTTTGCCTTGGGTCTGGTTTTTTAGATATGTCTGTCCTGTAACTAAAAGGAATAAGAGACACGGTCTGGGGAGGCTTAGAAGCCATCTGATGCTCTGAAGACGATTTGAGCGGCGAGCTCTGGGCTCCTAGTTTTCTTCCTGCGAGCACCCTGGTGCAGTCCGAAGCAGCCACCTTACCCTGCATTCCTCATGACCGTCTTTGCCACCGTAAGGTGACCGTTAGTGCATCTCCAAATCCCTGCCTCCTGCTGGCACTCAGACCTAGCACGAATAGACCGTAATGTGATGAATCACAATGCCATTGCATGCCATAGATTACTGGTTCCCATTTTCCACTGGCAGAGAGTTAAGCTCTGAGTTCGAAGCAAATCAACCCCAGCATCCTCTTTTTCAGAGTCTGTTTCCTAGGACCACTGCTGATCCAGTCCTGTACCAGCCAGGGTCCAGTCAGGAAAGTGAAGTGGATTTAATATTAGGAATTTGTTATAAAGATACTAGAAGGCAGAAAGAGCAAAAAGTAGATACCAAAGAAACCCAAATATTAGAGCTGCAGACAGCAGCTAGCGTTCTGCTGTGGGCTGCTGACAGAAGTGACAAACGCAGGAACTGGAAACAGGAAGGAATTCTCTGCCTCCCACATTCCCATCCCCGAGGGCCTCCCATCTATTGAACTTTACAGGAAGCCAGCTGGCAAGGGACGCTGGTAAATGCAGTTTGCTGAATTCTAGCCGGAGCCTGGCAGAACAGAAGAGAGGAAGGTAGGCTTGGAATGGAGAACGGGAGGTAAATAACCAATTCCTGCATCAAAACTTATCTAGGTAAACGGAGATATATCTCCTGAGAGAGGAAAATACAGAGGCAGTGGATTCCAGTTACATTGTGGCGCAAGGAACTTTCTTAAACTTTGTGGCATTTGCCCATATAACAAGGGCCTAATATACATTTATTGATTAATTGGAGAAGAAGATAGCAATAGGGAACTGCTTTGGCCAGGAGCATAGGACAAAATAAATTTATTTTTAAATGCATTTTGTAGAAGAAGTTGTATCAGTCGCATCCTTTGGTTGCAATTGAAAGAAAACCTGGAGCAAATGGGCTTATATTAAAAAAAGCAGAATGCATTTGCTTATGTAACAGAACAGCCAAAGGTGTGGGTGGGCACAAGGGTCTAACGATGACATCGGGATCCAGGTTTTTTCTACCACCTCTTCCCTCTGCTTCCTTTTTGTGATCTATTGTCAAACATGACTTTGTATTTTCAACAGTAGGCTCCTCTTAGGGGAAGTAAACTCCAAATAGCATGTTTGCGGCTCTGTTCTGTTTGTCCTATAAAAATAGAATTCCATGTTAGAACAGATGCAAGAAGTACAGAGGAAGCAACTAATGCCCAGAATTTGGGGTTGTACAGATCAAATAGAAATATAACCAGGTTAGAAAAAAAAAGAGAGAGAGAGAAGAAATATAATCAGACTGCTGGTCAAATCAGGCAACTTCCCAGGGTCTTGATCCCCCTTTGCTTTAAAACTCAGCACATGAAATGCTCTACCTATGGGTAATTTAAAGTTTAAATCACCACGAAATTTAAGGAGGCCTGTTCAATCATAACATTGGCAAATGTTTTTTAATGATAACACATATTGCTCCAGAATATGTCGTTAAATTGGTAGACTCATAGATTATTAGTGGTCATATAAATCAGTACAATTTTTTGAGGCACATTTGTCTATAGATTGGAGGCCATACAATTTGTCATACCATTTGTTTAATTGTATTCTGTAAATCGGAAATAATTCAAAAAGATATAGAAAGCTAAAGACATGGAGACATTCACTGAAAATATAAATATGTGATTTTTAAAAAGATTTTATTTGTTTCTTTGACAGAGAGAGCACGAGCATGGGTAGCGGTAGGCAGAGGGAAAGGGAGAAGCAGGCTCTGCATGGAGCAGGGAGCCTGATGTGGGACTCGATCCAGGATCCTGGGATCATGACCTGAGCCGAAGGCAGACGATTAACCAGCTGAGTCATCCAGGCATCCCTAAATATGTGATTTTTTTAAAAAAGCTTTTCCATAACATTGAGTGAAAAAAAGCAAGGTATATAACTCTATACTCAGTTAAAGTTTAAAAAAATGAACTAAAAAAATATGCTTGGATATGTAGCAAGAACCATGTCAAGGTTTATACTTCTACCCAAAAATACCATTCCAAGGATTTTTCTAAAGGAAATCCATAGACTGAAGTAAAATATGTCTTATATGAAAAAATGTACTAATTACAGTCTTATCTAAATGGTCCCAAACTGGAAATAACCTGTCAAACAACATGGAAGTGAGTTAGCGATAGTAATTAGTATTTGTATTGCAGACTACTATCTAGTCGTAAAATGACAGTTGAAAAGATTATATGGAAATATGGAATAATTGTTACAATATAATTTTAAGTGAAAAAAATAATTTCTCACCCTGAGCCCATCACTACGTCACTCAGTTTATGTACATGATCTCTTTTCACGCTCGCACGGTCT
Source organism: Ursus arctos (assembly GCF_023065955.2). Classification (NCBI taxonomy): domain Eukaryota; kingdom Metazoa; phylum Chordata; class Mammalia; order Carnivora; family Ursidae; genus Ursus; species Ursus arctos. Next base: position 5,124,889 of record NW_026623019.1, on the reverse strand, counting down.
GATGGGCAGAAAGGGTGTGATCCTCATTGTTAGATGAGAAGGTGCAGACAAAGTTCATTAGTAATTTTCCCAAGTTCACACAGTCAGTAGAGCCGGGATTCAAACCTAAGCTAACTGACATGGAAGCCCTTTCTCCTTATCTAACTAGCATGCTATAAATCCCCAGACACTTGAGGATAAGTAGCAAAAGTAAAGAGAGAGAGAATCAGCCCAGAACAACAACGTGGGAGTCTTATATTAATGGTTTCCTTTTTATTACAATGTCAAGTCCAAATAAATAAACAACAAATAAGAAAAAAGAATGGAACAAAAAGCTGGAAAGGAGTATATACACTAAATTATTAATAAGGTTTTGTTAAAGTGGAGGAGCTGTATGTGGAACTTCCCCCTTTTCTCTATTTTACAAAAATTTTTGGTAATGGACAGCACTTTTGTAAAGTATTATTTTAAGTGTTCCCTTTGGCAGCACATACACTAAAATTGGAAAGATAGAATGTTAGCATGGCCCTGTGCACAAAATTCTGTAAAGCATTCCGTATGAAAATACAGCTATATAGCACGATATGGAAGCCAGAGCTCTTTATACATATTGATCATTGAAACACCGTGGTACTCAGAAATAGCAATGGTACGTCTGGCAATGTGTTATTAGAAATAGGAATATCTGTCATTTTCTTCAGAGATGAGGAGAACTATGATTTCACTTATACGTGGAATCTAAACAAAAGAAATGAACAATGAGAACAAAAGAGAAAGAGGCTCAGAGGTACAGAAAACAATCTGGTGGTGGTCAGAGGGGAGGGATGGGGAGACAGGCAAAATAGGTGAAGGGGAGGAAGAGGTATAAACGTCCAGTTCTCAAATAAATAAGTCACAGCATAAGGAATATTGTCAATAATATTGTAATAATTCTGTATGGTGGCAGATGGTGCCTCGACTTAATGTGCTGATCCTTTCATAACGTCTGTACGTGTCGAATCACTATGTTGTATACCTGAAACTAGCAAATATGATATATCAACTATACTTCAATTAAAAAAAAACTGGGGGGGGGGCGCCTGGGTGGCACAGCGGTTAAGCGTCTGCCTTCGGCTCAGGGCGTGATCCCGGCGTTATGGGATCGAGCCCCACATCAGGCTCCTCCGCTATGAGCCTGCTTCTCCCTCTCCCACTCCCCCTGCTTGTGTTCCCTCTCTCGCTGGCTGTCTCTATCTGTGTTAAATAAATAAATAAAATCTTTAGAAAAAAAAAAACTTCCACAAAGTCCTGTTTTTAGCACGTTTGGGAAGAAAATCTAAAAGCACATATTCTTTCCTTTTTTCTTTCCTCCTCTCCTTTGCTGTCTCAGCTGTGAAATTAGAATGGTAATAACAATCTCTGTCTCTGTCAATGTGATGAGATTATGGTTAATTTTTATTTTCTTTATATTCTTCCTGTATTTGAAAGGTTTTTTTTAAAATATTTTTTACTTTATTATGTTCTATTAGCCAGCATATAGTACATTAGTTTTTGATATAATGTTCAACGATTCATTAGTTGCGTATAACACCCAGTGCTCATCACCACATGTGCCCTCCTTAATGTCCATCACCCAGTTACCCCATCTCCCCACCCCCCTCCCTTCTATAACCCGCAGTTTGTTTCCTGGAGTCCAGAGTCTCTCATGGTTTAAAAAACACATTTTACATTTATTTATTTATTCATTCATTCATTCATTTATTCATTTATTTATTTATATTTGTCAGACAGAGAGAGAGCATAAGCAGGGGGAGCAGCACTCAGAGGGAGAAGCAGGCTCCCTGTTGAGCAGGGAGCCCGATGCAGAACTCAATCCCAGGACCCTGGGATCATGACCTGAGCTGAAGGCAGACGCTCAACCAACTGAGCCACCCAGGCATCTTAACATTTTACATTTTTAATCTGAAAAAAACAGTAAACTTGATGTTTTAAATTATTTTATTTAAATTTAGAAGATTCTTTAAAAATTTTGATTTTTTTTTTAAAGATTTTACTTATTTATTTGACAGAGAGATAAAGACAGCCAGCGAGAGAGGGAACACAAGCGGGGGAGTGGGAGAGGAAGAAGCAGGCTCACAGCAGAGGAGCCCGATGTGGGGCTCGATCCCATAACGCTGGGATCACGCCCTGAGCCAAAGGCAGACGCTTAACCGCTGTGCCACCCAGGCGCCCCTAAAAATTTTTTGGTATTTTAAGGACACCTGGGTGGCTCAGTCCATTAAGCGTCTGCCTTCAGCTCAGGTCATGATCCCAGAGTCCTGGGATCGCGCCCCTTCTGGCTCTCAGAGGGGAGCCTGCTTCTCCCTCTCCCTGTGCCCCTCTTCCTGCTTGTGCGCGCTCTCTCTCTCTGTCTGTCCCTCTCAAATAAATAAATAAATAAATAAATAAAATCCTTTCAAAAATATTTTGAAATTTTAGAGTTTCAGTGTCTATCTTTTGAAAATCAAAAGGTTGCATGAATGCCAAAGAGTATAGTATTTTTGGCAAAAATTTTATACGCGCAGCCTGTTTTTTCCCTTACGTCAGGTGCACACTTTCACCCGTGTTTTTAAGAGACGTTAAAAAGAAACTAAAAGAAAAGTTGACTGAGTGAAAGTGTGCAGAGGCGCTAGGGTTGCCAGCATCCTGCCCGCTCAGTCAGGTGTGACGTCGGCCTCTGCGCACAGCGCATGACCGGCCTGTGACAGAACGTGTGACACACACATGTGACGGGCGAGCCCTCCCGTCTGCTCCACGTCGGGCCCTGGGGACTTGACCTCCGAAACCACCCTGCCGGGACCAGGCAGTTCAAGGGTGGGGAGTGTGAGGGGTCTTTCCAAAACACACACGTTGTTTGAGTTCTTGTCTAAAAATGAGAAGGAAAGAACAGTGAGTGTGAGGGGCTGGAATGTGACGGTTGGAAGCTGTTTGGGGAAATGCCGGTCCGACCATCTGCAGCTCGCCCCCGTGAGAGGTTTAATGAAAAGTTCGAGCCCCAGAGTCCAGAGTCTCTCATGGTCCGGGACATAATCTGAGGGTTACAGAAGGGAGGGGGTGGGGGGATGGGGTGACCAGGTGATGGGCATTAAGGAGGGCACATGTGGTGATGAGCACTGGGTGTTATGGCCACCGATGAAATGTTGAACACTAAAAGAAAAAAAGAGAAAGAAAGAAAGAAAGAAAGAAAGAGAGAGAGAGAGAGAGAAAGAAAGAAAGAAAGAAAGAAAGAAAGAAAGAAAGAAAGAAAGAAAGAAGAAAGAAAACTTCAAGCCCAGGCTGGCAGACGCTGCACTTTTCTGAGTGTTCATAGATGAGACGGGGGGTTCACTGGACTCCCCAACAACATCATCTCCCTTTCAGGGCCACCTCGGGGGAAAGGCCGCTGGTCTAGTCCCAGCAATCCATCAGATTCCATGTTGGGGCTTGGGACCCCCGTCAGCACGGTGGGAGATGTGAGGGGTACACAGTATTTATGAGATATACACTACACTTTCAGGGATTCTCCGGGGCTGGAGAAATTCACATGGGAAAGGTTGTATAAAAAGCAAGGCCACAAAATAAATAAATAAATAAATAAATAAATAAATAAATAAATAAAATAAAATAAAATAAATAAAATAAAAAGCAAGGCCACATACAATTAAGGGTCTGATGAGAGGAAACAGACCATAAGACACAAAGGAGTTCAAGTGAGTGGGAAGAGAAGCACAAGACTAGGGAGGGAAAGAGAAATGTACTGGGCCTGGAAGGTTTTTAGTGACAGGGAGGGAGTAGATCAGTAACGGTGGCAGGGCTGAAATTCAGAAACTTCGCCGACCTGCCCAGCAGTGGCACTGGTCCAAAGGCGGAGAAGCATCCTGGAAGCTGGTTGTTAAGTGGTGGCCAGGGGGCTATCTGGGGGGACCTAAGGGATGCAGCAAGTCTCAGGAGATGGCAGGATGGCGGGGGATCACTCAGGGTGCTCTGGACTGTGACTATTTTCTATCTAGATAGTTCTACCCACTACAAAGGTGCAACCATACCAGTATCTGCTGAAAATCAGCCTTGAATGACGGCAAAATGTATACAATGTGTAAAACTTGCTTTTGTATATGGCATTTCATTTGATCTGTCAGTCTATCTACCTGTCTAACTAGCCATCTGTCTGTTTCTCTGTCTGCATATTTACCTATCTTTCTGTCTGTCTGGCCGCAGAGACCAAAAACATAGGTAAAGATGAAGACGTGGGTCTGAAGGGAGCCATCACGCATCTTTCATTCAGTCATCTCGTCATTCCTCTCACAAACTCAGGGCCCCTGGATGTTGTCAGCTGGGCACTCAGCTGAGGAGTCCATCCAGAGCTGGAATTGTCACATGGGAACTGGGTCTCATGGCACAAGCCCTGATATGCAGCCAGGTCAGAATCTGCAAATGGCAACAGGAGGAAACAAGTGAATCATAATCAGTATGGATCCGAGTCAGGCCTCAGGGGAGGCTGGTCTGACAGGGAGGCAAGGACAGATCAGAAATCCAGTCACAGTGTTTTGTCAGGAACTGATGGCTGTCCGGCTTTGCAAACAGGTTTGAGAAGGAAACGAATGGAGCCCGAACCAATTGGACTCGACAGTAGTAACATCATCATCATTTCGATTTCTGTGGCACATTAAGATTTGCAAAGCATTTTCCAATATCTAGTTGAGCCTTACTGCCAATTGGTAAAGCAAACAGTGCAAACATTCTCATCTCAGTGATAAGGCAAATCAGGTTGAGAGAAGGAAAGTAACTTGCCGAATGTACCCATTTCTTTTTAAGCAGAGTTACCAGTTGGTTAGCTCAAGGAGATGCCGTAAGCACAGAATATCTTCATTTTTACCACAGCACATACAAAGAGTTGCATTAATATGTATGTACATCAGTTAAGATGGCTGGGAGAGGGGCGCCTGGGTGGCACAGCGGTTAAGCGCCTGCCTTCGGCTCAGGGCGTGATCCCGGCGTTATGGGATCGAGCCCCACATCAGGCTCTTCAGCTATGAGCCTGCTTCTTCTCTCCCACTCCCCCTGCTTGTGTTCCCTCTCTCGCTGGCTGTCTCTATCTCTGTCAAATAAATAAATAAAATCTTAAAAAAAAAAAAAAAAAGATGGCTGGGAGAAGAGGTCAGACTGACAAAACATCTATTAAAAAAAATTGTCTTTTTTTCTCTTTACCTCTGTCTTAACCAGCGACCCACATAAGGACAATAGAAGATGAGCCTGTGTTATCTGAAGGCTAATTAAGTGGGGAGAACAGTCAGTCAGGTAAGTGAGAGTTTTCTAATTTAAAATCCCAGCTTCACTAAGTCAAGACCAAAGAGATAGAGTAAAAGTCTTTGTTTTTAGGTGTGTGGGCAGATGGTAGAAGACGGAAGAAGCTTGCTTTGTTAGCAATGAATATGAAAAAATTCTGGGGACTTAATATGAAATAATGAGTGACATCATACTCATAAACTACAAATGTGTCATAACACATAACACGTGTCACATGTCACGACAAAGGCGGGTTAAACTGAAATCCAATTGCTAAAAAGCGAAGGACGTTAGCATATCCGAGAGCAGGACACTGTTTAGGCCTGGGAACAAATAGTTTTGCTGTCACTTCGATGTGTAGACCAGCCTGCATCTGGAGTGCTTTGTCCTCTTCGAGGCCCTACTTAACCGGGACATTGATAGATGGGAATAGATCTGGGGTGGGGCGCCCAAAATAGTGACGGGGCTGGAAAATACCGTAGATTAGGACTGCTTAAAGGACTTAGGTGCATTTTTCCTGGAGAATTATCAAGGGAAGATGTGAAAGCAAGTTCAAGAGGTACAAGTGACATTGAAGTAGAGTTTGACCCAGAACCAGCAGGATCTCACTAGCAACTAGACCTACTCACCAACGTTCATCTCCCAGATCCTGGAAACACACACACCCCAGAACTACCATTTTTAGGATGCTCTAGAAGGTATTCTTCCCTGAGGAGGGAAACTCGTAAGGTCTCCTTTTTATCCTACGATCCTATAACTGTTCGAACTTGTCATTCAACTTCCTTCGGGGTCAGGGGGGAGTGAAGGGTGATGGTGCAATGAGATGGTTTCCAGCTCTACCCTCTCTGATGCATCTGGTTCTGGGGTGGAGCTTCACTTATGTTTCACAACAATACCAGAGACCCAGATCTTTCATCAGCAGCATGACTTTCTAGATCTCATCCTCAAATGACCTTTCCTCTACCCAGATATTCCAATCAATCTACCATCAAATAAGCCCAGTTTCTGCACCTCATTGGTATGGCTCCTTGAGAACTGTGTCAGCTTGCCATATTCCTTTTTTTAAAAAAGATTTATTTATTTATTCGACACAGAAAGATATATATATAGAGAGAGAGAGAGAGAGCACAAGCAGGGGGAGTAGCAGAGGGAGAAGGAAAAACAGGCTCTCCACTGAGCAGGGAGCCCGACGCAGGACTGGATTCCAGAACCCTAGGACCATGACCTGAGCCAAATGCAGACCCTTAACAGACTGAGCCACCCAGGCACCCAGCCATATTCCTCTCTTAGTATTATTACTTTTTCCTCTAAACTCTGTTTTTAAACTCAAACATCCCGTTTTCAACACTCCTTGTATCTAAACACAGAGCGAGGCTAAAGACACAAACGAGAAACTACGTAAAGGGTCGTCAGTGTCTGCCTTTACCTGGAGAATAACGTCAGGATTGAGGAAGAGCTGAGGTGAAGTTCTGGGTTTGGTTTTACGGCGGTAGCCAGGAGTCACTCTCCCTTAGAGAACTGCATCCAGATAGGATCAGGCACTGCAGGCAAAGGAAGTGCTTGTGCCTGGGCGTGTGAAGAGAGAGGCTGGGAAGTCCCTACCCTTCCCCTATGCACATACCACCTGCATGTCTCCATCTTTCTGCCTGAACACTCACCTTCAGAGATAATTTCCTTTAGGCCTCAAAGCCTTTTTAGACTTTAAGAAGCTCCTTAGGAGCTATTCATTAACTCAACCAGGGCAACAGACAAGACTGGGAGAAAGGGTCATTTTTGGGGAGGTAGGGTCCAGGGCTCCCCTTGGAAGATGCAGTCATGGGAAAACCACACTGTTACTCTCTTTCATGTATTTACCACCGATTTAGTGCTAAGCACTATATGTTAGGCATGGGGGAGACGGAAATAGTAGACATCATTCCTGTCCTCAAGGGACTTGCAGATCATAGAAGTCGTCTTTCTGACCTTTTACATAGTTGTATCCTATATGAAAGGAAAGATGTTCTAAGATGACTCAGATGGGGAAAGCAGCTGGGGTATGTGTGGTTGGGTAACCCATGATGGGCCTTTACCCTCCCGTCACTGGGAGGTGGGGGGTAGCTAGAAACCACTGGTTTGGTCAGTGGAAGGCAGTACACCCAGGGAGGGAACAGGGATCCTGCAAGGACTGGAGGGATGTCTAACAGGACCTCTCCGTCAAGCGCTGGGGCCATGAATTTTTCTGTAGGATTTTATGTTTTCAGGCAATCCTTTACAGAATTAAGTAAGGAGCCCCCCACTCCCCAGGCCAAAGAGCTAGAATTCCTCAGGACTTTCTTTTGGAGTCTCAGACAGAGGAAGGCAGATGAGAGACGTGGCATGCTATAAAAGCAGACTTTTTACCCCAAAACACTGGAGGATAGTGAAACACTCTCCATCAGTAACAATGGCTAACTTCTGCAGAGATATACAACCACGGGGGGTACGTGGCAGAATCTCATGGGGAAAGGGGGAAATCGGAAGTGATTTCATAAAGTTTCCTGGTTGGGTTTATATGACCTTTTCCCACCTGAGTTGAGACTGGTAGATACAGGCCTGAGTCAGAGCTGCTCTGTCACTGATCAGCAACCCGCCCGCAGGCGGGTCCCTCTCTGAGCCTGTTTCCTCACAGGTGAGATAATCAATCTTCCCCAGCAGCATTGTTGACAGGAGTAAGGATAACATACTAATGTACCCACCCTGGTTAGTATGTAGCCAAATAGCCAAAGCTATTCCAGTTAGGATCTTGGTTTTACATTTATGTGATTAAACTAATTATTAAGGGATTTTTTCCCCCTCTGAAACAGTCAACCTCAAAGGTAAACTTAAAGTGTTCTTTCTGGGAAAAAAAATCTGGTGAGTTGGAAATAGCAGCTTCTCTCCACCTCCACACCCCAACTTCCTATTTCCAGCAATTAAGATGTCATGAAACACTGAACCCCAGTTTAAGCTGGGGTGTCTCATTACATAGGGCAATTTTCTGTTAAGAGCTTATTTCCTGAAAATCCCAGGATTTTCCCTTCTGCATGAAGGCTGACTGAGCAGACTCTGTTGTCCCACAATATAGGTGTTGAGACAAATGACCATCCTAGTGGCTAACCATTCATTACGCTTTGGCTCTTTGGTGCCCAAGTGAAAGTGAAGACGAAAGGAGCACACAGGGAAGCCTGCTGTGCTAAACACTGCACGAGCTGTTCTGCATGAATCATTAAACGTAACCACTTAGAGCAATTTGGCAAGATAGGTAGGCTTATCCTCATTTTCCTGATGAGAAATGGAAGCTGAGAGTCCCATGTCCAAAGTACCATGTCTGGTAATTAGGGAATAGTCCTGGGGCCCAAGTACATTTTTCTCGAACTCCAAAATCTTTTACAGAGACCACAAAGGACGTGTTTTAGGGCTCATGGACGTAAGACATAATTAAGAAGTGAAATGGATCGGGACAAAGGCTCACTACTTCCAAGCACACGTAAGTGATTGTCTCTCCGGTGGACACTCACTTCTGGTTGTGACTGAAACCGAGCTGCCCAGGCTCAAGTTCAGACACTTCCTCTCCACTCAGCCAACGGCCATAAAGGAAAAAGAAGTGGCGAAAAGCAGTTTCAGGCTGATCATGTGCAAACTCTAACCTTCCCTGGACAAGAGGAGTAAAGGGACCACGTCTATGCATCCCAGGACATCGAGCAGTTGCCTATGATTCCGTCGTTTCAAACACATGTTGTTGTCTTCATCTGGCCCCGACAGCTGAAGCTGAAAAAACATCCTGCCTCCCAAGCAAAATCACATTTAGATATAAAGGCACATCTGTGTTCTGCACTTTGATGTTCACAGCCGTCCCTCTTGTCCCCTCAGGAAGCACCGGCCACAGGCCTTTGCAGACCTGGGACCCTTTGGGGCTCAACACAAATGCACAGACCACACTTGGAGAAGCACCGTTACCACCTCACTTTGAATTACAACGGCCAGACCAGGGTTCCTTCCAGGATAAATCCAACCACTTGACCGCTTGACCCTCAAGGTGGTCTCCACCTATCAATTAATTGCAGATTACTTTCTTCCTCTTTTTGTCTTTTTTTTTCTGTTTTAATTCAAGCAACCTACAGACCTGCTTGAAGCAGTCTTCAACGACTACAGACGTTCTGAAGGAAGTAAGAGAGTAAGAGATCTAGACCCTATTTTCTTTACAGTGATTGCTGTATAACTGAGCACAACTGTTATTTTTTATCTTGAAAATCAAAGCTGCCTCTAGAGGCTTTAGGGTAGGGCCTTGCTATTTGCATGTTTCTTCCCCTGCCATCCCCCTTGGCTCTCCTGCGCCCGCCCGTGGGGTTAGAGGAACCAGCTACCTGTGGGAAGGAGGTAGAGAGAACACGTAAGCAGAGTTCCCAGCTCAGGGCAAGCATCCGACTTGGCCTTCCTACAGTCATATTGTACAATTAGGTTTAAAAGCCAAACCAAATACCACCCTACCACCAACGTAGCTTTCCTTTCTCAACTCTGCTTTATGGTAACATGATTTTCCATCACTGAGTGATGATACTGTGATGACCTTAAGGGATTTCTATGCTGAATTCGCAGAAACAGTTTGGGGGAAGAATGTTACTTCTCTTTTGCTTCCCCTCCCCAAAGGTCCCTTTTATGCACCTCAAACTTACTCTTCAACCCATTCTTTTGATGGAAATTAGTCTGTTTCCCTGTACACCCCACCCTTACCCCAGTGGCCAAAACACACAAAAACCAGGGCCAGTTCCTCAGCCAACTGCAGTAATAACCTCCCACAGGAGCTGAAACCCCACTCGAACCTGGATTTTTTCCTCCTCAGGATTCCTCTTGGAGAAAAAGAATCAGGACAGCCCCCACGCAGAGGACTGAGCATAGAACAGAAACCCCAGAGCCTTCCAGCTTCAAGCCGTTCCCATGAGCTACACAGGGCTGGAGGGAGAAAAGTCTAGCGCAGGAAGGGCAGTGGAAGCTTTGGGAAGCGATCTCTCAGGAGATCTGGAAGTGTGAAGAGAGCTCTGTAGTTACTGGGAATATGAAGATATCGGTGCCTGACAGACAGTAGGTGCTCAATAATAATTGAATGAGTGCATGAATGAACGGGCAAAAGGGAAAAAGCATAAGAGATGGGAGGGCTGGGTACAGACGACACTCACCTTTACTTTCCTCCTAGGATCTTTTTTAGAGTTATTTCCATTTTTTCCACTGGCTCCAGGATGGTGCATAGACACCACCTCCAGGCTGAAGGCTTCTTGATCAGTCATCTTTCCAGTCTCGGTGTTGGCTAGACTTAGGTGTCCATTTCCGCACCTCCCAGGCAAAGGCTCACGACAAAGCAAGCCTGAGCGGTAAGACAAAAGAGAAAAGGAAAAGGTGAGCCAAGAAGTCTGCATTCTCCTCCTTCTGTTTCAGTCTGCTGGTGCTTCCGTGGATGTTAAATTCTTCACGCCCTGTTTTCTATAACTATGAACTGTAGTTAATATCACTGAGGCACCGGGATGGTAAATCCACTGACCATAGATTTGTGACATTGTAAAGGGAAACACCGTATTTGGCAGTATCTAGAAAACACACCTTTAAAACAGACCCTTAGTTCTTATCCACTCTTCCCTAAACCACCACTCCTCAGACTTTAATGTGCCCTTGAACCACTCAGGAGTTTTACCATATCATTAATGAAGTATACTCGACATACAATATTACATTACTTTTGGGTCTATAACACGGCGATGTGATATTTGTATATGTTGTAAAATGGTCGCCTTAGTAAGCCAGTTATCATCTGTCACCTTATAAGGTTAATACCATGTTATTGACTACATGCCCCATGCTCTACCTTACATCCCAGGACTTACTTATTTTACAACTGGAAGTTTGTACTTTTTGATCCCCTTCACCCGTTTGCCTCACTGCAACCCTCCTCCCCTCCAGCAACACCCAACCTGTTCTCTGTATCTGTGAGTATGGGTTTGGTTTGGTTTGGTTTGGTTTGGTTTGGTTTGGTTAGGTCCTAGCTTAGGTCATTGCCAAAAGCATCTTCCAGCTTTAATTCTTGTCAGGTCTCCCCCCTCCTCATGTACCTGCTGGACACTCTGGACATCAGTGACTTGCAGAGCCCCAAACATGTCAGGCTCTTCAAACCTGTGTGGCTTTGTCCATCTTCCCTCTGCTCTTCACCCCCCTTCACTGGATGAGCTCCTTCATGGCTCAGCTCACATGTAACCTCTTCCAGGGAAGGATAGGTATTAAATGTTCTTCGACTATTTGGTAGAATTCCCCAGGGAAGCTGTCTTGTCCTGGGCTTTTGTTTGTTGGGAGATTTTTGATTACTGATTCAATCTCCTTACTAGTACTCTGTTCAGATTTTCTGTGTCTTCCTGATTCAGTATGTTTCTAGGAATCTGTTTATTTCTTCTAGGTTGTCTAATGTGTTAGCATATGATTGTTCGTAGCAGTCTCTTACAATCCTTTGTGTTTCCGTAGTGTCAGTTGTAGCTTCTCTTTCATTCCTGATTTTATTTGAGCCCTCTCTCCTTTCTCTCGGTGAGTCTAGCTAAAGGCTTCTGTCAATTTTGTTTATCTCTTCAAAAAACCAGCTCTTGCTTTCGCTGATCTTTTCTGTTATCTTTTTAGCCTCAATTTCATTTATTTCCACTCTGATCTTAGTTATTGCCTTCCTTTTACTAACTTTGGTTTTCATTTGTTCTTCATTTTCTTGTTCCTTTAAGTGTAAAGTTAAATTGTTTCTTTGAGATTTTTCTTGTTTCTCGAGGCAGGCCGGGATTGCCATGAACTTCCCTCCTAGAAACTCTTTGCTGCATTCCATAGATTTTAGTGTCGTTTTTCTTTTTTCATTAATCTCTGGTATTTTTAAATTTCTCCTTTTAATTGCTTTGATGACGCAGTGGTTGCTCAGTAGCACAGTGTTTAATCTCCACGTATTTGTGGGTTTTCCAGCTTCCTTTTTGAAATCGATTTCTGGTTTCACGCCATTGTGGTCGGAAAAGATGCTTGATAAGATTTCAATCTTCTTGAATTTATCGAGACTTGTTTTGTCTTGCCGAACAGGTGATCTATCCTGGAGATCATTCCAGGTGTATTTGAGAATGTGAATTCTGCCGCTTTTAGATGGAATGTTCTTTATATATATCTATGAAGTCCCTCCAGTCTAATGCGATGTTTGAGGCTGATGTTTCCTTATTAATTTTCTGTCAGTGGATGACCTATCTATTGACACATGTGATCTCTTCATCGATATAGGTGCCCTTTCTCGCTCCCCGCCCCCTTCTCCTCTAGGTCTCTTAGGTTTTTTTTTTTTTTCATTTTTAAAAATTCTTTTTACTTTTTGTTGCTCTGTCTGAGTGGGTTTCAGTGCTTTTTCATCCAACTCACTGGTCTTTTCTTCCATTTTATCCAGTCTGCTGTCAAACCCTTCTAGTGTATTTTTTTCATTCAGTTCTTGTACTCCTCAGCTCTGTGACTTCTGCTTGTTGTTTTCTTATATTTTTCTGTCTCCTTCTTGGAGTTCTCACTCTGTTCATCCATTCTTCTCCTGAGTTCAGCAAGCACCTTTATGACTATGACTTGGGATCTTTATCCATATCATTAAGGTCTTTTTTCTGAAGTTTTGTGTTTCTCTCTCACTGAGAACAGACTTGTCTGTTTCCTCATTTTGCTTGATACTCTGTGTTTCTATGGAGTCGGTGAAACAGCTACCTCTTTGAGTGTTGAAGGAACAACCTTATGGAGGTGATGAAATTTCTTATTCACCCTTGCCCTCGTTCTTGGTTGTCTCTTGAACCTTTGTGATATCTAAAGGGCCTGGTTTATTCTTGGTAAGTCCCTGTTGTTAAGAGTGTCCCAAGGTCTATCAGTGTTCCAAGGAGAATAATCTCCTTAGCACCCAGTTTCAGGCTGACTGGAAGTCAGACTCTCCCACAGAAGATTTTGAAGTATGCAGATTAGACAGTCCCGTGGGGCCACAGTTGTTAAACCCTGCTGGCCTCTGGATTGTAGGATCTGGATGTGTCCCTGGGCAACAGTTTCAAAAATCAGGGCACCAGATGAACGGAGAAGCTCCTTTCTGTGAGGTCTTACTGAGCTGTAGTAGGGCCCAGGGCGTGTGCAAGGATGGTGTCTCTAATACATTTTCTGGGAGCACCTCCACAGCCTCTAGTTGTATGGCAACCCTGAAGCCTGTCTCTCAGGCTGAGCTCCAGATTTAGAAAATAGGCCTCTTTCACACGAAGACTGGGGGTGCATTTCAATATGCTCTCTGTGCAGTGCTCTGGCCAACACCTGTCTTTCTGATAGTTTTAGCTCAGGATCCCTGCCCCCTTGGCCACCAGGGCCAGGTGAACGAGGGGCAGCCTCTGTGTGTTTGGCGGGGGCCTGCCGGCTTTAGCAGGGCGGCTGGAGAGGGTAGGAGGTGGGGCCAGCTTCAGAAAAGCAGTGGGAAAACAGCCTGACTGCAAGTATGCGTTGGCCCCAGGCTGGGAGTGGGAGAATGCCAGGACCTTTGACCTTTGCCTGCCCCAGCCAGGGAGCAGGGGGTTGCTGTGACTGCCTGTGCTCTCCAGCCTCAGCAAGGAAGCGGGAGGCAGCGGGAGGCAGCAGGAGAGTGCACAGATGACAGCCACTGGCACCTCTGCCTTCAGAGGGCGACTCAACTGTCCCTGCCGCTCCAGCAGATGCCCTCAGACCAGCAAATGAATCTCCTTTAAGAACAGCCTAGGGGAATTTCAAATTGGTACTTTTGCGCTGGATCCTGGGGTGACTGAGCCCACACACAAGCCATTTGAAAGGAGACCCTCAGTTTTCTACAGCACTTTGGGTCCCCATTGGTTTGGGAAGCTCATCTCTCTGTTGCAGATCCCCAGAGTTGGAGTGCCTGATGTGAGGCACAAACCCTTGTTCCTCCAGGAGAAGCCCCAGCCAGGTGAGCTCTCCCCTATTAGATGCCCCCATGCTGGGGCCGGTGTTTTTTTTTTTGCCGAGACCATATCTCTGTCTCTCTATCCATCTTGATGTTGTCCTTTTATCCTTTGTTGTCAGGAGCAGTTCATCTAGTTTTCAGACCATTTTCAGAGGGAAAGGAGGTGAGCTCAGGATCTTCCGACACAGCCACCTTGAAACCCTCCTCCCCAAAGAGCTGAATAAAATGCAGGTCCTGATTCAGTAGGTTGGATGGGGCCCAGGAGTCTACACTCTTAACAGTTTGTCTGGTGACGTCGAAGCTGCCCTAAGGAGAAGCAGACTTTGAGTGGCGAGGGCCTAGAGTTTAGGTCCCAGCTTAGGTCATTGCCAAAATCGTCTTCCAGTTTCAATTCTTGTCAGGTCTCCTCCACCCTCATGTACCTGCTGGACGCTCTGGACATCAGTGACTTGCAGAGCCCCAAACATGCCAGGCTCTTCACACTTTTGTGGCTTTGTCCATCTTCCCTCTGCCCTTCACCCCCCTTCACTGGATGAGCTCCTTCATGGCTCATCTCACATGTAACCTCTTCCATGAAACCTTCCCCAACTCCCCAGCCTACCAGGAAGTCAGATCCTCTCTACTATGTGTTCATCACACTGTACCATAATATACTGTTTACATTTCCTTGTTCATAGCACAGGGCTACTCAGATTATGCCCTACACAGGGGTCCTTGGCCAAGGAGGCAAGAAGGGGCCGAAATCCATTCTGTTCCCCACATGTTATCCCTGAGCCCTGGCACAGAGCTGCCTCCACCAGGAGGAAGGGCTGACTTTTTCCAGATCACACAAAGGTGCCATAGGGGCTGATGGTCTTTCCTACCAGACATGGAGTGTCATCCATCTTTTGGTTTCTATCTACAAATAGAGATGTCACAGCTCAGTGTTCAGTAACATGTTCCTTGAATGAAGGAGTGATGAGAGAAAGAAATGAAGAGCTACAGAGAGGAATGCACAGACAATAATTTCATTCAGTCTTAATGGTAAGTCAGCTCAACTGTGAGCAAGAGAGCTGGGATTTGCTAATGTGCTGCTGAAAAGGCAAGGTCCTCAAAGCCCAGTCTTACTGAAAGTACTGTAATAGGTTTTAGTGAAAAGAAACAGAAAGGTTGCAGTCAGCACCTGTAGACAACTCATCAGAACGAGCAAAGAAAGAGGCTGCCCACAAGCAAACCTGACTTGTAACGTCTTTCCAAATCTAGGGGAAGATGAGGGAGACTCCGAAGACTGCTCGTAAGCTATAGAGGCTACTGAGAGCAGCAGTTTCTACAGCAAAAACATCCTGAGGACAAGAAGAGGTGATGACAAAACAATGAATTCACCTGAGGGGCTGAAGTCAGAAACAGAAGCCAAGGTCCGAGCTTGTGAAGGTGAGTCTCCTCTGACTCCGAAGGCTCTGGGCTTCGTGGAGAAGGGCCCAGACTGGATAAAGGAGCATCTCAATGCAGTCTTTGAATTGGGGCTCCTCTGATCTGCTTTGCGAGAACTCCTTAGTTGCTTCCAGGTGAGCGTGGCTCTGACAAGACTGAGCTTCCGGAAGTGGGGACTCAGGCTTAGACCCCTTCTATCTTCCCGCGATGGCGTGATGTTCTATGAAATGAAGCCGGAGCTGGACTTGCAGGGAGTTTACAGCTGTCATTGCTGATAAAATAAGGAAGAGCAAAGGTCTAATAATTCTCAGCCAACATAGTCAGAATTTCACTTTGGAATGGTGCAAGAGATTCTTCTGAGAAACATACTGACACCTTGCACCTGGACTTCGCCTCTTACATCGCCTTCTTCTCGCTCAGGCCAGTTTCTAAAGGTACAGCCATGGTTCTGGAGTAAGGGGAAGTGAGAATCTTGAATACTGTATGCTATCATGTGACTTCAGGATAACATGTTATTGAAAACAAAACCTAAATTCAGCACACTCACACACACACACAGAAAGGAAAGTAGGGTAAGGTCTCTAAATCCCCATTTATCTCTTCTCAGAATTTAATCCCAGATTTCTTTGCCCAGCCAGTGTGGCAAACAATCAGAAAGAGCAGAACAGCTCTTTGGGCCTTATCTTTCCTCTAAAGGACTTTCTGTTCTTGTTATCTGGGATGAACTTTGTGATCAGATGATGTGTAGTCATCGTGGAGAAGAATGGAGAGATAAGGTCTTTCTGACATATCACCACCGTTAACAGTTAACGCTGAAAGCTGCCCAACAACCTATGGGCTATTCTTGAGCCGACAACTCAATAAATACAAAGTTTCCTCTTTTTAAGGCAACAAAAAATGCTAAGTTCATAGACTTGTTCCCTGTGTCATTTCTAGAAGAAGGGCAGGCTAGTTAATTTCTTTTTTTTCCTAAGAAAATAAGCCATGTTGCAAAGGTTAATTTAAAAAAAAAAAAAAGACTTTCAGTTCTTCAAAAATACATGCTCATTTTAGAAAAATTTGGAAATCATCGAAGAGTTCAAAAAAGAGAGATCCGTCCGAATGCCAGCAAGTCGCACAAACTTACCCAAAGCTTGCTGGAGCTTTTCAAAAGTCGTAGAGAAAATCAGCAGAGGAAAAGCTACGTTCACATATCCACTAAGTGGATCAGATGCGGGCCATGTTCTTAACTTTGAGGAGCAGTGCGACTATGGAAGTAAACTAATCTGGAAATCTTACGTGTCAAATTCAAAAATGAAGACAACATGTGAGTTTCCCTGGATAAGAGTGCACATTTCCTGATCTGTAACATGACTTTCTGTCTTAAAAGAGATTGGAAAGGTTTGGACACACTTGTTTGTTGGCTCTGCATTTTGGAGGAAAGCTGAAATCACCTCCCCAGATACTGGAATATCTCTTATGGTTGGCACACACAAAAAAAGGGAAAAATCCACTCGGGAAATTTAGAGAAATCCCAACACATTATTTATCAGGCAATTTACATGTACCCTTTTGAAAAAGATCGACTCTGGTTATTTTATTACTTATAAGACATTTCTTCTAAGTGTCCACAACATTTTTCCTTCTTACTTAGCTCTTCTTTCTCAGCTTCTTTACCTGGTTCTCAGAAGAAATTGGGAGTGATCTCCCTCCTTTGGACACCTCATAGTAGATTGCTGGATGTCTTACTTGATGATACTGGCATTGTCTTGAGGCTGAGTTCTGAAGCTTCAAACTTCAAACTTTGATTTAAGCACCAAAACAGTTTGAGTCAGTATGTGTGGCTTGGCCTCGAGGCAACAATCACCAAATCCTTCCTGCTTGTCAGGCACAGTTCTTTGTGCTTTACAAGTACTAACTCATTTAATCCTCAACATTAAATCCTCGTAACCTTCCCACGAGCTAGATACCATCATTTTCCTATTTCACATATGAGGAACAGAGAGTGATTTGCCCAAAGTCACAGAGCTGGTAAATGGCAAAGCCGTGATAGAACCAGGAAGCCCGGGTCAGTCTGTCACCAACCACAACGCTCAAGTGTCTCATCTCAATCCATTTCCCTAACTGGAAAATTACATTGATTCCTTCTGTCTACCTCCGTCCCTTGACGTGTCCACTTGAATAACTGAATGTGAAGTCCAGGGGCTCTGCATTCTCAAACCACTGCTTTCCTTGAGGTCCCTGGGAGAAGCCACCTGCTCGCCCGTGAAGCCTCATGTACGCCCTGTCCAACAGGACATAATGGAGACCAATACTCTGCTGGGCTACTAGGGGCATGAAGGTGAGTTTTCTTGTTCATTTAGCACAGAGTGTCTTAGGTTGAGGGGTCCCTGCCCCAGCCCTCCTCGGCCACCAGCTCTATGAGAGAAGGTCTCCTGGGTGTCAGCTTCACATGATCAGCCTCAGACAGAGACGGGACAAGAGCTCCAGGGAGCACAGCTTCTTGCCTCAGCTTTACTGCTCCCTTGCAACTCATCTCCAGGAAGAGTTTCAAGAAATGAGCGTGAGTGATAAAAACTTTTTCGTTTGACGTGCATAAGCCCCATCAGCTTTCATTTTCTCAGCTGGGAGCATAACCGACATGACTCAAGCAAAACCAGAAACCCTCATGTGGCCATATTAACAATGCTGTTCTTGGATGAGACCACATAAAATACCGGGACGGCAGAGCTGGGATGGAAATTCAGCATCGTCCCCCTACATTTTACAGATAAGGAAACTGAGACCCATGTTTGTGGTAACACAACTCATTTGTGGCTTCAAAAATATGTATTTCCTTGTTGGCTTATTTCCTTTTAAAAAAGAAAAGAACAGAAATTAATTAGCCTGTCTGGCCTTCTAGAAATGGCTCGTGGAGTCAGGCTCATGACAAAGTCAGCATGTTATTGTCTCATACGAAGGATCTGCAGTTACCACCCCAACCCCAAAATGGGTCATCTCAAACCCTCAGGTTTACCCAGGGCCATGAAAATGGACAGATGCCTAGACTTTGGTCCCTTAGCTACCGTGCCACTCACTACCCATCTCCAGCCAGCCCTTTAGCATCTGCTGGTCTCTACTACTCTTGTCAGGCCGCAGATACGCTTCCACAAAGGTCCTCTCTGGGTCACAGGTCTGCTACTAGGGATTCTTTTTTTTTTTTTTAAGGTTTTTGTTTATTTATATATTTGAGCGAGAGAGCACAAGCAGGGGGAGTGGCAGGCAGAGGGAGAGGGAGAAGCAGAGTCCCCGCAGAGCAGGGAGCCCGAGGCAGGACTCCATCCCAGAACCTGGAGATCACGACCTGAGCCAAAGACAGACACTTAACTGACTGAGCCACCCAGGTGCCCCCCCCCACCACCACTAGGGATTCTTGCCACTGCTCTTGGGGTCCAGGTGCTCAGGGCAGGTCATCACAGGCACCCCTCCTGGCTCCCCCCTCCCCCGCCCAGAGGTCTCATCCTATCTGAGCGTTATGCAAAAGTGCAAGCAGATCCCCAACTCTCACAGAACCTGCCATGAGTCTGCTGCTTCTAGTTCCCTATTCCTGCCAGTCTCAGACATTCTTTCTCCTCCTGAGCATCAGGCCACCTCTTTACCTCTTCGCCTGCCAACTCCAGTTCTTATCATCCCGGAAACCTAAAGCAAGGGTGATAATGCATCCCTGGGGCTAGAAAGCTCTGACCTCCAAGTCACAAAGCCTGGGTTTGTACTCTTCCTTCCATTCATGGGAAGGCTAGGAGACCACATCCCTGTTATCCTGAACCAAGTGTCTGTGTAATTATATGTTTAATGTCTGTCTGTCTCTCTCTCTGGATTATAAATTTCATGAATTAAGGAATACGACTAGGTTAAGGTTAGGGTTAGTGGCCCATAGAAATAACAAGAGTCTCATTTAAGGTTAGTCTCAGAGGAGATAGAAAGGGGTGGAATGATGTTGAAAACTATTAAGAAGAATACACTTACAGGGCTTGATAACAAATTTTCCATGAAACATGTAAAAGACAGCAGTCAAGGATGATTCTGAGATTTTTTAAATTGACCCACCCAAACGTGCTATGGGATGGTGAGAAGAAGATTGGGTTTGGTTTGTTGGTAAAGGGTGGCGGACGGTGGAGGGCTTGTGAACAGTGAGTCTAGTTAGGAAACTGGAAGACACCCGGGGAGGTTGTCCTGCAGCTGATAGATTTGTGGGTCTCACTGTTTTAAGTACATGTGAGCAAGAAAATCAAAATGAAATTGCGAAGTGGGCAAGGTTATCTTTAGAATCTCCTTTCTCTTTTAGGACCCATTTCAGGGCCCCAGTTCCCTAATATTTTGCTGATCCTCATCCACACCTGTTCTTCAGACTCAATCAGGCTGAGGCGTCCGGGTGGCTCGGTCGGTTAAGCAACCAAACCATGATTTCAGCTCAGGTCTTGATCTCAGGGTGGTGAGTTCAAGCCCTGCACTGGGCTCCATGCTGGGCACGGAATCTACTTTTTAAAAGGGGGGGGGTGTTCTGATCATGTCAGGCAATCTCAGTTAAAAGGTTAACTACTGATGAGACACAATGAGCCAGCTCTCTCATGTTGCACTCGAGGCTAATGTGGAAGCACAGGCTCAGAGCAGAGGAATGACAATAACACCACTAATCAGAGCCAGCGTTTGTTACAGCTCTTCCTATGAGCTGGGCGCTGCTCCAAGCACAAATGCTCTTCCCAGCACAGTGAGATAGGAAACATTTTATAGACGGGAAAACTGAGGCCCCGGGACGCTAAATGACTTGTCCAACGTCACACTGCCAACTCATGATGAAGCAGGAAACATTCCCTGGCATGGTTGTTCCGGAGTCCATTTTTGGAACCACTATCCTGGGAATGAAAGCATAAGCATAGAAATTTAAGAGTCGAAATGTGTAGGAAACTGTGGGGGTGGGTGGGGAGACACTCAGCAAAATTTATATTCCATGTGCGGGTGACTCTAGTCTCATCCTGCTAACCAGTGACTGTGATGACATGGGTTCTGCCCAGAACTAACCTCAGACAATTGACTGAATCTCTTTCTGTTTCATTTTCCTTATATCCATGTACAAGATTATTCCTTATTGCAACGTTTGTAATAGTGAATAGCTGGAAACAACCTACATGTCTCTTGAGAGGAGACTGGCTAAAAAATGATTATAAACCCATAAAATGGAATGTAATGCGGCCATAAAAAAGGAGTAAGGGAGTTCTCTGAATACTGCTAAAGAGTGATTTCTAGAATATATTGTTTTACACATACACACACACAAACCATGGTGCAGAACTGGGTATATCATATGGTACAATTTGAATAAATGAGGGTGATAGGAATCTATGGATTTCTTTATATCTATCTGTACATCCCAACATAGGAAACCTATAGAATTGGCTGCTTCAGAGAATGGGTTGGATGGGGAACAGAGAGATGGGAGGAGGGAACCTATCCCAGATGGTGCTGTGCCCACTCTTATGAATCATTACCATGCCTAGGCCCCAAGGGACAAGGGAGTAAATGGTCAACTGAACCCAGAAAGAGAGAGAGTGAGAGCTGTAGGTAGAGAAGGAGCCCCTGGACAGACCTCTCCCTAGATGCACCCACAGCCCAGCAGGGAGGAATTGGGGAAATAAATACCTTGATCCCATTCTCCTCCTGCCTTCAACTCCTTTCAGTGCTGTCCCCTGGGGAAAATCTACAAGAAGCCCAAGGGCAGAGAATATGGTCAAGGCACCCTTAGAGGTGAGCATTGTCCCAGAGCTCCACGCGGGTGGTGGGTGGATCTGAAGAGCAGATAGACTATCTACCACAGAGACTATACAGCCTTCTCACCTTGTATGTTTAGAACTACATGATTGTATAGCTTATTTGGAAAGTAGTCAATGTGGCACACAGAAAAAAAGAAATTAAAAAGTAAACATGAAACGAAGGGTTAGAGCACATGGTTTCTGAGCCTCTCCCTCCCTTCAAACTCTACCTACTTCTTTGAAATCACACCCCATGGCTCCCTCTAGTGTCCAAACGGTGCCTCACTGTTCTGAGCACAATGTTCCTTTAGGGGAATTTTAGCGCAAGTCACGCTGCCTGCCCAGAATCACTGGCTTGTGTGAGCAGTTTTCACTGTGAATTATACCCACTTGGTGAATGATCGTATCCCCTGAAAATAGAGAATACTTATTTTGAGACACAGAATATTTCTTCTTTTTTTCTTTTAAAGAAATAGTGGAAATTCACTTAAATTCAATTTTGAACTAAGTAGTTACGATGTTTTCCCATATTTCAAATTGTTAAATAAACTTAGAGGTAAGCAGCGCACGATCTAAGACTGCAAATCTTCCATAAGCCCACTTTTGAGCTTGTCACTCCCCTCTTCATATGTTCTTAATGCAGTGTATCTCAGCCCTGGCCACCAAATCCTCCTGGGGAGTCTCAGCCAGCTCCTACCAATGCCTCCAGCTTCGGTTTTCTTTTTCAACATTCCTTCAGCTATTCAGGGTCTTTACTGGTTCCATACAAATTTTAGGACTGTTTGTTCCAGCTCTGTGAAAATGTTAATGGTGTTTTGATAGGGATTCCATTGAATGTGTAGATTGCTCTGGGCAGCATAGACATTTTAACAATGTTTGTTCTTCCAATCCATGAGCATGGAACATTTTTCCCTTTCTTCCTCAATTTCATTCATCAATGTTCTATAGTTTCCAAAGTACAGATCTTTTACCTCTTTGGTTAGGTTTATTCCTAGATATCTTATGGCTTTGGGTGCAGTTGTAAATGGAATCGATTCCTTGATTTGTCTTTCTTCTGCCTTATTGTTAGTGTACAGAAATGCAACTGACTTCTGTGCATTGATTTATACCCTGCAGCTTTGCTGAGTTCCTGTATCAGTTCTAGCAATTTTTTGGTGGAGTCCTTTGGGTTTTCTACATAGGGTATCATGTCTGTGAAGAGTGAAAAGTTGACTTCGTTGCTGATTTGGATGCTTTTTTTCCTTTTTGTTATCTGATTGCTGAGGCGAGGACCTCCAGTACTATGTTGAACAAGAGTGGTGAGAGTGGACATCCCTGCCGTGTTCCTGACCTTAGGGGAAAAGCCCTCAGTGTTTCCCTCTTGAGGATGATATTGGCTGTGGGTTTTTTGTATATGGCTTTTATGATATTGGAGTATATTCCTTCTATCCCTACACTGCAGAGAGTTTTTACCAAGAAAGGATGCTGTATTTTCTCAAATGCTTTTTCTGCATTTACTGAGACGATCATATGATTCTTATCCTTTCTTTTATTAACGTGGTGAATCACATTGATTAATTTGTGGATGTTGAACCACACTTGCAGAGCAGGAATAAATCCTACTTGGTCATGGTGAATAATCCTTTTAATGTACTGTTGGGTTCTATTACCTAGTATCTTACTGAAAATTTCTGCATCCATGTTCATCATGGATATTGTTCTGTAATTCTCCTTTTTGGTGGGGTCTTTGTCTAGTCTTGGGATCAAGGTCTGTAATTCTTTTTAGTGAGTTCTTTTTTTTATTTAAATATTTTATTTATTTGAGAGAGAGAATGAGGGAGAAAGCGCACAAGCAGGGGGAGTGGGAGGCAGAGGGAGGAGCAGACTCCCCGCTGAAGAGGGAGCCCGATATGGAACTCAATCCCAGGACTCTGAGATCATGACCTGAGCCAAAGGAAGACACTTAACTGACCGAGCCACTCGGGTGCCCTTTTTATGGTGAGTTTTTTGTCCCGTTTTGGTATCAAGGTAATGCTGGCCTCATAAAAAGAGTTTGGAAGTTTTCCTTCCATTTCTATTTTTTGAAGCAGCTTCAGAAGAATAGGTATTAAGTCTTCCTTAAATGTTTGGTAGAATTCCACTGGGAAGCCATCTAGCCCTGGACTCTTGTTTGTTGGGAGATTTTTTATTACTGATTCAATATCTTTCCTGGTTATGGGTCTGCTCAGGTTTTCTGTTTCTTTCTGTTTCCATTTTGTTAGTTTATGTTTCTAGGGATGCATCCATTTCCAGATTGCCTAATTTGTTGGCATATAATTGCTCATAATATGTTCTTATAATTGTTTGTATTTATATGGTGTTGGTTGTGTTCTCTCCTCTTTCATTCATAATTTTATTTATTTGGGTCTTTTCTCTCTCTCTCTCTCTCTCTCTCTTTTTTGATAAGTCTAGGATTTATCAATCTTATTAATTCTGTCAAAGACCAGCTCCTAGTTTTATTGATCTGTTCTACTGTGTTTTTTTTTTTTTATTTCTACATCATTGATTTCTGCTCTAATCTTTGTTGTTTCTCTTCTTCCACTGGATTTAGGCTTTATTTGTTCTTCTTTCTCCAGCTCTTTTAGGTGTAAGGTTAGGTTGTGTATTTGAGACTTTTCTTGCTTCTTGAGAAAGACCTGTATTGCTATATACTTCCCTCTTAGGACCATCTTTGCTACATCGCAAAGATTCTGAACTGTCGTGTTTTCATTTTCATTTGCTTCCATGAATTTTTTTAATTCTTCTTTATTTTCCTGGTTAACACATTCATTCTTTAGTAGGATGCTCTTTAACCTCCATGTACTTGTGTTCCTTCCAAATTTTTTCTTGCAGTTGACTTTAAGTTTTAAAGCATTGTAGTCCGAAAATATGCATGGTGTAATCTCAATCTTTTTGTACCAGTTGAGACCTGATTTGTGACCCAGTATGTGACCTATTCTGGAAAATGTTCCATGTGCACTCAAGAAGAATGTGTATTCTGCTTTAGGATGAAATGCTTTGAATGTATCTGTGAAGTCCCTCTGGTCCAGTGTGTCATTAACAGCCCTTGTTTCCTTGTTGATCTTTTGTTTCAATGATCTGCCCATTGCTGTGAGTGGGGTGTTTAAGTCCCCTACTATTATTGTATTATTATTCATGTGTTTCTTTAATTTTATTATTAACTGGTTTATATATTTGGCTGCTCCCAAGTTAGGAGCATAAATATTTACAATTGTTAGATCTTCTTGTTGGATAGACCATTTTATGATGATCTTGTGTCCTTCTTCATCTCTTATTGTAATCTTTGGTTTACAATCTAGTTTGTCTGATATGAGGATGGCTACTCCAGCTTCTTTTGATGTCCATTGGCATGATAAATGGTTCTCCACCCACTCCCTTTCAATCTGCAGGCATCTTTGGGTCTAAAATGAGTCTCATACAGGCAACATTTCGATGGGCCTTGGTTTTTTTAATGCATTTTGATACCCTATGCCTTTTGATGGGAGCATTTAGTCCATTTATATTCAGAGTAATTATTGAAAGATATGATTTAGTGCCATTGTAGTACCTGTAAAGCCACTGTTTCTGTAGATTGTCTCTGTTCCTTTCTGGCCTTTGTTACTTTTGGGTTCTCCCTTTGCTCAAAAGATCCCCTTTAATATTTCTTGCAG
This sequence comes from Ursus arctos, assembly GCF_023065955.2. Taxonomy (NCBI): domain Eukaryota; kingdom Metazoa; phylum Chordata; class Mammalia; order Carnivora; family Ursidae; genus Ursus; species Ursus arctos. The sequence continues at coordinate 5,099,837 of NW_026623019.1, read as the reverse complement.
GGATGGTTTAGTGTTCACAAATTTCTTTAGTTTTTGTTTGTCCTGGAAACACTTTATCTCTCCTCCTATTCTGAATGACAGCCTTGCTGGATAAAATATTCTTGGCTGCCTATTTTTCCCATTTAGCACATTGAATGAATATGTCATGCCAGTCCTTTCTGGCCTGCCAGCCTTGTTTCTACACTTGTAGGTTAAGGACCTCTTATCCCAAGGTGCTTTCAGGATTTTCTCTCTGGAATTTGCAAGCTTCACTATTATATGTTAGGGTGTTGACTTTTTTTTTTTAAATTTTGACGGTGGTTTTCTGTCCCACCTGGTCTTGAATGCCTGTTTCCCTCTCCCAGATTAGGGAAGTTCTCAGCTATTTGTTCAAATAAACATTCTGCCCCTCTCTCCTGCTCTTCGTCTTCTGGGACCCCTATTATCCACATATTATTTTGCTTCATGGAATTTCTGAGTTCTCTAAGTCTCCCTTTGTGATCCAGTAGTTGCCTCTCTCTCTTCCTTTCCACTTCCTTATTTTCCATCATTTTATCTTCTATATCACCGACTCTATCTTCTTCCTCATTTACCCTCACTTTTAGCACCTCCATCTGGGACTGCACCTTGGTAATAGTCCCTGTAGTGGGTAGTAAGGATGTAAGTTGAGGGAGCAAGGACAGACTGGAACCCACAAGGATGGACTGGACTCTGCATTAGTCTCTCACCACTTCCAAATCTCTAGTGCATTCATCATGGACTTAAACATGGACCAGACCCAAGAGCTGGAGAAACTGAAGCAGATCCTAAAGGAGTAAGAGGAACTATGAGCCTGCACATATCTCCTCAGTGTGAGGAAATATGGCCCCTCCTTCACCTCCACCTTCTGTATTGGGCACAAAATGTCTGTTATCTTTTCACATGAGAAGTCTAAGAGGCTTGGAGAAGTGAAGTGACTTGTAACCTAGAAGCCCATATGTACATATATATATATTTAATTCTAGTATGGTTAACATAAAGTGTTATATTAGTTTCAGGTGTACAATATAGTAATTCAGCAATTCTATATATTACTCATCATGATAAGTGTGCTCTTAATCCCCTTCACCTAGTTCACCCCACTGCCTCCTCTCTGGTAACCATCAGTGGGCTCTCTGTAGTTAAGAATCAGTTTTTTGTTGTTGTTGTTTGTTTCTTTTTTTCTTTGTTTTGTTTCATAAATTCCACATATGAGTGAAATCCTATGGTATTTGTCTTTCTGTGACTAACATTTCACTTAGCATAGTACTCTCTAGATCCATCCACATTGTTGTAAATGACAAGATTTCATTCTTTTTTACGTCAGAGCAATATTCCATTGTGTATATATACCACATTTTCTTTATCCATTTATCTATTGATGGACACTTGGGCTGCTTCCATAATTTGGCTATTGTAGATAATACTGCAAAAAACATAGGGGTGTATGTATCTTTTTAACTCAGTGGTTTCATATTCTTTGGGTAAATACCCAGAAGTGGAATTCCTGGATCATCTGGTATTTCTATTTGTAGTTTTTTAAGGAACGTCCATACTGTTTTCCACAGTGGCTGCACCAGTTTACATTCCCACCAGCAGTGCAAGAGTGTTCCTTTTTCTCCACATCCTTGCTGACAATTGTTGCTTGTGTTGTTGATTTTAGCCATTCTGACAAGTGTGATGTTATATCTCATTGTGGTTTTGATCTGCATTTTCCTGATGAAGAGTGCTGTTCAGCATCTTTTCATGTGTCTGTTGGCCATCTATATGCCTTTTTTGGAGAAATATCTGTTTATGTCTTCTGTCCATTTTTTAAATTGGATTATTTGGGGTTTTTTGGTGTTGAGTTCAAAAGTTCTTTATATATTTTGGGTACTACCTCCTTATCAGATATATCATTTGCAAATATCCTCTCCCTTTCAAGTAGGTTGCCTTTTAGTTTTGTTGATGTTTTCCTTTGCTGTGCAGAAGCTTTTTATTTTGATGTACCCTCAATAGTTCATTTTTGCTTTTGTTTACCCTGCCTCAGGAGACATATTTAGAAAAATGTTGCTACAGCCAATGTCAGAGAAATTACTATCTATACTCTCTTCTAGCAGTTTTATAGTTTTAGGTCTCATATTTAGGTCTTTAACCATTCTGGGTTTAGTTTTGTGTATGGTGTAAGAAAGTGGTCCAGTTTCATTCTCTTGCATGTAGCTGTTCAATATTCCCAACACCGTTTGTTGAAGAGACTGTCTTTCCCATTGCATATTCTTGCCTCCTTTGTCATAGATTAATTGACCATATAATCATGGATATATTTCTGGGCTTTCTATTCTGTTCCATTGATCTGTGTGTCTATTTTTCTGTCAGTATTGTTTTGATTGCTACAGCTTTGTAGTATATCTTGAAATCTGGGATCATGTTATCTCCAGTTTTGTTCTTTTTTAAGATTGCTTTGGTTATTTGAGGTCTTTTGTGCTTCCATACAAATTTTAGAATTATTTGTTCTAGTTCTGTGAAAAATGCTGTTGATATTTTGGTAGGCGTTGCATTAAATGTGTGGATTGCTTTGAGCAGTATGGACTCTTAAAAATATTTGTTCTCTTAATCCATGAACATGGAATATCTTTTCATTTGTTTGTGTCACCTTCAATTTCTTTCATCAATGTTTTGTAGTTTTCAGAGTGCAGGTCTCTCACCTCCTTAGTTAAATTTATTCCTAGGTATTTTCTTCTTTTCGGTGCAATTATAAATGGGATTGTTTTCTTAATTTCTTTTTCTGCTACTTCATTATTAGTGTATAGAAATGCAACAGATTTTTGTACATTGATTTTGTATCCTGTGACCTTACTGAATTCATTTATCAGTTCTAGTAGTTTTCTAGAAGTCTGTTTTTAACAAATACCCTTATGCATCTGAAACTCTTCTCAAAAGAGTACATGTCAGTATTTTGGATCTGGGTGCACGCTGTTCCTCCTCTCCAAGAGACATTCCTGACCCTTGTATTCATGCCTGTTGCCTCTGATGATATCATATATGCAGGCTTAGGTAACTTTACAATAACAGGTGTACCTTTACTATTATTCTTCAAAGGAAGTTACTCATTCCACTGCAAATAGTTGTGATCTCGGGACTGATTTCCACCTGGATCTTTATAATATAACCTTAACTAAATTTGGGCACTGCATCCAAATGTTCATTTTATTTAAATGTGAATTACTGGCTTTGAGCTAAGGCCAACTTCTCAATCCTCTATCCAAATCTAGTATCAAATTATCAATGGTTGCTCTGTGACTGCTAGTCTGAGGGGGAAAAGAACACTGGCAGAATGGGAAAGTAAATTCTTTTTTTTTTTTTTAAGATTTTTTTTATTTATTTGACAGAGAGAGAGATAGCCAGTGAGAGGGAACACAAGCAGGGGAGTGGGAGAGGAAGAGACAGGCTCCCAGCAGAGCAGGGAGCCCGAGGCGGAGCTTGATCCCAGAACTCTGGGATCACGCCTTGAGCTGAAGGCAGACGCTTAATGACTGAGCCACCCAGGCAAGAGTAAATTCTTAACCTTCATTCCTCTCTTCTTGACTACTCATATGGATGCAGTTTAAATCCACTGCCAAAACACAGCATTAGAATTCAAATTATTTGGGGCACCTGACTGGCTCAGTTGGAAGAGTGACTCTTTCTCTCCAGTTCATGAGTTCAAGCCCCACATTGGGTGCGGAGCCTACTTAAAAAAAAAAAAAAAGATTTAAAATTATTTAAGGGAGATAATGATGTCTTTGTCAATGCCTTTATTTTGAGCAATAATAATAAAACAAAGTTCCAGTACTGGCCAAAAGTTTGGCTAATCTTCTCAAGAATATTACAACAATATATAACCTATAGTGACTTTTCCTCCCTCTGTATCTAAATTCACTGGGCCAAGAGTAATTAAGTAGAGTTGAATGCAATTTTATGTTAGATGTTTTGCTATGGTTTTATACTTTGAATAACAAATACTTTATTTTGTTTTACAATTAATGTAGTTTTTTTCTTTTTGTTTCCATGTCAAAACAACGCTTTTATTAATGCTTTAAAAAAATAGGGACAAACTAATCAGCCTATAATAAAATACACTTCTTTAAAAAATGATACTTCTAAAACCATAGATAATAAAAAGTCCATCTATATTCTTAAAAACAAACATGTTATTTTATCATTAATATAGTTTTAATGAGTTAAGCACAGGGCTATTCCTGTATGCTTCTACATATATGTTTACAAACACTTACATTTTAATGAAATTAGATGTAAATAACAAATACTTTAGTTTAAATCATTTCAGTAAACAAAAATCCAGTTTCGTAAAATAACAAATTGGAAGGTGATGATTTAAATTTGCAGTTTTTCTCTGCCAAATTTTGTCATAGAAATCTTTAAATGGTAAGTTCTACTACAGACATTAAAATATAATTGAATTCATCAAAATGTGATTCATAGTCCCCCTTTCTAGGAACATGTTTTTTACAAAGTGAGCTATGTCAGTACTTCTTTCTTTTAAGTTACTCTATTTTTTTTTCGCTAATTTATTTTGACTATTTATAAGATAGTTTACAACACATTGCCCCACAACCCACAGATTTATAAATATTATCCTTCTTGGTTATATTCTGATATGGTTATTTTTCAGAGACTTCGGAAGGCAGATAGGCAAACTTCCTTCCACAAAGAGGAAAAAGCCACCAATCAACTGAGCAAAGACAGGTCCACAAACAGATAATAGTAGAATGCTTTGACCTTCCCCTCCTTTAGTCTTCTGTGTGTCTTGACTTGACGAGTTAACGTGTCTGGATATGTGCCCCTGGGCTATGGGTACTTGCCACAAATTGGGTTTTCAGGGAAACAGACTCTGAGACAGAGATTAGGGTACAGGAAGTTTATTGGGAAGTGCTCTTGGAATCCAACAGTCTCCTGCCCTGGCTTAGGTCAATATTACAGCAGAAAACAGTGCCTTCCGCCTCGGGCCGCGGGAAGGATGAGCCTAGGGGGGCATGCGATCCAGCTATTCCTCTCCACATGAAGATTCTCCTTCCAGTGCCAATTTTGGAGGGTATGCTTATTTTCATTAAGGCAGGCAATACTTTTTCATCAAGGATCTGCAAATACTCATTGCTGAATATTTTTTTGAAATTTGTAATTACAATTATAATCTTCACCATCAATGAGCAATTTAGAAAAATACAGCACTGTACTGAAATAAACTTGCTGTCTATTCTAGACACTATCTTAAGAATTGGAATATTAGTGTTTTCTGCCCTTTAAAAAATATGGATTTTTTTCCTCCAAATTTGCTTTCATTGTTGTCTTTATATGGCCTCATAGGGCTCTCCATAGCCCTCTGCATCCCTTCCCAAAATCTGTGCTTGCTGTCAGTTAGGTAGAGATGTTTAGCAACAAAGAAAAATCTGAGCAGGACCCACCCAGCTTTTATATCCTGCATGGCTGAACTTTAATGAAAGTTTGAGCTTTTCCAAAAGTCTGGTCTTCGCTGACTGGGGAGGAAAAACAGTTGGAAAAAATGCTTTGAGCATGTGAACCATGTAATTTCATTTGAACTAAGGAATTCCAAAAATACTTGCTTATTGAAAGGGCAGTTATGTTTTTGTGTTGGAACTTGTTATGGAGAATAAGAAGTACTAGTTCTTTCCTCCCCTACTTTTTCTCATAAACATAGAAAAAAATTAAAGACTGTCTGAGTGGCTGGGTAGGAAAACAGTGTGGAGAGGGTAAGGTGAACCACAAAGTGGGTCTGCCCCAGAACCTATTCCTTGCTTGGGGGATCTATCTACTCTTTTGTGACCTTTCGAGCCCCACTCAGCTTGAGAGAACCCTCTCCCTGCTCTGATGATAATTCAGGGCTCCATCTGGCCATGTCTTCAAGACTACAGTAGTTGGACTGAAACCCAGAAATTCTGTCAGTTCTACTCACTGATGCCAATGTCAATGCTGTGCCAGTCAAAAGATGGAAACTTCTGAGTGCCCGCTGGACAACCTGGTCAAGCAGAACATTTTTAAGTCATGTCTGACTTTAGGTCTCTGAGGAGATCAGGTGTTAATAAAAAGGTTCATAGCTAGCATTTGGGGGAATATGGATTATGTGCTAATTCCAATACTGGGGGCTTTTACGTGAATGACACGCTTCCATCCCCACAACAATCTTCTGTGGAGTTTTGAAGCTTAGAGAGGTTAAGAACCCCGGTTTTGAAACCAGTCTGTCTCCAGAGCCTTTGATCTTCTTGCCTGTTCTGTGAGCCCTGGCTTTTGATAATGGGTTTCACTGTACTGGGTTAGAATCTCCGACACCAGTGTAGCAGATGCTCTTGGGGCCTTGACCATGTGTCCATGGGGCTTTATCAACTGCCAACAGGTTCACCACCTCATAATGGCTTTTTCTAGTGGCTGGAGGTCCGGCTGTGAGCATGGAAACTGAGTATGTGGAGATTTAACACCTCCCAGGAGCAGCCCTTCATTACTGACTGATAAGAGTTGGTGTATAAGTCTTGAGCTCCCTTCAGTTCCCAGATAGAGTAACTCAGAGGCATGGGTTCCACACTGGCTCCCGAATTCCTCAGAGGAACTAAGTATCTGTTACCCATCGTGCTATCATGCTTGGAAACACTCCCTTTGTGGGCTGTCTTCCCCACCTTGTCTTCCTGCCCCTGCTGGCACTTCCTCACATCACCACCCAAATAAGCTGTATGTGTGTTCTTGTCTCAGAGTCAGCTTCTGGGGGAAACAAAAGATAAAGAGTAAAGGAAAGGTGAGCCTATGAAGGAAGAGAACCCAGTTAGAAGAGGCACTACATTGCTGGAAGGGGAGCATGGGGAAGCTACTCATAGATGGTTCCCTGTTCTGGAAGGTGACAGTGTCTTTGTGTCGCCTTTAGAGAAAGGTTTTGGAGGATTATTGAATCTTGACACACTGGTGGTTACTCGACTGCTTGGTTGGGGGGAATTCTTTCAGAAGTTCTCTTTTGCTCTATTCTTTTTTAACTTGTATTTGTCCAAAGTTTCATCAAAAGTAAGAGAACCCAAGAAATACAATTATTAATAACTGGAATAATAAAACAAGGTAGAAATGTCAACATGTTCTCCATAGAATGCTGAGGATGTAATCGTAAGTCAACGGAAGAGAAAAAGTACAGACACAATCGCGGTGGAGGAGTAACTCACAGGTAACACGTGGCCTGAATGTAATCATGCTATATACTGTTTCATATTAAATTAGGGCTTTTACCAACTTTACTACACTTACAGGATAGTTTCTGCAGTTGGGACTCTATGCCCTTCATTGATTAACTGAACTTCCGAAGGTACCTAAATACATTTTCAGGGACTCACCCGAGCGTGGGAAAAACCCCTGCTTTGCTAAGGTTAATGGCACCATCAAGTGTTAACTACTGAGTTCACACAGTTTAATTCCTTGATTGTTTTTGATTTCATATACTCAACTTCACGTCTGCATTAATGGAGCTTTGCTTGAAACTGGACAACTTTAAAATTTACTATATGCTGGTTGTGTGGTCTAAGTGTGTTTTGAAACTTTTCCTCAGGGGTATTGTTAGTAGTACTTTCATGATGAAGAAACTTAGAAATGCCCATTATTTTTATAAAATCTGCAGGCTACGAGGATGAGGATGAGAGTCAATATTGAATTAACATTGCATGGGAACAGATGGTGATTACACTTACCGTGGAGAACACAGTGTAATGTACGGAAATGTCGAATCACTATGTTGTACACCTGAAGCTAATATAACATTGTATGTCAACGATACTTCAATAATAGAATTCTTTAAAAATAGAAGATGATAAAACCTTTAGTAAATATTTCTTCTAGTGAATACTTTAGCCACAAGAGGGAACCGTATAAGCAAAATAGGGTATTTTGAGGTAATCTTTAGAGGATTTCAGCACCCATTCCCCAATTCCCCATCCCTTGAGTCTTGAAGCATCCCAGTATGTTTGCCACATTTTAGCCAAATAGTGTTTTCACCAGAGATCTGGGCTACAGAGCTGAATAACCCCTCACTGCTTTTTAACAGATGTCAATAGATAAACTGGTTTTTATCTGCCATATCATGGAAAGACATGGCCTTAAGAGCAAAATATGTACAGACAATGGCCAGCTTCCTTTTCTAATCTACACTCTAGGCTGAGCTACACACAGGTGCTTCCCCTTACCTGGTTAAGGTAAAAACATTCTTACCATTTCTTCTTTGCTATAGAGGAATCCTGAGACAATCTCTGAGAACAATGAGCTTGCTTGGAGCTGGGAAAGTGTAGGTTGAAGGGAGAAATTGGGCCACTGTGCTCCCTTCTCAGAGTCCTGCAGAAGAAGATCCCTGTGCTGGGAAGCAACGGGGTGCAGCGCAAGGCAAGAACACAATCAAACCCTAGGGACCTTTGGAGGAAAGTAGGAGCCTGTAGTGTTACCTTGGGTATCTTTGGGAAGTCACTTGGGTAGGCAGAGAGTCTTTCTTTGGTGAGTCATATATTGAATGAGGTGGGTGGGTTAATGTTGTTAAAATACCATCCAATTATTAAAAGGTTAATTCCTGATTTATTTATTGCCCCTGACATCATTCCTGGGTGATGTGATTACTTCTTCCCTCTCTTCCTCGCCCTGCTTATTTCCAAGAATTCACTTGACCCTTTGGATAAATTATTGTCTCCATTTTTGCTTAAGCTACAAAGGATGTTATCCTCCAGGTGAATGTGAAAAGGCTGATCTCATTCATTTTCTTAGCAGAGTAATTTTTTTTTTTTTTTGCATGAAGGGTTAAGTAAGAAACAAATATTCTTAGGAATTAAAAAATGCAATTAATAAGTCAGCCTGAGATAAATTATTATGTACATTTATTTAGTGAGGATATAAGTTTGTGGAAAGAGACAATAGAGTGAAGTCACTAAGTGTTGGGGTTCTGGACTCAAGTTTGGACTTCAATACTTCCTAGGTCTGTGAACCTTCAGCCTCTCTATAAACCTCAGTTTCTTCATCTGTAAAATAGGGATAATATCTGCCTCATATAATTATTAAGAGGATAAAAATTAATGCCGAGTGCTTAGAGCAGTTTCTAGTACACAATAAGGGCTGGATAAATACTAGTTACTATTATTTGTAAAACAGCACCAACCATTAGGAAAGTCTTCTTTGTGTCTAAGCTGTGGAGTGCTCTGGGCTCTTGGCTTCTAGGACTAAAAAAAGTGAAAATCTGGACAGTCTGGCTGGTTCAGTAGGTAAAGCCTGTGAATCCTGATCTTGGGGTTGTAGGTTCGAACCCCCACATTGGATGTCAAGATTATTTAAAAAATAAAATTAAAAAAAAAGTGAAAATGTGATTAGATAAGTATTATCATCTTCATTCTACTGATGGGGACCAGTTAAGCTGAGAGGGCCCACAGGGCAGCATGAAAGTGGTGGGGATGTGAGTTGGCCAGCTCACTGGTGAAGGTTGCTATTGAATGACCTCAGATCGTGCCAACCACTTCCTCTCATCTGGTCTCTACAGCAGGGTTGTTACATCCTTCAGAGAGCCCTTTCATCAGGAAATCAAGAACATTCAGGTTTGACAGAGAAGGGATCATGCCCACGGCAACTAGGAAGGCAGCACGCACTTTCTGACTTGTTTCCCTGCTCATGACAACGGAGAGATGTGGGTCAGAGATTCTAGTACATGTGCAAAGAGTATAAACAGGGGGCACTTCCGCTATTTCACTCTTAATCAACTCTTTATCAAACTATTAATATGCATGAGAATCATTGGGATATTCGTTAGAAATGCTAACTCTTGGCTTAGGACGTGGCCAAGGAATCTGCCTTTTAAATGTGTCTCCAGGTAATTCTGATGCAGGTGACAAGAGGACCACACTTCGTGAAAACTGATCTCCTCAACAACAAATTAACATACTTAAAAAAATAACTTACTATTCTTCTCGTTATAAAAGAAAAACTTTAGACATGCAAACAATAAAAAAGAAAATAGAAACCATTTGTAATTATGATTTCTATAGATGATGATTACCAATATCTTGATGGCTGTCCCTCTAGACTTTCTTTTAATAACATGCAGCCCAGGGGCACCTGGGTGGCTCAGTTGGTTAAGCACCTGCTTTTGGCTCAGGTCGTGTGATCCCCTGGTTCTGGGATAGAACCCAAGACAGGCTCTGAGCCCTGCTGAGCTGGGAGTCTGCTTCTCCCTCTCCCTCTCCCCTGCCCCACTGCTCATGCTCTCATTCATGCGCATGCTCTGTCTCTTTCTCAAATGAATAAAAAATCTTAAAAAAAAATCCATATTCCTGTCGGGTCTGGAAACTGGACTAGATACTATTAAAGCCCATTCTGACTCTGATGTCATACTTGTAAGAGTTTTGCCATTCTTTGAGCATAAGGATTAACTCCGTTCAGACTAAAATTACATCCTCTGAAACTTCAAAGCTCGTGAACAAATCTTTAAGTGCAAACCTGCTGACATGACATAGTATCAAAGGCAATAATAACATTTCTTCAAAGATTACATACAGACGGCCAGCAAGTATGTGAAAGGATGTTCAATATCTCTCACCATCAGAGAAATGAAAATCAAAACCACAACGAGATGTCATCTCACATCGACGAAGACAGATACTTTTTTAAGAAGTGGAGAAATTGGAAACCTTATGCCCTGTTGGTGGGATCATAAAATGGCACAGCCTCTATGGAAAACCACATGGAGTTTCCTAAAAATTAAAAATAGGACTACATATGATACATACAGCAATTTCACCTCTGGGTATATGTTGAAAGCAGGTATTTGAACAGATATTTGCACACCCAAAGTTCACAGCAGCTTTTTCACAAGAGCCAACATGTAGAGGCAACCCAAGTACCCATCAATGGATAAATGGGTAAACAAAATGTGATAGGTACACACACACACACACACACACACAAAACGGGATATTATCCAGCTTTAAAAAGGAAGGAAATCCTGTCACAGGCTACAATGTGGACGAACCTTGAAGACATCATGCTGAGTGAAATAAGCCAGTGATGAAAAGACAAATACCATACAATTCCATCGATGTGAGGAATCTGAAGTAGTCAAAAAAAATTCACAGAAAGTAGAATGGTGTTTGTAAGGGGAAGGGGGAAAAGAGAAGTTACTGTTTAATGAATATAGTTCCAGTTTTGCAATATGAAAAAGTTCTGGTGATTTGTTTCACAATTATGAATGTATTTAAGCTAGTGAACTGAACACGTGAAAATGGTTAAGGTGGTAGATTTTATGTTATGTGTTTACCACAATAAAAGAATATAAATCAAATTAAGAAAAATAAAATATATTGCTAAGTAAGAAAAAAAAGAATGTAAACCATACTAAGAGATAATAAAAAGACAGCCTTGCCCTTTTCTAACATTTTGGATTGTCACGGAACTGAGGTTATACAGTTAACATTAAGGTTTGGTCTGATAAAACATTTTCATGGAAATTGCTAATTTCTAGAACTATATTCACTCAGGGTTTTTAATTCTTGAAGTTGTCAGATTAAACCTAGTGGAAAACATAACAATAATGGGACAGAAGTAAAAATTATTAGACACTGGAATGGATTGTTGTAAGTAGGCATTAAATTTGACTCCAAGCTAACTGATAAACATGAGAGATAAAGAAATAACACAATGACTGTGGATTTTTGTCCAAACTAGTGAAGACATGTTTGTCTGAATAGAGAGGGAGAAGGAGGAGGAGAAAGAAAGAGAAAGAGAGAGAGAGGCCTAATTAGAATTATGGTAAGCTCTCTACTATCTCACACAATGGAGTTAAACAATTTTTTTTCAACTCTTCTTGCTATTTTAATAAAGAATGCACATGGAAAATTCAGGTATGACATTTTTTATAATGGAAAATGAGACATAGTCAAACAGAACAATTGTTATTGTTGGTGAATTTGAGTGAAATTCACTCAAAAAACTGCTGTGTCCAGCAATTTTTTTTTTTTTTTTTTAAATTTCTAAGAACAAAGTGAGGGGAGAGAATAGTAACTCTTTTCCCATTTCGCTTGGTTAGGAATCAGTAGGCTTTCTCACGGTTTTTTCTAGTTCATATTCCTGCTCCAGCCCAGAGTCTTGTTTACAACCACAAAGGCCCATTAAAAATAAGCCACCCTCCCTTTATGGTTAATTGATTTCCAGTCATATTTAACGCTGTTGGGAGGATTGGGGACAAGGTAGCCTGGTGAGTCACATGTGACCAAAGTTACTGAGATGCTCTTTTTATTATTATGTTTTTTAGCTATTTATTTTTAATATTTTTTATTCAAATTCATTTAATTAACATATAATGTATTACTAGTTTCAGAGGTAGAATTCAGTGATTCATCAGTTGTATATAATACCCAGAGCTCATTCCATCACGTGCCCTCCTTAATCTTCATCACCCAGTTACCCCATCCCCCCACCTACCTTCCCCTCCAGCATACCTCAATTTGTTTTCTATGATTAAGAGGTTTGTCTCCCTCTCTGATTTCATCTTGTTTTATTTTTCCCTCCCTTCCCCTCTGATCCTCTGTTTTGTTTCTTAAATTTCACATACCAGCGAGATTATATAATTGTCTTTCTCTGATTACTTATTTTGCTTAGCGTAATACTCTCAAGTTCTATCCACATCATTGCAAATGGCAAGATTTCATTTTTTGATGGCTGAGTAATATTCCATTGTATGTATATACCACATCTTCTTATCCATTCATCTGTTGATAGACATCTGGGCTCTGTCCATAGTT